>NC_092155.1:9584093-9739093 GCF_045791955.1 Oncorhynchus clarkii lewisi | reverse complement strand
TAACCCTAAACCTAACCCTAGTTCCTAACCCTTAACCTAACCTTAACCCTAACCCTAAACCTTAAACCTAACCTAGTTCCTAATCCTAAACCTAACACTAACCCTAAACCTAGTTCCTAACCCTAGCTCCTAACCCTAACCCTAGTTCCTAACCCTAAACCTAACCCTAGTTCCTAACCCTAAACCTAACCCTAGTTCCTAACCCTTAACCTAACCTTAACCCTAACCCTAAACCTAACCCTGGTTCCTAACCCTAAACCTAACCCTAGTTCCTAACCCTAAACCTAACCCTAGCTCCTAACCCTAGTTCCTAACCCTAAACCTAACCCTAACCCTAGCTCCTAACCCTAAACCTAACCCTAGCTCCTAACCCTAAACCTAGTTCCTAACCCTAACCCTAACCCTAAACCTAACCCTAACCCTAACCCTAATCCTAGTTCCTAACCCCAAACCTAATCCTAGCTCCTAACCCTAACCCTAGTTCCTAACCCTAAACCTAACCCTAGCTCCTAACCCTAAACCTAACCCCAGTTTCTAACTCTAAACCTAACCCTAACTCCTAACCCTAAACCTAACCCTGGTTCCTATCCCTAAACTAACCCTAAACCTTACCCTAGTTCCTATCCCTAAACTAACCCTAAACCTTACCCTAGTTCCTATCCCTAAACTAACCCTAAACCTAACCCTATACCTAACCCTAGTTCCTAACCCTAAACCTAAACTAACCCTAAACTAACCCTAAACCTAACCCTTAACGCAATTCTAACCCTATAACACTAATTCTAACCTTAAACCCAACCCCCTTAGAAAGAGCCTGTGACCTTGTGGGGACAAACAAAAAGTCCCCAGTTGATCACATTTTTGTTCATTTACTATTCTTGTGGGGACCTCTGGTATCCACAAGAATGGTAAAACACACACACACACACACACACACACACAAACTCCCTCTCCCTCTCTCTCTTTCCCCGCCCTCTCTCTCTCTCTCTCTCTCATACACACACAGAGCATATTCTAAATGAGGTAAACTCCCCACATCCCCCATGTTGTACAAACCTTTTCCCTGTTTTCCGTGTGTGTGTGTATATCCGTGTGTGTGTGTGTGTGTGTATAACTTCTTTCTTCTCTGACATTCCAGGCCAGTTGAAAGACTGACTGTCGGGCTGCGGACACAGCAGAGGAACGCTACAGGCAAAGATTTGGGAATATTTGGGATCGTTCCATAATTTTTTCAGGAACGTTTCCCCCTCCTTCTGCTCCATTGGACTTTTCCAAAGTCTTTGTTGAACTATTTTACCCTCCTATTTCTATTGTCGGTTCTGTTTTGGAATTCTGCTCTTGGAATTCTGCTCTTGGAATTCTGCTCTTGGAATTCTGCTCTTGGAATTCTGCTCTTGGAATTCTGCCGACGTTCGGTTCCATCTGGGAGGTTGAACATTCCCAGTGATTCCTGATCCCTGCAGCAGAAGCATCCTCTCCTCTCTCTGTCTCTCCTTAGTTCTGCTCCAGTGAAGAACAAGGGCAGGAACATTGTTTCAGGAAAAGACAGGTGAGTTTGAGGATTTGTTTTAGGATATGCTGCTGGGGTTTCAATTGGGAATTTTCTTTTTACTGGCATTGAGTAAGTCATGTTTTCTGCATGTTGTTTTGTGTGGATACATTTGTAGAATGATACATTTGTAGAATGAGAAGGGATTACCTTCTGTAAAAAAAAGCTGTAAAAAAAGCCAGCATATGGTTAACAGTAGAAGACGGGGATAGGACAACAGGTCTATGGTTAACAGTGGAAGACAGGGATAGGACAACAGGTATATGGTTAACAGTAGAAGACGGGGATAGGACAACAGGTCTATGGTTAACAGTGGAAGACGGGGATAGGACAACAGGTCTATGGTTAACAGTAGAAGACGGGGATAGGACAACAGGTCTATGGTTAACAGTGGAAGACAGGGATAGGACAACAGGTCTATGGTTAACAGTGGAAGACAGGGATAGGACAACAGGTCTATGGTTAACAGTGGAAGACAGGGATAGGACAACAGGTCTATGGTTAACAGTGGAAGACAGGGATAGGACAACAGGTCTATGGTTAACAGTGGAAGACGGGGATAGGACAACAGGTCTATGGTTAACAGTGGAAGACGGGGATAGGACAACAGGTCTATGGTTAACAGTGGAAGACAGGGATAGGACAACAGGTCTATGGTTAACAGTGGAAGACGGGGATAGGACAACAGGTCTATGGTTAACAGTGGAAGACGGGGATAGGACAACAGGTCTATGGTTAACAGTGGAAGACGGGGATGGGACAACAGGTCTATGATTAACAGTGGAAGACGGGGATAGGACAACAGGTCTATGGTTAACAGTGGAAGACGGGGATAGGACAACAGGTCTATGGTTAACAGTAGAAGACGGGGATAGGACAACAGGTCTATGGTTAACAGTGGAAGACAGGGATAGGACAACAGGTCTATGGTTAACAGTAGAAGACGGGGATAGGACAACAGGTCTATGGTTAACAGTGGAAGACAGGGATAGGACAACAGGTCTATGGTTAACAGTAGAAGACGGGGATAGGACTACAGGTCTATGGTTAACAGTGGAAGACGGGGATAGGACAACAGGTCTATGGTTAACAGTGGAAGACAGGGATAGGACAACAGGTCTATGGTTAACAGTAGAAGACGGGGATAGGACAACAGGTCTATGGTTAACAGTGGAAGACAGGGATAGGACAACAGGTCTATGGTTAACAGTGGAAGACAGGGATAGGACAACAGGTCTATGGTTAACAGTGGAAGACAGGGATAGGACAACAGGTCTATGGTTAACAGTGGAAGACGGGGATAGGACAACAGGTCTATGGTTAACAGTGGAAGACGGGGATGGGACAACAGGTCTATGATTAACAGTGGAAGACGGGGATAGGACAACAGGTCTATGGTTAACAGTGGAAGACGGGGATAGGACAACAGGTCTATGGTTAACAGTGGAAGACGGGGATAGGACAACAGGTCTATGGTTAACAGTAGAAGACAGGACAACAGGTCTATGGTTAACAGTGGAAGACGGGGATAGGACAACAGGTCTATGGTTAACAGTAGAAGACAGGACAACAGGTCTATGGTTAACAGTGGAAGACGGGGATAGGACAACAGGTCTGTATTTCAGTGAGAAGGAGGTGGAATTTTGGTGCAGAGTTGGTCAGGGGGTCACTCGTTTTATCTGAGCTACACCTGTCTGGGGTCAAAGGTTAAAGGTCAGGGGTCAGAACGTCGATCTATATCACTTAATTTTTATTGGACGTCCCCAGTGTGGAGGGGAGGGGGAGGGGGGGTGTGGTTTGAAGGGCGGGGGAGGGGAGGGGGAGGGGATAGGAGGTGTGGTTTGAAGGGCGGGGGATGGGGGGGAGTGGATAGGAGGTGTGGTTTGAAAGGCGGAGGATGGGGAGGGGGAGGGGATAGGAGGTGTGGTTTGAAGGGTGGGGGATGGGGGGGGGGATAGGAGGTGTGGTTTGAAGGGAGGGGGAGGGGATAGGAGGTGTGGTTTGAAGGGCGGAGGATGGGGAGTGGAGGGGATAGGAGGTGTGGTTTGAAGGGCGGAGGATGGGGGGAGGGGATAGGAGGTGTGGTTTGAAGGGCAGGGGATGGGGGGGAGGGGATAGGAGGTGTGGTTTGAAGGGCGGGGGATGGGGGGAGGGGATAGAAGGTGTGGTTTGAAGGGCAGGGGATGGGGGGGAGGGGATAGGAGGTGTGGTTTGAAGGGCGGGGGATGGGGGGAGGGGATAGGAGGTGTGGTTTGAAGGGCGGGGGATGGGGGAGGGGATAGGAGGTGTGGTTTGAAGGGCAGGGGATGGGGGGGAGGGGATAGGAGGTGTGGTTTGAAGGGCGGGGGATGGGGAGGGGGGTCCCCATTAGTTCCTGTCAAGGCAGCAGTAACTCATCCTGGGGTCCAGCAAAGATTAAGGCAGTAGTATACATTGTAATACCATTTTTAAACATTAAAATACATTTACAACAGATTTAACAATACATTAAGTGTGTGCCCTCCAGCCACTACTCTTCCACAACCCACAATCCAGGTGTAGGTGTGTGTATAGTGTGTATGTTGTGTGGTTATGTGTGTTTGTACTTGTGTGTGTGTGTGTGTGTGTGTGTGTCTCTTCACAGTCCTCGCTGTTCAATAAGGTGTATTTTTTTCTGTTTTATAAATCTGATTTTACTGCTTGCGTGAGTTACAAGGGGTGGGGAGGGGTTTCTCTTCTTCCTCAGGAAGCTCAGTCCGTGATGATGTCATCGCTCCTTTGTGAGCTGAAGTGTTCTGTGTGTGTACCATAACCACAACAACCCACGGGCCACAGCTGTGTGTGTACCATAACCACGGCAACCCACGGGCCACAGCTGTGTGTGTACCATAACCACGGCAACCCACGGGCCATATCATAACCACGACAACCCACGGGCCACAGCTGTGTGTGTACCATAACCACAACAACCCACGGGCTACAGCTGTGTGTGTACCATAACCACAACAACCCACGGGCCACAGCTGTGTGTGTACCATAACCACGGCAACCCACGGGCCATATCATAACCACGACAACCCACGGGCCACAGCTGTGTGTGTACCGTAACCACAACAACCCACGGGCCATATCATAACCACGACAACCCACGGGCCACAGCTGTGTGTGTACCATAACCACAACAACCCACGAGCCATATCATAACCACGACAACCCACGGGCCATATCATAACCACGGCAACCCACGGGCCATATCATAACCACGACAACCCACGGGCCATATCATAACCACGACAACCCACGGGCTACAGCTGTGTGCGTAGTGTTAATGGGGCCGAAAAGTGGCCTAGTGTCTTGTCCAATCGGCCCGAGGAGGGGTGAAGAGAGGGGGAGGGGCAAAGAGAGGAGGAGGGGTGAAGAGAGGGGGAGGGGCAAAGAGAGGAGGGGAGTGGCAAAGAGAGGAGGAGGGGTGAAGAGAGGGTGAGGGGCAAAGAGAGGAGGAGGGGTGAACAGAGGGGGAGGGGAAAAGAGAGGAAGAGGGGTGAAGAATGTTGTTTTTTTCTCTCTCTGGCTTTATCATTAAATGGGAACATGGGAAGAGAACTTTAATGCTGCACACACCCACACCTAAACACACACACACACCCACACCTAAACACACACACACACCCACACCTAAACACACCCACACACCCACACCTAAACACACACACACACCTAAACACACACACATACCTAAACACACACCCACACCTAAACACACACACATACCTAAACACACACACATACCTAAAGTTTCTCAATTTCTTTCTTCGGTTTTCTGTTTGAATTCTTTTAGATTTGATAGGAAAGCTGAGAGGTCAAATATACCATTTAGCTTTTCTACTGCCAAGTTTACACCTTCACTATTATAGTGAAATGTTTTGTCCAGGAAGTTGTCTATAAGGGATTGAATTTGTTGTTGCATCTCACACACACACACACGTGGAGTCTTTTCCTGTGTTAATGATGCTTTTCCTGGACAGTTGTTGAAGCTGGTCTGTCTGTGTTTACTTCTGTCCAGGGACATATCTAGTACAGGAAGAGAAATCGAGACAGAGAAGGAGGAGAGGAGAGGAGAGGAGAGGAGAGGAGAGGAGAGGAAAGGAGAGGAGAGGAGGGAAGGCAAAGGGGGAGGAGAGGAAAGGAAAGGAAAGGAGGGAAGGCAGAGGGGGAGTAGAGGAGAGGACGGACATGAAAAGAGAGGGATGACATGTCGATGTTATCAACCAGAAAGGTTAATTCTAAATCAAATCAAATAAAATTTTATTTGTCACACATACACATGGTTAGCAGATGTTAATGCGAGTGTAGCAAAATGCTTGTGCTTCTAGTTCCGACAATGCAGTAATAACCAACGAGTAATCTAACCTAACAATTTCACAACAGCTACCTTATACACACAAGTATAAAGGGATGAAGAATATGTACATAAAGATATATGAATGAGTGATGGTACAGAACGGCATAGGCAAGATGCAGTAGATGGTATAGCGTACAGTATATACATATGAGATGAGTAATGTAGGGTAAGTAAACATAAAAGTGTCATTGTTTAAAGTGACTAGTGATACATTTTTTACATGTATGGCAGCAGCCACTCAATGTTAGTGGTGGCTGTTTAACAGTCTGATGGCCTTGAGATAGAAGCTGTTTTTCAGTCTCTCGGTCCCAGCTTTGATGCACCTGTACTGACCTCGCCTTCTGGATGATAGCGGGGTGAACAGGCAGTGGCTCGGGTGGTTGTTGTCCTTGATGATCTTTATGGCCTTCCTGTGACATCGGGTGGTGTAGGTGTCCTGGAGGGCAGGTAGTTTGCCCCCGGTGATGCGTTGTGCAGACCTCACGACCCTCTGGAGAGCCTTACGGTTGTGGGCGGAGCAGCTGCCGTACCAGGCGGTGATACAGCCCGACAGGATGCTCTCGATTGTGCATCTGTAAAAGTTTGTGAGTGCTTTTGGTGACAAGCCGAATTTCTTCAGCCTCCTGAGGTTGAAGAGGCGCTGCTGCGCCTTCTTCACAACGCTGTCTGTGTGGGTGGACCATTTCAGTTTGTCCGTGATGTGTACGCCAAGGAACTTAAAACTTTCTACCCTCTCCACTACTGGAATTCTATTGTCCAGTTTACGGGGAGATGGGGAGGTTCAAGTGCCTAGTGAGACACCATGGTAGAATGGAGGGATGTAATTGCAGAAGGAAATGGTAGAATGATGATTTACTGGGAAAGATGGGTTGATCTGTGGCTGTCTGAAGGTTGGAATTAATGAGGGTTGGAATAAACACATAGATACATGCTTGGTCCATCCCGCCCTTGGAAAATCAGTTTGGGCCCGGATGGGGAGACCGCACCCACTGACCAGAGCACCCACTGACCAGAGCACCCACTGACCAGAGCACCCACTGACCAGAGCACCCACTGATGGGAGAGACCATTCGTTTTGTCTATGTATTGTATTGTACTGTATTGTGTTGTACTGTATTGTGTTGTACTGTATTGTATTGTATTGTATTGTACTGTATTGTATTGTACTGTATTGTATTGTATTGTATTGTACTGTATTGTATTGTATTGTACTGTATTGTGTTGTACCGTACTGTATTGTATTGTATTGTATTGTACTGTATTGTATTGTATTGTATTGTACTGTATTGTATTGTATTGTACTGTATTGTGTTGTACTGTATTGTGTTGTACTGTATTGTATTGTATTGTATTGTATTGTACTGTATTGTATTGTATTGTATTGTACTGTATTGTATTGTATTGTACTGTATTGTGTTGTACTGTATTGTGTTGTACCGTACTGTATTGTATTGTATTGTATTGTACTGTATTGTATTGTATTGTATTGTACTGTATTGTATTGTATTGTACTGTATTGTGTTGTACTGTATTGTGTTGTACTGTATTGTGTTGTACTGTATTGTGTTGTACTGTATTGTATTGTATTGTATTGTACTGTATTGTATTGTATTGTACTGTATTGTGTTGTACCGTACTGTATTGTATTGTATTGTATTGTACTGTATTGTATTGTATTGTATTGTACTGTATTGTGTTGTACCGTACTGTATTGTATTGTATTGTATTGTACTGTATTGTATTGTATTGTATTGTACTGTATTGTATTGTATTGTATTGTATTGTACTGTATTGTATTGTATTGTACTGTATTGTATTGTATTGTATTGTGCTGTACTGTATTGTATTATATTGTATTGTACTGTATTGTATTGTACCGCATTGTATGGTATTGTATGGTACCGTATTGTACTGTATTGTATGGTACTGTATTGTATTGTACTGTATTGTATTGTACTGTATTGTATTGTATTGTATTGTATTGTACTGTATTGTACTGTGTTGTATTGTATTGTATTGTACCGTATTGTACTGTGTTGTATGGTACCGTATTGTACTGTATTGTATGGTACTGTATTGTATTGTACTGTACTGTATTGTATTGTATTATATTGTATGGTACCGTATTGTACTGTATTGTATGGTACTGTATTGTATTGTACTGTACTGTATTGTACTGTATTGTATTGTATTATATTGTATGGTACCGTATTGTACTGTATTGTATGGTACTGTATTGTATTGTACTGTACTGTATTGTACTGTATTGTATTGTATTATATTGCATGGTACCGTATTGTACTGTATTGTATGGTACTGTATTGTATTGTACTGTACTGTATTGTATTGTATTATATTGTATGGTACCGTATTGTACTGTATTGTATGGTACTGTATTGTATTGTACTGTACTGTATTGTACTGTATTGTATTGTACTGTATTGTATTGTATGGTACTGTATTGTACTGTATTGTATGGTACTGTATTGTATTGTACTGTATTGTATGGTACTGTATTGTATTGTACTGTACTGTATTGTATTGTATTATATTGTATGGTACCGTATTGTACTGTATTGTATTGTGCTGTATTGTATTGTGCTGTATTGTACTGTACTGTAATGTACTGTATTGTACTGTATTGTATTGTATTGTAAGTTGCATCAATATGCCAGGACAGTTGACAATCCAGGGTTACTCTAAGCAGTTTAGCCACCACAACTTTCCAGATGATTCGTTACATGATTTAGTTGAGGTTTAGGGTTTAGTGAACGATTTGTCCCAAATACAATTATTTTAGTTTTTAAATATTTAGGACTAACTTATTCCTTGCCATCCATTCTGAAACTAACTGCAGCTCTTTGTTAAGTGTTGCAGTCATTTCAGTCGCTGTAGTAGCTGACGTGTATAGTGTTGATTACTCAAAGCCAGTGGCATGTCGTTAGTAAAGATTGATAAAAATAAGGGGGCCTAGACAGCTACCCTGGGGAATTCCTGATTCTTCCATTAAAGAACACCCTCTGTGTTCTGTTAGACAGGTAACTCATTATCCACAATATAGCAGGGGGTGTAAAGCCATAACACATACGTTTTTCCATCAGCAGACTACGATCGATAATGTCAGAAGTCGCAACTGAAGTCTAACAAAACAGCTCCCACAATCTTTTTATCATCAATTTCTCTCAGCCAATCATCAATCATTTGTGTAAGTGCTGTGCTTGTTGAATGTCCTTCCCTCTAAGCGTGCTGAAAGTCTGTTGTTAATTTGTTTACTGTAAAATAGTATTGTATCTGGTCCAACAAAATTTGGACATATCCCACTTACTCTGGGACACCCTAGGAGAGTGGGGTCATGGCCAGGGACGGCGACCCTGACGGCGACCCTGGAGTGGGCCAATTTCCTCGCTAAAGGGCACATCGACAGATTTTCACCTAGTCGGCTCAGGGATTTGAATCAGTGACCTTTCAGTTACTGGCCCATTGCTCTTAAGCGGCAGGTAGCCTAGTGGTTAGAGTGTTGGAATTGTAACCAAAAGGTTGCTGGATCGAATCCCCGAGGTGACAAGGTAAGAATCTGTCCTTCTACCCCTAAACAAGGTAGTTAAACCGAATGTTACCCGGTAGGCCGTCATTGTAAATAATAATTTGTTCTTAACTGACATGCCTAGTTAAATAAAGGTAAAGAAGCATCTCTCTGTGTTTTGTACTCTCCCAGGCTGTCCTGGCCGTGGCAACCCTCATCATGGCCGACATCCTGCAGCCCGACATGAACAGCCTACAGGTCCCAGGTAAACACATACACGGCATCTTGGCATGGTATGTACTGTATAGGGTTAACGCCCCTCGTGTGTGTGTGTTCCTATCTGTCACCTTCTCCGGTTTGAGGTGTGAATGAGGTCATCTCGCTCCCTTTGGGAATATCACGACATTCCACTCCGTGGACAGAAAGACTCTTTAGTGTGTTTACACCTCAACGTTCTGATACCGTAATCACCATGGCGATATAGCATACAGACGTTCCTGGGATAGCAGCATTGCTTCTGGAACCTTGGAATCATATCCTGGAATACAGCACTTGGAATTTATGTTCCGTGTTCGAAAAATGATGGAATATGTGTATGGAATACGTGTATGGAATACGTGTATGTGTCACGACAGTGTGTATGTGTATGGATAATGTAATGTCACTGTTTTCCACAGATAACAGAAATTCCCAGTGCACAGACAGGCTTCATTAAACAAGTTTGGTCCTCTAATTTGAGTTGTCTGACGAAACATCCCTTAGACTTTCTCAATAGTCTGCCTGTCTTTGTATAGATCTGTTAGACATCTAGACCCAGAAAGTAGCTAATGAAAAGAATTCTCAGCATTTCTCTGCCCCTCCCCCTCTCTTAGGTGAAAACAACCGTATATCAGCTCCCTCCTCTCCCTCAGTCGGACGAAATGACTGCAGCATCGCACCCCTCACACCCTCAGCCTCTCCGGTAAGATCTCCCCCTCCTCACCCTCTTCCCTCACCCCCTAGACATCAAATCCTCACCCCCTAGCCCCTCACCCTTTTTAATCATCCGCTCACATCCCTCACCCCCTAGCCACTCACCCTTTAATCATCCGCTCACATCCCTCACCCCCTAGCCACTCACCCTTTAATCATCCGCTCACATCCCTCACCCCCTAGCCCCTCACCCTTCAATCATCCGCTCACATCCCTCACCCCCTAGCCCCTCACCCTTCAATCACCCGCTCACATCCCTCACCCCCTCTCATTCTCCAGTAAGACCACCACACCTTCACATAGTACAAAATAAATTGAGATGGTGCAGGCACTTCCACACGTTTCTTTATATATCTGGTTTAATGAGAGCTTCTAATCCACAACGACATGGTCATCTGGGGATGACAAACACTGCTTTATCTCTACCGGTGAAGAACAATCTCTCAATCAACACACACCCTGTCCAACAACACACACCCTGTCCAACAACACACACCCTGTCCAACAACACACACCCTGTCACATACCCTGTCCAACAACACACACCCTGTCCAACAACACTTACCGTGTCCAACAACACACACCCTGTCCAACAACACACACCCTGTCCAACAACACACACCCTGTCCAACAACAACACACACCCTGTCCAACAACAACACACACCCTGTCCAACAACACACACCCTGTCCAACAACACATACCCTGTCCAACAACAACACACACCCTGTCCAACAGCACATACCCTGTCCAACAGCACACACCCTGTCCAACAACACACACCCTGTCCAACAACACACACCCTGTCCAACAACAACACACACCCTGTCCAACAACACACACCCTGTCCAACAACAACACACACCCTGTCCAACAACAACACACACCCTGTCCAACAACACACACCCTGTCCAACAACACACCCTGTCCAACAACACATACCCTGTCCAACAACAACACATACCCTGTCCAACAACAACACACACCCTGTCCAACAACACATACCCTGTCCAACAACACACACCCTGTCCAACAGCACACACCCTGTCCAACAGCACATACCCTTTCCAACAGCACATACCCTGTCCAACAACACACACCCTGTCCAACAGCACATACCCTGTCCAACAACACATACCCTGTCCAACAACAACACACACCCTGTCCAACAACAACACACACCCTGTCCAACAACACACACCCTGTCACATACCCTGTCCAACAACACACACCCTGTCACATACCCTGTCCAACAACACATACTCTGTCCAACAACACACACCCTGTCACATACCCTGTCCAACAACACACACCCTGTCACATACCCTGTCCAACAGCACACACCCTGTCCAACAACACATACACTATCTCAAGTCAACATAGATACTTTCCATCAACATACTTTGAGGCTTGGTCAGTGCAGGGGTGGATATTTCCAGTTCACTTACTGTAAGTTACTGACTGGGCAACATCACAGAAGTAAATCATTGAGAACTATTTACTCTGTTTAGTATTTAGCTATTAAACCTGAATATCTCGGAAAGCAATTAAGCTGTTATCATATTTTGATAGAAAGGAGTGTTGAGTCCTGTCAGTACCAGCATACCTCACACACATTCTCCCCTCTCTCTCCCCCGCTTTTCTCTCCTCTCTCCTCTCTCCCTCTCCTCTCTCTCTCCCTCTCCTCTCTACTCTCTCCCCTCTCTCTCCCCTGCTTTTCTCTCCTCTCTCCTCTATCCCTCTCCTCTCTCTCTCCCTCTCCTCTCTACACTCTCCCCTCTCTCTCCCCCGCTTTTCTCTCCTCTCTCCTCTCTCCCTCTCCTCTCTCTCTCCCTCTCCTCTCTACTCTCTCCCCTCTCTCTCCCCCGCTTTTCTCTCCTCTCTCCTCTCTCCCTCTCCTCTCTCTCTCCTATCTACTCTCTCCCCTCTCTCTCCCCCGCTTTTCTCTCCTCTCTCCTCTCTCCTCTCTACTCTCTCCCCTCTCTCTCCCCCGCTTTTCTCTCCTCTCTCCCTCTCCTCTCTCTCTCTCTCCCTCTCCTCTCTCTCCCTCTCTCCCTCTCCTCTCTCTCTCCCTCTCCACTCTCTCCCCTCTCTCTCCCCCGCTTTTCTCTCCTCTCTCCCTCTCCTCTCTCTCTCTCTCTCCTCTCTCTCTCTACACTCTCCCTCTCATTTCTCTCTATCCTCTCCCTCTCCTCTCTCCTCTCTCCCTCCCCTTTCTCTCTCTCCTCTCTACTCACCCTCTCCTCTCTCCCCCTCCCCCCTCCCCTCTCTCCCTCTCCTCTCTCTCTCCACTCTCCCTCTCCTTTCTCTCTCCCCTCTCCCCCACTCCTCTCTCCCTCCCCTTTCTCTCTCTCCTCTCTACTCGCCTTCTCCTCTCTCCCTCCCCTCTCCCCCTCCCCTCTCCCCTCCTCCTCTCTCTCTCCACTCTCCCTCTCCTTTCTCTCTCCCCTCTCCTCTGTCTCTCTCTCCCTCTCCTCTCTCTCTCCCTCTCCTCTCTACTCTCTCCCCTCTCTCTCCCCCGCTTTTCTCTCCTCTCTCCTCTCTCCCTCTCCCTCTCTCTCCTCTCTCTCTCTACACTCTCCCTCTCATTTCTCTCTATCCTCTCCCTCTCCTCTCTCCTCTCTCCCTCCCCTTTCTCTCTCTCCTCTCTACTCGCCCTCTCCTCTCTCCCTCCCCTCTCCCATTCCCCTCTCCCCTCTCTCCTCTCTCCTTCTCCTCTCTCTCTCCACTCTCCCTCTCCTTTCTCTCTCCCCTCTCTCTTCTCTGCTCTCTCCCTCTCCTCTCTCTCTCTCCTCTCTACTCTCCTCCCTCCCTCCCGTCCCCACGCTCTCCCTCCCCTCCCCTCTCCACTCTCTCCCTCCCCTCTCTCCCTCTCTATTCTCCCTCTCCTCTCTCCCTCTTTATTCCCCCCCCCCCCCCCCCACACACACAGAACTTCATCAGTGTCTCTCTCTCTACCCTCTCTCTCCAGAGACCGGAGGCCAGATCGAGGATGGATCATCCGTTCACTGTGGTGGTAGCTATAGACTTTGGAACCACCTCCAGCGGCTACGCATTCAGCTTCACACAAGACCCAGAGGCTATTCACATGATGAGGTATGTGGACACACACACATGTCCCCACCTCCAGCGGCTACACAAGTGTGTGTGTGTGTGTGTGTGTGTGTGTACACGTGTGCATTCGTGCGTTGATATCCTCAATTCTGTATGGCATCACAGCATCTCGAACTACATGTAGATTACACCATCCCACTTCTGCAAGTCAACCAAACTCACTCCCTCATTTGATTGACCGCTGTCTCATCCACTCTTTGCAGGCGCTGGGAGGGCGGGGACCCAGGCGTAGCCAACCAGAAGAGCCCCACGTCCCTGTTATTGACCCCTGAGTTGAAGTTCCATAGTTTTGGGTTTGCTGCCAGAGACAACTATCATGATCTGGATCCTGAAGAGGCTCAACACTGGCTCTACTTCGACAAGTTCAAAATGAAGATACATAGTACCACTGTAAGATGGGAGGGAGGGAGGGAGGGAGGGAGGGAGGGAGGGAGGGAGGGAGGGAGGGAGGGAGGGAGGGATAAAAGGATGGTGGAAATAGAGGGAGTGGGAGATAGAGGGATACATGGAGGAAGGGAGGGAGTGGGGGAGGGGGAGGGAGGGAGGGAGGCAAGGAGAGATGAAGCCAGGGAGAAAGGGGAAGGGAAAGAGAGATTCAGGGGGAGGGAAATAGAGATAAGATAAGGGAGGGACAGAGGAATGGAGGGGGTCATTGTGAGGAAAACCAAGAAGGGAAGAATGACAAGGAGAGAGATGAGCGTAAGGATGTAAAAGAGGTTGTAGAAATATCAAGGGAGAAGAGAAGAGGGGAGAAGGAGTACAGCATTAAAGAGTATCAGACAGATGTTGTGTATTGTGTTTTGCAGCAGCTTTACAGCTTTCCTGCAGGACCTCACCTGTTGTGTTTTGCAGCAGTTTTACAGCAGTGTGTCTTGGTTTACTGCAGGATCTGACCATGGAGACGGAGCTGGAAGCGGTGAGTGGGAGGAAGGTGAGGGCCATCGAGGTATTCTCTCACGCTCTCCGGTTCTTCAGAGTACACGCCCTGAAGGTACGACCCCTGACCTCTAACCCCTGATTGCTAATTAACAACACAGAGAAGAGTTTAGAAAGAGTGAGATGAAGAGAGAAGTTAACTCTACATGTGAATATAGTGGGAGGAGAGTAGAGAGATAAAGGAGAGGAGATGGAAGGAAGAAGGCGGAGGAGGAGGGGAAAAGAGAAGAGTATGGGAGGAGAGTAGGAAAGCAGAGGTGGAATGTGGCAGTATTCCAGACCTCCAAAAGCAGAGCCTGTGGTGAGGTCGGAATGTCACGGGGCGGTCAGGAATAACTGTTCCGACCTTAAGATGCTCCCAATGCAGGATCCTAAACCTCCACTACTACATCAGATTATTATTATGTCTGTCTGTCTGTCTGTCTGTCTGTCTGTCTGTCTGTCTGTCTGTCTGTCTGTCTGTCTGTCTGTCTGTCTGTCTGTCTTCTAGGAGGTGAAGGACCAGTCTTTGTCTCTATTGGAGGGAGATGAGGTGAGATGGGTGATCACTGTTCCTGCTGTGTGGAGACAACCAGCCAAACAGTTCATGAGAGAGGCTGCCTATCTGGTGAGATATCTCTCACTCACTCACTCACTCACTCACACACACACACACACACACACACAACCTGGCCCTGGAGGAAGACTGCATGTATGGAGATCCCATCGTTCCCAAGACCTACATGTAGACAACCGGCAGTGGAGCCAACCAGTTTATTTTAAACACAATGCTGTCTATTCTATGCATATCTAGTTTTCTATGACAATCTCAGGCTACATCGACATTTTAACACTGTAAAATAAGGGAATACATTCAGTTTTTTCACACACTCACTCACTCACTCACTCACTCACTCACTCACTCTCACACACTCTCTGTCTCTCTCTCTCTCTCTCACTCTCTCTCACCTTGATGAATGTTAATATGGCGTCACAGGTCTCTCTCTCATCTCTCTCCGTTCCCATTGATGTGTGCTGTGATAAGGACCCTACATTCCTATCGAGCCATGCAGACTTCCTACTGCTGGGAGGGAGGGATGAGGTGGGGTCGGTAGAGATGACGCAGACTGAAGGACTGTGGGAGCAGTAGAGGGCTTAAATTAAATTAGGATTGTACAGCATGTCAAGAGAGTCTCACACACATTCACGCCTACAGTATGTGTGTGAGACGTGGAGTCTCTCTTCAGAATTCAGGATTATTTCTTCCTCTCTCTGTTCTGGTTCCCAAACCTCTCTCTGTTCTGGGTCCCAAACCTCTCTCTGTTCTGGGTCCCAAACCTCTCTCTGTTATGGGTCCCACACCTCTCTCTGTTCTGGGTCCCAAACCTCTCTCTGTTCTGGGTCCCAAACCTCTCTCTGTTCTGGGTTCAACCTCTCTCTCTTCTGGGTTCAATCTCTCTCTGTTCTGGGTCCCAAACCTCTCTCTTCTGGGTTCAACCTCTCTCTGTTCTGGGTCCCAAACCTCTCTCTGTTCTGGGTTCAACCTCTCTCTGTTCTGGGGCCAAACCTGTCCTCTGCCTCCTCCCCCGGCTTTCCCTCCATGTTCCAGTGTGGCTCCAATCCTGGATGGCTGGGTGGTGTATTTCCTGCTCATGGTGATGTCATTGGGTTGAACAATCAGGGAGACCGGCATACAAACACAGGAAACCACTCCTGGAGTCTCAACCCTCTCAACCCTCCCCTATAGCCTCAACCCTCTCAACCCTCCCCTATAGCCTCAACCCTCTCAACCCTCCCCAAGCCCACATCTCTACTCAACTCATCTACTTTCCTACCACTCCCCCATCCCTCCCCTCCACTCTCCCTCCACTCTCCTCTCTTTACTCTTTCCTCTCCCCAGCACTCCCCTCCTCTTGCTTCACAACTCGCCAGGACAAACCCTCTCCTCTCAGTCCAGCTCTGTCAGGACAACCCCTCTCCTCTCAGTCCAGCTCTGTCAAGACAATCTCTCTCCTCTCAGTCCAGCTCTGTTAGGACAACCCCTCTCCTCTCAGTCCAGCTCTGTCAGGACAACCCCTCTCCTCTCAGTCCAGCTCTGTCAGGACAACCCCTCTCCTCTCAGTCCAGCTCTGTCAGGACAACCCCTCTCCTCTCAGTTCAGCTCTGTCAGGACAATATCTCTCCTCTCAGTCCAGCTCTGTCAGGACAACCCCTCTCCTCTCAGTTCAGCTCTGTCAGGACAATCTCTCTCCTCTCAGTCCAGCTCTGTTAGGACAACCCCTCTCCTCTCAGTCCAGCTCTGTCAGGACAATCTCTCTCCTCTCAGTTCAGCTCTGTCAGGACAACCTCTCTCCTCTCAGTCCAGCTCTGTTAGGACAACCCCTCTCCTCTCAGTCCAGCTCTGTCAGGACAACCCCTCTCCTCTCAGTCCAGCTCTGTCAGGACAATCTCTCTCCTCTCAGTTCAGCTCTGTCAGGACAACCTCTCTCCTCTCAGTCCAGCTCTGTCAGGACAACCCCTCTCCTCTCAGTCCAGCTCTGTTAGGACAACCTCTCTCCTCTCAGTCCAGCTCTGTCAGGACAACCCCTCTCCTCTCAGTCCAGCTCTGTCAGGACAATCTCTCTCCTCTCAGTTCAGCTCTGTCAGGACAACCTCTCTCCTCTCAGTCCAGCTCTGTTAGGACAACCCCTCTCCTCTCAGTCCAGCTCTGTCAGGACAACCTCTCTCCTCCCAGTCCAGCTCTGTCAGGACAACCTCTCTCCTCTCAGTCCAGCTCTGTTAGGACAACCCCTCTCCTCTCAGTCCAGCTCTGTCAGGACAACCCCTCTCCTCCCAGTCCAGCTCTGTCAGGACAACCCATCTGCTCTCCTCTACAACCCCAGTCCAGCTCTGTCAGGACAACCCATCTGCTCTCCTCTCCAACCCCAGTCCAGCTCTGTCAGGACAACCCATCTGCTCTCCTCTACAACCCCAGTCCAGCTCTGTCAGGATAACCCATCTGCTCACCCTCTCCTCTCAGTCCAGCTCTGTCAGGACAACCCATCTGCTCTCCTCTACAACCCCAGTCCAGCTCTGTCAGGACAACCCATCTGATCTCCTCTACAACCCCAGTCCAGCTCTGTCAGGACAACCCATCTGCTCTCCTCTCCAACCCCAGTCCAGCTCTGTCAGGACAACCCATCTGCTCTCCTCTACAACCCCAGTCCAGCTCTGTCAGGATAACCCATCTGCTCACCCTCTCCTCTCAGTCCAGCTCTGTCAGGACAACCCATCTGCTCTCCTCTACAACCCCAGTCCAGCTCTGTCAGGACAACCCATCTGCTCACCCTCTACAACCCCAGTCCAGCTCTGTCAGGACAACCCCTCTCTAATCTCTTACTCAACTCCCCCTACAATTTGACTCCTGCTCCATTTACCAAAGCCTCACTTTACCTCAGTCACTTTTGCCAAAAACCCAACAATTATTTATATTGAAACAACTTTATTTGAATCCATAAATCACACTGTAATCACACACGGTTTATCTCTGTTTATCTAATCCTAAAATGTTTAGGTTCAGCAGCTGTCTTACTCTATCACCCCTCTAACTATACATACCCCCTCTAACCCCCACTGTCCATACCCCCTCGAACCCCCACTGTGCATACCCCCTCTAACCCCCACTGTCCATACCCCCTCTAACCCCCACTGTGCATACCCCCTCGAACCCCCACTATGCATACCCTCTCCAACCCCCACTATGCATACCCCCTCTAACCCACAATGTGCATACTCTAACCCCCACTATACATACCTTCCCTAACCCCCACTATACATAGCCCCTCTAACCCCCTCTATGCATACCCCCTCTAACCCCCACTATTCAGGCTGATCTTGTCTGAGGCTTAGAACCTCTCTCTGTCTTTCTCTAGAACCTTAAATTTAGATGAATCCTCCCTCTGTCTCTCTCTAGGCTGGTCTGGTATCTCCTGACACTCCAGAACAGCTCCTAATAGCTCTCGAACCTGAAGCAGCTTCCATCTACTGTCGCAAGCTCCGCCTACACCAGGTGATTGACCTGAGCCTCCGGCCAATGACCAATGGTCTCAGCTTGGAGAGCGACGGGTCCCGCCCTTTTGACTCCAGCTTCAGACAAGGTGAGAGAGAGAACACACACCATTGTAAATACAACCCATATTTATGCTTATTTATTTTATCTTGTGTCCTTTACCATTTGTACATTGTTAAAACACTGTATATATATATATATATATATATATATATATATATATATAATATGACATTTGTAATGTCTTTATTGTTTTGAAACTTCTGTATGTGTAATGTTTACTGTTAATTTTTATTGTTTATTTCACTTTATGTATTCACTTTATATATTATCTACCTCACTTGCTTTGGCAATGTTAACACATGTTTCCCATGTCAATAAAGCCCTTGAATTGAATTGAATTGAGAGAGAGAGAGAGAGAAAGACATAAGGAAAGAGAGAGAGAGAGAGAGAGAGAGAGAGAGAGAGAGAGAGAGAGTGTAATGTATCTGGCTTTGCCTTGAATGACTGTTTGCCTGTGTGTGTGCTGTTACAGCAGTGCAGAATTATGTGTGTGTATTCTGTGTGAATGGACATACACCCACCCACACACACAGGATATTGTAATTGGAACAAGATGCTGTGAGCCCATGATCTCACCCACACTCTGTCCCGTTAACTTTCTCTCATCTCTTTCTTTCTCAAACACTGTAACGGCCTCAAATCATGGTTAAAACTATCATGTTGATGTCATGAATGGTCGGTCCTTGCGTCTGTAGCTCTGTCTATGAAATTGAGAGGGGTTACATTTCTCCAGCCCGATCCCTCAGCTGTTTACCAATACATTGGCAGGGACTCCTCTTTGTTGTTGTTTGAATGTCTCTTTCCTCCCGTTTCCTCCTCTCTTTCCTCCTCTCTTTCCTCCCGTTTCCTCTTCTCTTTCCTCCTCTCTTTCCTCCCGTTTCCTCATCTCTTTTCTCCCGTTTCCTCCTCTTTCCTCCCGTTTCCTCTTTTCTTTCCTCCTCTCTTTTCTCCCGTTTCCTCCTCTCTTTCCTCCCGTTTCCTCCTCTGTTTTCTCCCGTTTCCTCCTCTGTTTCCTCCCGTTTCCTCCTATCTTTACTCCCGTTTCCTCCTCTCTTTCCTCCCGTTTCCTCCTCTGTTTCCTCCTCTCTTTCCTCCCGTTTCCTCCTCTCTTTCCTCCTCTCTTTTCTCCCGTTTCCTCCTCTCTTTCCTCCTCTTTTCTCCCGTTTCCTCCTCTGTTTCCTCCCGTTTCCTCCTCTTTCCTCCCGTTTCCTTGTCTCTTTCCTCCCGTTTCCTCATCTCTTTCCTCCCATTTCCTATTCTCTTTCCTCCCGTTTCCTATTCTCTTTCCTCCCGTTTCCTCATCTCTTTCCTCCCATTTCCTATTCTCTTTCCTCCCGTTTCCTCCTCTCTTTCCTCCCGTTTCCTCTTCTCTTTCCTCCAGTTTCCTCCTCTTTCCTCCCGATTCCTCATCTCTTTCCTCCTCTCTTTCCTCCCGTTTCCTCTTCTCTTTCCTCCTCTCATTTCTCACGTTTCCTCCTCTCTTTCCTCCCGTTTCCTCCTCTTTCCTCCAGTTTTCTCTTCTCTTTCCTCCTCTCTTATCTCCAGTTTCCTCCCGTTTCCTCCTCTGTTTCCTCCCGTTTCCTCCTCTCTTTCCTCCCGTTTCCTCCTCTCTTTCCTCCCGTTTCCTCCTCTGTTTCCTCCCGTTTCCTTCTGTTTCCTCCCGTTTCCTCCTCTCTTTCCTCCCGTTTCCTCATCTCTTTCCTCCTCTCTTTCCTCCCGATTCCTCTTCTCTTTCTTCCTCTCTTTCCTCCCGTTTCCTCTTCTCTTTCCTCCTCTTTCCTCCCGTTTCCTCCTCTTTCCTCCCGTTTCCTCCTCTCTTTCCTCCCGTTTCCTCCTGTTTCCTCCTCTCTTTCCTCCCGTTTCCTCCTCTCTTACCTCCCGTTTCCTCCTCTCTTTCCTCCCGTTTCCTCATCTCTTTCCTCCCGTTTCCTCCTCTCTTTCCTCCCGTTTCCTCTTCTTTTTCCTCCCGTTTCCTCCTCTTTCCTCACGTTTCCTCATCTCTTTCCTCCTCTCTTTCCTCCCGTTTCCTCTTCTCTTTCCTCCTCTCATTTCTCACGTTTCCTTCTCTGTTTCCTCCCGTTTCCTCCCGTTTCCTCCTCTTTTCTCCCGTTTCCTCCTCTCTTTCCTCCCGTTTCCTCCTCTCTTTCCTCCCGTTTTCTCTTCTCTTTCCTCCTCTCTTTTCTCCAGTTTCCTCCTCTGTTTCCTCCCGTTTCCTCCTCTGTTTCCTCCTTTGTTTCCTCCCGTTTCCATCTGTTTCCTCCCGTTTCTTCCTCTTTCCTCCCGTTTCCTCCTATCTTTCCTCCCGTTTCCTCTTCTCTTTCCTCCCATTTCCTCATCTCTTTCCTCCTCTCTTTCCTCCCGATTCCTCTTCTCTTTCCTCCTCTCTTTCCTCCCGTTTCCTCCTCTCTTTCCTCCTCTCTTTCCTCCCGTTTCCTCATCTCTTTCCTCCTCTCTTTCCTCCCTTTTCCTCTTCTCTTTCCTCCTCTCTTTCCTCCCGTTTCCTCCTCTTTCCTCCCGTTTCCTCCTCTCTTTCCTCCCGTTTCCTCCCGTTTCCTCCTCTCTTTCCTCCCGTTTCCTCCTCTCTTTCCTCCCGTTTCCTCCTCTGTTTCCTCCTGTTTCCTCCTCTCTTTTCTCCAGTTTCCTCCTCTGTTTCCTCCCGTTTCCTCATCTCTTTCCTCCCGTTTCCTCTTCTCTTTCCTCCCGTTTCCTCCTCTCTTTCCTCCCGTTTCCTCCTCTCTTTCCTCCCGTTTCCTCCTATCCTTCCTCCCATTTCCTCCTCTCCTTCCTCCTCTCTTTCCTCCCGTTTCCTCCTCTCTTTCCTCCTCTCTTTCCTCCCGTTTCCTCCTCTCTTTCCTCCCGTTTCCTCCTCTCCTTCCTCCTCTCTTTCCTCCCGTTTCCTCCTCTCCTTCCTCTTCTCTTTCCTCCCGTTTCCTCCTCTTTCCTCCCGTTTCCTCCTCTCTTTCCTCCCGTTTCCTCCTGTTTCCTCCTCTCTTTCCTCCCGTTTCCTCCTCTCTTACCTCCCGTTTCCTCCTCTCTTTCCTCCCGTTTCCTCATCTCTTTCCTCCCGTTTCCTCCTCTCTTTCCTCCCGTTTCCTCTTCTTTTTCCTCCCGTTTCCTCCTCTTTCCTCACGTTTCCTCATCTCTTTCCTCCTCTCTCTTCCTCCCGTTTCCTCTTCCCTCCTCTCATTTCTCACGTTTCCTTCTCTGTTTCCTCCCGTTTCCTCCCGTTTCCTCCTCTTTTCTCCCGTTTCCTCCTCTCTTTCCTCCCGTTTCCTCCTCTCTTTCCTCCCGTTTTCTCTTCTCTTTCCTCCTCTCTTTTCTCCAGTTTCCTCCTCTGTTTCCTCCCGTTTCCTCCTCTGTTTCCTCCTTTGTTTCCTCCCGTTTCCATCTGTTTCCTCCCGTTTCTTCCTCTTTCCTCCCGTTTCCTCCTCTCTTACCTCCCGTTTCCTCCTCTCTTTCCTCCCGTTTCCTCATCTCTTTCCTCCCGTTTCCTCCTCTCTTTCCTCCCGTTTCCTCTTCTTTTTCCTCCCGTTTCCTCCTCTTTCCTCACGTTTCCTCATCTCTTTCCTCCTCTCTTTCCTCCCGTTTCCTCTTCTCTTTCCTCCTCTCATTTCTCACGTTTCCTTCTCTGTTTCCTCCCGTTTCCTCCCGTTTCCTCCTCTTTTCTCCCGTTTCCTCCTCTCTTTCCTCCCGTTTCCTCCTCTCTTTCCTCCCGTTTTCTCTTCTCTTTCCTCCTCTCTTTTCTCCAGTTTCCTCCTCTGTTTCCTCCCGTTTCCTCCTCTGTTTCCTCCTTTGTTTCCTCCCGTTTCCATCTGTTTCCTCCCCTTTCTTCCTCTTTCCTCCCGTTTCCTCCTATCTTTCCTCCCGTTTCCTCTTCTCTTTCCTCCCATTTCCTCATCTCTTTCCTCCTCTCTTTCCTCCCGATTCCTCTTCTCTTTCCTCCTCTCTTTCCTCCCGTTTCCTCCTCTCTTTCCTCCTCTCTTTCCTCCCGTTTCCTCATCTCTTTCCTCCTCTCTTTCCTCCCTTTTCCTCTTCTCTTTCCTCCTCTCTTTCCTCCCGTTTCCTCCTCTTTCCTCCCGTTTCCTCCTCTCTTTCCTCCCGTTTCCTCCCGTTTCCTCCTCTCTTTCCTCCCGTTTCCTCCTCTCTTTCCTCCCGTTTCCTCCTCTGTTTCCTCCTGTTTCCTCCTCTCTTTTCTCCAGTTTCCTCCTCTGTTTCCTCCCGTTTCCTCATCTCTTTCCTCCCGTTTCCTCTTCTCTTTCCTCCCGTTTCCTCCTCTCTTTCCTCCCGTTTCCTCCTCTCTTTCCTCCCGTTTCCTCCTATCCTTCCTCCCATTTCCTCCTCTCCTTCCTCCTCTCTTTCCTCCCGTTTCCTCCTCTCTTTCCTCCTCTCTTTCCTCCCGTTTCCTCCTCTCTTTCCTCCCGTTTCCTCCTCTCCTTCCTCCTCTCTTTCCTCCCGTTTCCTCCTCTCCTTCCTCTTCTCTTTCCTCCCGTTTCCTCCTCTTTCCTCCCGTTTCCTCCTCTCTTTCCTCCCGTTTCCTCCTGTTTCCTCCTCTCTTTCCTCCCGTTTCCTCCTCTCTTACCTCCCGTTTCCTCCTCTCTTTCCTCCCGTTTCCTCATCTCTTTCCTCCCGTTTCCTCCTCTCTTTCCTCCCGTTTCCTCTTCTTTTTCCTCCCGTTTCCTCCTCTTTCCTCACGTTTCCTCATCTCTTTCCTCCTCTCTTTCCTCCCGTTTCCTCTTCCCTCCTCTCATTTCTCACGTTTCCTTCTCTGTTTCCTCCCGTTTCCTCCCGTTTCCTCCTCTTTTCTCCCGTTTCCTCCTCTCTTTCCTCCCGTTTCCTCCTCTCTTTCCTCCCGTTTTCTCTTCTCTTTCCTCCTCTCTTTTCTCCAGTTTCCTCCTCTGTTTCCTCCCGTTTCCTCCTCTGTTTCCTCCTTTGTTTCCTCCCGTTTCCATCTGTTTCCTCCCGTTTCTTCCTCTTTCCTCCCGTTTCCTCCTATCTTTCCTCCCGTTTCCTCTTCTCTTTCCTCCCATTTCCTCATCTCTTTCCTCCTCTCTTTCCTCCCGATTCCTCTTCTCTTTCCTCCTCTCTTTCCTCCCGTTTCCTCCTCTCTTTCCTCCTCTCTTTCCTCCCGTTTCCTCATCTCTTTCCTCCTCTCTTTCCTCCCTTTTCCTCTTCTCTTTCCTCCTCTCTTTCCTCCCGTTTCCTCCTCTTTCCTCCCGTTTCCTCCTCTCTTTCCTCCCGTTTCCTCCCGTTTCCTCCTCTCTTTCCTCCCGTTTCCTCCTCTCTTTCCTCCCGTTTCCTCCTCTGTTTCCTCCTGTTTCCTCCTCTCTTTTCTCCAGTTTCCTCCTCTGTTTCCTCCCGTTTCCTCATCTCTTTCCTCCCGTTTCCTCTTCTCTTTCCTCCCGTTTCCTCCTCTCTTTCCTCCCGTTTCCTCCTCTCTTTCCTCCCGTTTCCTCCTATCCTTCCTCCCATTTCCTCCTCTCCTTCCTCCTCTCTTTCCTCCCGTTTCCTCCTCTCTTTCCTCCTCTCTTTCCTCCCGTTTCCTCCTCTCTTTCCTCCCGTTTCCTCCTCTCCTTCCTCCTCTCTTTCCTCCCGTTTCCTCCTCTCCTTCCTCTTCTCTTTCCTCCCGTTTCCTCCTCTGTTTGCACCCGTTTCCTCCTCTCTTTCCTCCCATTTCCTCATCTCTTTCCTCCTCTCTTTCCTCCCGATTCCTCTTCTCTTTCCTCCTCTCTTTCCTCCCGTTTCCTCCTCTCTTTCCTCCTCTCTTTCCTCCCGTTTCCTCATCTCTTTCCTCCCTTTTCCTCTTCTCTTTCCTCCTCTCTTTCCTCCCATTTCCTCCTCTCTTTCCTCCCGTTTCCTCCTCTGTTTCCTCCTCTCTTTCCTCTCGTTTCCTCCTGTCTTTCCTCCCGTTTCCTCCTCTGTTTGCTCATAGCCGGTCTTCTCTTGAGCGCCAGGTCTGCCTACGGCGGCCTCTCTCAATAGCAAGGCTATGCTCATTGAGTCTGTACATGGTCAAAGCTTTCCTTAATTTGGGTCAATCACAGTGGTTAGGTATTCTGCCGGTGTATTCTGTTTAGGGCCAAATAGCATTCCAGTTTGCTCTGTTTTGTGTGAATTCCTTCCAACGTGTCAAGTAATTATCTTCTTGTTTTCTCATGATTTGGTTGGGTCTAATTGTGCTTGCTTAGGGGACTCTTTCTCCAGGTTCATCTCTTTGTAGATAATGGCTTTGTTATGCACGGTTTGGGAATCACTTCCTTTTAGAATTTAACAGCTTTTTTCTGGATTTCGATCGTAAGCGGGTGTCGGCCTAGTTCTGCTCTGCATGCATTATTTGGTGTTGTACACAGGGGATATTTTTGCAGAATTCTGTATGCAGTATCAATTTGGTGTTTGTCCCATTTTGTGAATTCTTGGTTGGTGAGCGGACCCCAGACCTCACAACTATAAAGGGCAATGGGTTCTACACCTGATGCTACGTTTCAGGGTGACGTTCTTCAGGATCCAGGCAAAAGTGGGGATTGCTGCCTTGTAGAGGTGGACCTGGTCGTAAAAGAGGTGGACCTGGTCGTACAGTCCTCGTCAGTACTGTACTGTCCCAGACTTGTACAGACTGACAGAGGTTGTTTCCATTTCCTCAATGTCTATTTTCCACCCTGGGCCAATACCCTCTCTCTTGACAGTAGTGTGCTCTTATAGCACTGTGCCATGCCAGGGGATGGTCTGGTTAATATAGCTCCATGCCATGGGGATGGTCTGGTTAATATAGCTCCATGCCAGGGGATGGTCTGGTTAATATAGCTCCATGCCAGGGGATGGTCTGGTTAATATAGCTCCATGCCAGGGGATTGTCTGGTTAATATAGCTCCATGCCAGAGGATGGTCTGGTTAATATAGCTCCATGCCAGGGGATGGTCTGGTTAATATAGCTCCATGCCAGGGGATGGTCTGGTTAATATAGCTCCATGCCAGGGGATGGTCTGGTTAATATAGCTCCATGCCAGGGGATGGTCTGGTTAATATAGCTCCATGCCAGGGGATGGTCTGGTTAATATAGCTCCATGCCAGGAGATGGTCTGGTTAATATAGCTCCATGCCAGGAGATGGTCTGGTTAATATAGCTCCATGCCAGGAGATGGTCTGGTTAATATAGCTCCATGCCAGGGGATGGTCTGGTTAATATAGCTCCATGCCAGGGGATGGTCTGGTTAATATAGCTCCATGCCAGGGGATGGTCTGGTTAATATAGCACTGTACCAGAGGATGGTCTGGTTAATATAGCTCCATGCCAGGGGATGGTCTGGTTAATATAGCTCCATGCCAGGGGATGGTCTGGTTAATATAGCTCCATGCCAGGAGATGGTCTGGTTAATATAGCTCCATGCCAGGGGATGGTCTGGTTAATATAGCTCCATGCCAGGGGATGGTCTGGTTAATATAGCACTGTACCAGGGGATGGTCTGGATAATATAGCTCCATGCCAGGGGATGATCTGGTTAATATAGCTCCATGCCAGAGGATGGTCTGGTTAATATAGCTCCATGCCAGGGGATGGTCTGGTTAATATAGCTCCATGCCAGAGGATGGTCTGGTTAATATAGCTCCATTCCAGGGGATGGTCTGGTTAATATAGCTCCATGCCAGGGGATGGTCTGGTTAATATAGCTCCATGCCAGGGGATTGTCTGGTTAATATAGCTCCATGCCAGGGGATGGTCTGGTTAATATAGCTCCATGCCAGGAGATGGTCTGGTTAATATAGCTCCATGCCAGGGGATGGTCTGGTTAATATAGCTCCATGCCAGGGGATGGTCTGGTTAATATAGCTCCATGCCATGGGATGGTCTGGTTAATATAGCTCCATGCCAGGGGATGGTCTGGTTAATATAGCTCCATGCCAGGGGATTGTCTGGTTAATATAGCTCCATGCCAGGGGATGGTCTGGTTAATATAGCTCCATGCCAGGGGATGGTCTGGTTAATATAGCTCCATGCCAGGGGATGGTCTGGTTAATATAGCTCCATGCCAGAGGATGGTCTGGTTAATATAGCTCCATGCCAGAGGATGGTCTGTGTGGAAAATGAAGTTGCTTACGTTCCCGTCTTTGTTGCAGTCAGCAAATAGTGTCTCTGGATTGTCCTTGAGGAGCTTTTTTTTGGTACTTATTCCATGCAGTGTTGTTTTTAATATCCAAGGGGCACTGTATTGTAATGACCTCTCTACAGGGATAAGCCATGAGGGCTTCAAAGGTCTCTGCATTTGGGTGGGGGGCTGTGAAACTCTCCTGCCATTGTTAGGCCCAAGAATGTTCACACCTCTCACGTCACACAAGTTAAAGCCAGGTCAATTCTGTCCTAGCAGCTTGGTAAGCTTAGTAGCCTTATTTATTAAGCTTTATATAATACAATTACCTAGAGATTGTCTTTTACTTTTTGGCTTCAGAAGTAGGTTCAGACTGAACTGGTTTTGATGTAGAAGTCTTTGCGAAAAAATTCAGTTTATCTACATTTATCCAACTGAAATTATATATTTTTGCAGAAGAACTCAGGAGGCCATGAGGCCATGATACCCCTCTCTCTTTCTCTCTCTGTGTGTGTCTTTTCTCTCTCTCTGTATCTTCTCTCTCTCTCTCTGTATCCTCTCTCTCTCTCTCTGTATCCTCTCTCTCTCTCTCTCTCCCTCTCTCCCTCTCTCCCTCCTTTGTATTTCTTTGCTGTAAAATGACTTCCAGACCCCTTATAAAAACACACAAGCACGCATGAACACACAGTTTTTTTTCAGTGGTCCCTGGTTATGTTATTCTGTTCAGAGTCATTACCATATGAAAAAGTATAGGTCAGGGTTCAAATGGCCCCCCTCCCCCTCCACACACACACACAAACCCTCCATATCCCCAATGTGGGTCTCGTTTCAAAATCCCAGATGTCAAAGACATCTGGGCCTTGTCATTGTCCCAAAATAGACAACAGAGATGATCTACAACAGAGACTGTATCTACAACAGAGACTATATCTACAACAGAGACTATATCTACAACATAGACTGTTTCTACAACATAGACTATATCTACAACATAGACTGTATCTACAACAGAGACTATATCTACAACATAGACTGTATCTACAACAGGGACTGTATCTACAACATAGACTGTATCTACAACATAGATTGTATCACAACATAGACTGTTTCTACAACAGGAACTGTATCTACAACAGAGACCAAATCTACAACAGAGACTATATCTACAACAGAGACTATATCTACAACAGAGACTATATCTACAACATAGACTGTATCTACAACAGGGACTGTATCTACAACAGGGACTGTATCTACAACAGGGACTGTATCTACAACATGGACTGTATCTACAACATGGACTGTATCTACAACATGGACTGTATCTACAACATGGACTGTATCTACAACAGGGACTGTATCTACAACAGGGACTGTATCTACAACAGGGACTGTATCTACAACATAGACTGTATCTACAACAGAGACAAAATCTACAGCAGAGACTATATCTACAACAGAGACTATATCTACAACATAGACCGTATCTACAACAGAGACTATATCTACAACATAGACTGTATCTACAACATAGATTGTATCACAACAGACTGTTTCTACAACAGGAACTGAATCTACAACAGAGACTATACCTACAACATAGACTGTATCTACAACAGGGACTGTATCTACAACATAGACTATACCAACAACAGAGACTGTATCTACAACAGGGACTGTATCTACAACATAGACTATATCTACAACATAGATTGTATCTACAACATAGACTATATCTACAACATAGATTGTATCACAACATAGACTGTTTCTACAACAGGAACTGTATCTACAACATAGACTATATCTACAACATAGATTGTATCACAACATAGACTGTTTCTACAACAGGAACTGTATCTACAACAGAGACTATACCTACAACAGAGACTGTATCTACAACAGAGACAAAACCTACAACAGAGACTATATCTACAACAGAGACTATATCTACAACATAGACTGTATCTACAACAGAGACAAAACCTACAACAGAGACTATACCTACAACAGAGACTATATCTACAACAGAGACTATACCTACAACAGAGATGATCTACAACAGAGACCATATCTACAACAGAGACTGTATCTACAACAGAGACAAAACCTACAACAGAGACTATACCTACAACAGAGACTATATCTACAACAGAGACTATACCTACAACAGAGATGATCTACAACAGAGACTATACCTACAACATAGATTGTATCACAACAGAGACTATACCAACAACAGAGACTATACCAACAACAGAGACTATATCTACAACAGAGACTATACCTACAACAAGGGTACTGTAATTGTTGTTTAGACCAAGGTTGACCAAGGTTAAAGCACAATGTCCTCAGCTAATATAAACACATCACCGAACACTAACCACATCCGGGTACGTTGTAAAAACCCAAGATGCTTAGAGGTTAAAGCCCATTTTAAGTGCAAATCTCTGCTATTTTAACTCTCTCTCTCTCTCATCTCTCTACTATCTCTCTACTATCTCTCTCCATTCTTTCTTGGCTGCAGTGCAAGTCTTTACTCTGTTGTTTTCAGTGGTTGAAGCCATTTACAGTTAGTTAAAATTCGGACAGTTATGTCGGTTTGAATGTATTGGGTCGGTTCCAGGGCCCCTCACTAAAGTTTGAATGTACTGTATTGGGTTGGTTCCAGGGCCCCCCACTAAAGTTTGAATGTAGTGGGTCGGTTCCAGGGCCCCCTCACTAAAGTTTGAATGTAGTGGGTCGGTTCCAGGGCCCCCCCACTAAAGTTTGAATGTACTGTATTGGGTCGGTTCCAGGGCCCCCTCACTAAAGTTTGAATGTACTGTATTGGGTCGGTTCCAGGGCCCCCTCACTAAAGTTTGAATGTATTGGGTCGGTTCCAGGGCCCCCTCACTAAAGTTTGAATGTACTGTATTGGGTCGGTTCCAGGGCCCCCTCACTAAAGTTTGAATGTATTGGGTTGGTTCCAGGGCCCCCTCACTAAAGTTTGAATGTATTGGGTTGGTTCCAGGGCCCCCTCACTAAAGTTTGAATGTACTGTATTGGGTTGGTTCCAGGGCCCCCTCACTAAAGTTTGAATGTATTGGGTCGGTTCCAGGGCCCCCTCACTAAAGTTTGAATGTATTGGGTCGGTTCCAGGGCCCCCTCACTAAAGTTTGAATGTATTGGGTTGGTTCCAGGGCCCCCTCACTAAAGTTTGAATGTATTGGGTTGGTTCCAGGGCCCCCTCACTAAAGTTTGAATGTACTGTATTGGGTCGGTTCCAGGGCCCCCTCACTAAAGTTTGAATGGATTGGCTTGGGGGTGTAGCCTAGTTTAAGAGCATTGGGCCAGTAACCGAAAGGTCCCTGGTTTGAATCACTGAGCTAACTAGGTAAAATAATAATATATATGTTGCTGTACCCTTGAGCAAGGCACTTATCCTAATTGCTCCTGTAAGTCGCTCTGGATAAGCGTGTCTGCTAAATGGCATAAATGTGTTAAAGTATCTACCATGGTTTAATGTTGTGGGTTGGTTGTGTTACATTAACATGTACTCTGTGTCTGTTCTAACTGTGGGTTGAGAGTTTTTTTTTTTTTTTTTGTATGTTGTAGGTTGTTTGTTTGAATGTTATTGTATGGTTGTTAAAATGTTGTCTGTATCGTGTGTGTGTGTGTGTGTGTGTGTGTGTGTGTGTGTGTGTGTGTGTGTGTGTGTGTGTGTGTTGCAGCGCGTGAGCAGCTGAGGAAAGCGAGACACAGCAGAACTTTCCTGGTCGAGAGAGGGACTGGAGAACTCTGGTCAGAGATGCAGACTGGTTAGTCACACACATACTAGCGTGCACACAGTCAGATAGACAGAACACAGACGGATATAAGGGGGTAGACAGTGAGAAAGGCTTTGAGGTCCAGGGTCAAAATAATCAACTCTTCAACTCCCCAATGCGCCAAAAAAATCCTGAAACCGGTCCCTCACCCCATCTCTCTTCTCACTGAGCCATGACAGGGGTCTAGAGAGCCACGCGCCCTCTCTGACCCCTACTACCCTCCCTCCCTTCCTGACACACACACGCCTGCAAGCACAGGCACACACCATGGCACACACACCATGGCCAGGAAGGGTTTGGCCCCTGAGACTCTCCTCTACAACTCTACTGTAAATAAACTCTCTCTCTCGCTCTCTCTCTCCCCCCTCTTCCTTTCTCTCCTCTCCTCCCAATTCCTACTGAATTACTCACCCTTTTCACAAAAACTTCACTTTCCTCCCCTCTTTTTCCTCCCTCTCTTTCTTCCTTCTCTTTCCCTCCTCTCTTTCCCTCCCCTCTTTTTCCTCCCTCTCTTTCCTCCCTCTCTTTCCTCCCTCTCTTTCTTCCCTCTTTTCCCCCTCTCTTTCTTCCCTCTCTTTCTTCCTTCTCTTTCCCTCCTCTCTTTCCCTTCCCTCTCTTTCCTCCCTCTCTTTCTTCCCTCTCTTTCTTCCTTCTCTTTCCTCCCTCTCTTTCTTCCCTCTCTTTCTTCCCTCTCTTTCCTCCCTCTCTTTCTTCCTTCTCTTTCTTCCTTCTCTTTCCCTCCTCTCTTTCCCTCCCCTCTCTTTCCTCCCTCTCTTTCCTCCCTCTCTTTCTTCCCTCTCTTTCTTCCCTCTCTTTCCTCCCTCTCTTTCCTCCCTTTCTGTCCCTCCTCTCTTTCCTCCCTTTCTCCCTCACTCTATAGCAGTAACACAGAGGTCCAGCCTTATCTCTATAGCTATCACAAACATAAACAAACATACACACGCAATCTCAGCTATTGTAATACCTGGGAGCTGTTTATGCTTGGGAGATCGACTCATAACAAACTCTCATGGTATACTCAGACCTCCATCAGAGAGAAAACACACACTGTCAAAGAAACACACACACACACACACACACATACTGATAGACTGACAGATTAAACCACTGCATCGTAAGAAAGCTCTATCAAAAAATATATACTTTCTTAAACTCCATGAGACACAAAAAAAAAATTCAATATTGAGTGCTGAATGATTGAAATTGACACTCAAAAGATACGGATCTTTCATGGTGTGTGTGTGTGTGTGTGTGTGTGTGCATGTGTGTGTTTGTGTGCGTGCGCGTGTGTGTTATCTCACCAGGTGACCGGTACATAGTGGCAGACTGTGGAGGAGGAACAGTAGACCTGACAGTTCACCAGATAGAGCAGCCCCAGGGGACACTGAAGGAACTCTACAAGGTCTCAGGTAACAACCTTTAGATACCTCGCCACCTTAGATACCTCGCCACCTTAGATACCTCGCCACCTTAGATACCTCGCCACCTTAGATACCTCGCCACCTTAGATACCTCGCCACCTTAGATACCTCGCCACCTTAGATACCTCGCCACCTTAGATACCGCACCACCTCAGATACCTCAAAGTAGATACCTCACATCCTTAGATACCTAACCTTAGACAACTCACCACCTTAGATACCTCACCTTAGATACCACACCAACTTAGATACCTCACTACATTAGACACCTCACCTACGATACCACACCTCACCTACGATACCTCACCACCTTAGATACCTCACCACCTTAGATACCTCACCACCTTAGATACCTCACCACCTTAGATACCTCACCATTGACACCTCACCACCTTAGATACCTCAGCACCTCAGATACCTCACCACCTCAGATACCTCACCACCTCAGATACCTCACCACCTCAGATACCTCACCACCTTAGATACATCACAATCTTAGATACCTCACCACTTTAGATACCTCACCACCTTAGATACCTCACCACCTCAGATACCTCACCACCTCAGATACCTCACCACCTCAGATACCTCACCACCTTAGATACCTCACCACCTTAGATACCTCACCTTAGATACCACACCACCTAAGAAACCTCACATCCTTAGATACCTCACCTTAGACAACTCAACACCTTAGATACCTCACATTAGATACCACACCAACTTAGATACCTCACCACCTTAGATACCTCACCACATTAGACACCTCACCTAAGATACCTCACCACCTAAGATACCTCACCACCTGAGATACCTCACCACCTTAGATACCTCACCACCTTAGATACCTCACCACCTTAGATACCTCACCACCTTAGATACCTCACCACCTTAGATACCTCACCAACTTAGATACCTCACCAACTTAGATACCTCACCAACTTAGATACCTCACCAACTTAGAAACCTCACCACCTTAGACACCTCACCACATTAGACACCTCACCTAAGATACCTCACCACCTTAGATACCTCACCATTGATACCTCACCACCTTAGATACCTCACCACCTTAGATACCTCACCACCTTAGATACCTCACTTTAGATACCTCGCCACCTTAGATACCTCGCCACCTTAGATACCTCACCACCTTAGATACCTCACCACCTTAGATACCTCACCACCTCAGATACCTCAAAGTAGATACCTCACATCCTTAGATACCTAACCTTAGACAACTCACCACCTTAGATACCTCACCTTAGATACCACACCAACTTAGATACCTCACTACATTAGACACCTCACCTACGATACCACACCTCACCTACGATACCTCACCACCTTAGATACCTCACCATTGACACCTCACCACCTTAGATACCTCAGCACCTCAGATACCTCACCACCTCAGATACCTCACCACCTCAGATACCTCACCACCTCAGATACCTAACCACCTTAGATACCTCACAATCTTAGATACCTCACAATCTTAGATACCTCAGCCCCTCAGATACCTCACCACCTTAGATACATCACAATCTTAGATACCTCACCACTTTAGATACCTCACCACCTCAGATACCTCACCACCTCAGATACCTCACCACCTTAGATACCTCACCTTAGATGCCCCACCACCTTAGATGCCCCACCACCTCAGATACCTCACCACCTCAGATACCTCACCACCTTAGATACCTCACCACCTTAGATACCACACCTTAGATACCTCACCAACTCAGATACCTCACCACCTCAGATACCACACAACCTCAGATACCTCACCACCTTAGATACCTCACCACCTTAGATACCTCACCTTAGATACCACACCACCTAAGAAACCTCACATCCTTAGATACCTCACCTTAGACAACTCAACACCTTAGATACCTCACATTAGATACCACACCAACTTAGATACCTCACCACCTTAGATACCTCACCACATTAGACACCTCACCACATTAGACACCTCACCTAAGATACCTCACCACCTTAGATACCTCACCATTGATACCTCAACACCTGAGATACCTCACCACCTTAGATACCTCACCACCTTAGATACCTCACCACCTGAGATACCTCACCACCTGAGATACCTCACCACCTTAGATACCTCACCACCTTAGATACCTCACCACCTTAGATACCTCACCACCTTAGATACCTCACCACCTTAGATACTTAGATACCTCACCACCTTAGATACCTCACCAACTTAGATACCTCACCAACTTAGACACCTCACCACATTAGACACCTCACCTAAGATACCTCACCACCTTAGATACCTCACCATTGATACCTCACCACCTTAGATACCTCGCCACCTTAGATACCTCGCCACCTTAGATACCTCGCCACCTTAGATACCTCGCCACCTTAGATACCTCGCCACCTTAGATACCGCACCACCTCAGATACCTCAAAGTAGATACCTCACATCCTTAGATACCTAACCTTAGACAACTCACCACCTTAGATACCTCACCTTAGATACCACACCAACTTAGATACCTCACTACATTAGACACCTCACCTACGATACCACACCTCACCTACGATACCTCACCACCTTAGATACCTCACCACCTTAGATACCTCACCACCTTAGATACCTCACCACCTTAGATACCTCACCACCTTAGATACCTCACCATTGACACCTCACCACCTTAGATACCTCAGCACCTCAGATACCTCACCACCTCAGATACCTCACCACCTCAGATACCTCACCACCTTAGATACATCACAATCTTAGATACCTCACCACTTTAGATACCTCACCACCTTAGATACCTCACCACCTCAGATACCTCACCACCTCAGATACCTCACCACCTCAGATACCTCACCACCTTAGATACTTCACCTTAGATACCACACCACCTAAGAAACCTCACATCCTTAGATACCTCACCTTAGACAACTCAACACCTTAGATACCTCACATTAGATACCACACCAACTTAGATACCTCACCACCTTAGATACCTCACCACATTAGACACCTCACCACATTAGACACCTCACCTAAGATACCTCACCACCTTAGATACCTCACCACCTGAGATACCTCACCACCTTAGATACCTCACCACCTTAGATACCTCACCACCTTAGATACCTCACTTTAGATACCTCGCCACCTTAGATACCTCGCCACCTTAGATACCTCACCACCTTAGATACCTCACCACCTTAGATACCTCACCACCTCAGATACCTCAAAGTAGATACCTCACATCCTTAGATACCTAACCTTAGACAACTCACCACCTTAGATACCTCACCTTAGATACCACACCAACTTAGATACCTCACTACATTAGACACCTCACCTACGATACCACACCTCACCTACGATACCTCACCACCTTAGATACCTCACCACCTTAGATACCTCACCACCTTAGATACCTCACCACCTTAGATACCTCACCATTGACACCTCACCACCTTAGATACCTCAGCACCTCAGATACCTCACCACCTCAGATACCTCACCACCTCAGATACCTCACCACCTCAGATACCTCACCACCTTAGATACATCACAATCTTAGATACCTCACCACTTTAGATACCTCACCACCTTAGATACCTCACCACCTCAGATACCTCACCACCTCAGATACCTCACCACCTCAGATACCTCACCACCTTAGATACCTCACCACCTTAGATACCTCACCTTAGATACCACACCACCTAAGAAACCTCACATCCTTAGATACCTCACCTTAGACAACTCAACACCTTAGATACCTCACATTAGATACCACACCAACTTAGATACCTCACCACCTTAGATACCTCACCACATTAGACACCTCACCTAAGATACCTCACCACCTAAGATACCTCACCACCTGAGATACCTCACCACCTTAGATACCTCACCACCTTAGATACCTCACCACCTTAGATACCTCACCACCTTAGATACCTCACCACCTTAGATACCTCACCAACTTAGATACCTCACCAACTTAGATACCTCACCAACTTAGATACCTCACCAACTTAGAAACCTCACCACCTTAGACACCTCACCACATTAGACACCTCACCTAAGATACCTCACCACCTTAGATACCTCACCATTGATACCTCACCACCTTAGATACCTCACCACCTTAGATACCTCACCACCTTAGATACCTCACTTTAGATACCTCGCCACCTTAGATACCTCGCCACCTTAGATACCTCACCACCTTAGATACCTCACCACCTTAGATACCTCACCACCTCAGATACCTCAAAGTAGATACCTCACATCCTTAGATACCTAACCTTAGACAACTCACCACCTTAGATACCTCACCTTAGATACCACACCAACTTAGATACCTCACTACATTAGACACCTCACCTACGATACCACACCTCACCTACGATACCTCACCACCTTAGATACCTCACCATTGACACCTCACCACCTTAGATACCTCAGCACCTCAGATACCTCACCACCTCAGATACCTCACCACCTCAGATACCTCACCACCTCAGATACCTCACCACCTCAGATACCTAACCACCTTAGATACCTCACAATCTTAGATACCTCACAATCTTAGATACCTCAGCCCCTCAGATACCTCACCACCTTAGATACATCACAATCTTAGATACCTCACCACTTTAGATACCTCACCACCTCAGATACCTCACCACCTCAGATACCTCACCACCTTAGATACCTCACCTTAGATGCCCCACCACCTTAGATGCCCCACCACCTCAGATACCTCACCACCTCAGATACCTCACCACCTTAGATACCTCACCACCTTAGATACCACACCTTAGATACCTCACCAACTCAGATACCTCACCACCTCAGATACCACACAACCTCAGATACCTCACCACCTTAGATACCTCACCACCTTAGATACCTCACCTTAGATACCACACCACCTAAGAAACCTCACATCCTTAGATACCTCACCTTAGACAACTCAACACCTTAGATACCTCACATTAGATACCACACCAACTTAGATACCTCACCACCTTAGATACCTCACCACATTAGACACCTCACCACATTAGACACCTCACCTAAGATACCTCACCACCTTAGATACCTCACCATTGATACCTCACCACCTGAGATACCTCACCACCTTAGATACCTCACCACCTTAGATACCTCACCACCTGAGATACCTCACCACCTGAGATACCTCACCACCTTAGATACCTCACCACCTTAGATACCTCACCACCTTAGATACCTCACCACCTTAGATACCTCACCACCTTAGATACTTAGATACCTCACCACCTTAGATACCTCACCAACTTAGATACCTCACCAACTTAGACACCTCACCACATTAGACACCTCACCTAAGATACCTCACCACCTTAGATACCTCACCATTGATACCTCACCACCTTAGATACCTCGCCACCTTAGATACCTCGCCACCTTAGATACCTCGCCACCTTAGATACCTCGCCACCTTAGATACCTCGCCACCTTAGATACCGCACCACCTCAGATACCTCAAAGTAGATACCTCACATCCTTAGATACCTAACCTTAGACAACTCACCACCTTAGATACCTCACCTTAGATACCACACCAACTTAGATACCTCACTACATTAGACACCTCACCTACGATACCACACCTCACCTACGATACCTCACCACCTTAGATACCTCACCACCTTAGATACCTCACCACCTTAGATACCTCACCACCTTAGATACCTCACCACCTTAGATACCTCACCATTGACACCTCACCACCTTAGATACCTCAGCACCTCAGATACCTCACCACCTCAGATACCTCACCACCTCAGATACCTCACCACCTTAGATACATCACAATCTTAGATACCTCACCACTTTAGATACCTCACCACCTTAGATACCTCACCACCTCAGATACCTCACCACCTCAGATACCTCACCACCTCAGATACCTCACCACCTTAGATACTTCACCTTAGATACCACACCACCTAAGAAACCTCACATCCTTAGATACCTCACCTTAGACAACTCAACACCTTAGATACCTCACATTAGATACCACACCAACTTAGATACCTCACCACCTTAGATACCTCACCACATTAGACACCTCACCACATTAGACACCTCACCTAAGATACCTCACCACCTTAGATACCTCACCACCTGAGATACCTCACCACCTTAGATACCTCACCACCTTAGATACCTCACCACCTTAGATACCTCACTTTAGATACCTCGCCACCTTAGATACCTCGCCACCTTAGATACCTCACCACCTTAGATACCTCACCACCTTAGATACCTCACCACCTCAGATACCTCAAAGTAGATACCTCACATCCTTAGATACCTAACCTTAGACAACTCACCACCTTAGATACCTCACCTTAGATACCACACCAACTTAGATACCTCACTACATTAGACACCTCACCTACGATACCACACCTCACCTACGATACCTCACCACCTTAGATACCTCACCATTGACACCTCACCACCTTAGATACCTCAGCACCTCAGATACCTCACCACCTCAGATACCTCACCACCTCAGATACCTCACCACCTCAGATACCTAACCACCTTAGATACCTCACAATCTTAGATACCTCACAATCTTAGATACCTCAGCACCTCAGATACCTCACCACCTTAGATACATCACAATCTTAGATACCTCACCACTTTAGATACCTCACCACCTTAGATACCTCACCACCTCAGATACCTCACCACCTCAGATACCTCACCACCTTAGATACCTCACCTTAGATGCCCCACCACCTTAGATGCCCCACCACCTCAGATACCTCACCACCTCAGATACCTCACCACCTTAGATACCTCACCACCTTAGATACCACACCTTAGATACCTCACCAACTCAGATACCTCACCACCTCAGATACCACACAACCTCAGATACCTCACCACCTTAGATACCTCACCACCTTAGATACCTCACCTTAGATACCACACCACCTAAGAAACCTCACATCCTTAGATACCTCACCTTAGACAACTCAACACCTTAGATACCTCACATTAGATACCACACCAACTTAGATACCTCACCACCTTAGATACCTCACCACCTTAGATACCTCACCACCTGAGATACCTCACCACCTTAGATACCTCACCACCTTAGATACCTCACCACCTTAGATACCTCACCACCTTAGATACCTCACCACCTTAGATACCTCACCACCTTAGATACCTCACCAACTTAGATACCTCACCACCTTAGATACCTCACCACATTAGACACCTCACCACATTAGACACCTCACCTAAGATACCTCACCACCTTAGATACCTCACCATTGATACCTCACCACCTGAGATACCTCACCACCTTAGATACCTCACCACCTTAGATACCTCACCACCTGAGATACCTCACCACCTTAGATACCTCACCACCTTAGATACCTCACCACCTTAGATACCTCACCACCTTAGATACCTCACCACCTTAGATACCTCACCACCTTAGATACCTCACCACCTTAGACACCTCACCTAAGATACCTCACCACCTTAGATACCTCACCATTGATACCTCACCACCTTAGATACCTCGCCACCTTAGATACCTCGCCACCTTAGATACCTCGCCACCTTAGATACCTCGCCACCTTAGATACCGCACCACCTCAGATACCTCAAAGTAGATACCTCACCACCTTAGATACCTCACCACCTTAGATACCTCACCACCTTAGATACCTCACCTTAGATACCACACCAACTTAGATACCTCACTACATTAGACACCTCACCTACGATACCACACCTCACCTACGATACCTCACCACCTTAGATACCTCACCACCTTAGATACCTCACCACCTTAGATACCTCACCACCTTAGATACCTCACCATTGACACCTCACCACCTTAGATACCTCAGCACCTCAGATACCTCACCACCTCAGATACCTCACCACCTCAGATACCTCACCACCTTAGATACATCACAATCTTAGATACCTCACCACTTTAGATACCTCACCACCTTAGATACCTCACCACCTCAGATACCTCACCACCTCAGATACCTCACCACCTCAGATACCTCACCACCTTAGATACCTCACCTTAGATACCACACCACCTAAGAAACCTCACATCCTTAGATACCTCACCTTAGACAACTCAACACCTTAGATACCTCACATTAGATACCACACCAACTTAGATACCTCACCACCTTAGATACCTCACCACATTAGACACCTCACCACATTAGACACCTCACCTAAGATACCTCACCACCTTAGATACCTCACCACCTGAGATACCTCACCACCTTAGATACCTCACCACCTTAGATACCTCACCACCTTAGATACCTCACCACCTTAGATACCTCACCACCTTAGATACCTCACCAACTTAGATACCTCACCAACTTAGATACCTCACCACCTTAGACACCTCACCACATTAGACACCTCACCTAAGATACCTCACCACCTTAGATACCTCACCATTGATACCTCACCACCTTAGATACCTCACCACCTTAGATACCTCACCACCTTAGATACCTCACCACCTTAGATACCTCACTTTAGATACCTCACTTTAGATACCTCGCCACCTTAGATACCTCGCCACCTTAGATACCTCACCACCTTAGATACCTCACCACCTTAGATACCTCACCACCTCAGATACCTCAAAGTAGATACCTCACATCCTTAGATACCTAACCTTAGACAACTCACCACCTTAGATACCTCACCTTAGATACCACACCAACTTAGATACCTCACTACATTAGACACCTCACCTACGATACCACACCTCACCTACGATACCTCACCACCTTAGATACCTCACCATTGACACCTCACCACCTTAGATACCTCAGCACCTCAGATACCTCACCACCTCAGATACCTCACCACCTCAGATACCTCACCACCTCAGATACCTAACCACCTTAGATACCTCACAATCTTAGATACCTCACAATCTTAGATACCTCAGCACCTCAGATACCTCACCACCTTAGATACATCACAATCTTAGATACCTCACCACTTTAGATACCTCACCACCTTAGATACCTCACCACCTCAGATACCTCACCACCTCAGATACCTCACCACCTTAGATACCTCACCTTAGATGCCCCACCACCTCAGATACCTCACCACCTCAGATACCTCACCACCTTAGATACCTCACCACCTTAGATACCACACCTTAGATACCTCACCAACTCAGATACCTCACCACCTCAGATACCACACAACCTCAGATACCTCACCACCTTAGATACCTCACCACCTTAGATACCTCACCTTAGATACCACACCACCTAAGAAACCTCACATCCTTAGATACCTCACCTTAGACAACTCAACACCTTAGATACCTCACATTAGATACCACACCAACTTAGATACCTCACCACCTTAGATACCTCACCACATTAGACACCTCACCACATTAGACACCTCACCTAAGATACCTCACCACCTTAGATACCTCACCATTGATACCTCACCACCTGAGATACCTCACCACCTTAGATACCTCACCACCTTAGATACCTCACCACCTGAGATACCTCACCACCTTAGATACCTCACCACCTTAGATACCTCACCACCTTAGATACCTCACCACCTTAGATACCTCACCACCTTAGATACCTCACCACCTTAGATACCTCACCAACTTAGATACCTCACCACCTTAGACACCTCACCACATTAGACACCTCACCTAAGATACCTCACCACCTTAGATACCTCACCATTGATACCTCACCACCTTAGATACCTCACCACCTTAGATACCTCACCACCTTAGAAACCTCACTTTAGATACCTCACCACCTTAGATACCTCGCCACCTTAGATACCTCACCACCTTAGACACCTCACCACCTTAGATACCTCACCACCTCAGATACCTCAAAGTAGATACCTCACATCCTTAGATACCTAACCTTAGACAACTCACCACCTTAGATACCTCACCTTAGATACCACACCAACTTAGATACCTCACTACATTAGACACCTCACCTACGATACCACACCTCACCTACGATACCTCACCACCTTAGATACCTCACCATTGACACCTCACCACCTTAGATACCTCACCACCTTAGATACCTCACAATCTTAGATACCTCACAATCTTAGATACCTCACCACTTTAGATACCTCACCACCTTAGATACCTCACCACCTCAGATACCTCACCACTTTAGACACGTCACCTTAGATACCTCACCTTAGATACCTCACCTTAGATACCTCACCACCTTAGATACCTCACCAACTTAGATACCTCACTACATTAGACACCTCACCTACGATACCACACCTCACCTACGATACCTCACCACCTTAGATACCTCACCATTGACACCTCACCACCTTAGATACCTCACCACCTTAGATACCTCACAATCTTAGATACCTCACAATCTTAGATACCTCACCACCTCAGATACCTCACCACCTTAGATACCTCACCACCTTAGATACCTCACCACTTTAGACACGTCACCTTAGATACCTCACCTTAGATACCTCACCTTAGATACCTCACCACCTTAGATACCTCACCACCTTAGATACCTCACCACCTCAGATACCTCACCACCTCAGATACCTCACCACCTCAGATAACTCACCACCTTAGATACCTCACCTTAGATGCCCCACCACCTTAGATGCACCACCACCTCAGATACCTCACCACCTCAGATACCTCACCACCTTAGATACCACACCACCTCAGATACCACACCACCTCAGATACCACACCACCTCAGATACCACACCACCTCAGATACCACACCACCTCAGATACCACACCACCTTAGAAACCTCACCACCTTAGATACCTCACCACCTTAGATACCTCACCACCTTAGATACCTCACCACCTTAGATACCTCACAATCTTAGATACCTCACAATCTTAGATACCTCACCACCTCAGATACCTCACCACCTTAGATACCTCACCACCTTAGATACCTCACCACTTTAGACACGTCACCTTAGATACCTCACCTTAGATACCTCACCTTAGATACCTCACCTTAGATACCTCAGCACCTCAGATACCTCACCACCTTAGATACCTCACCACCTTAGATACCTCACCACCTTAGATACCTCACCACCTCAGATACCTCACCACCTCAGATACCTCACCACCTTAGATGCCCCACCACCTTAGATGCCCCACCACCTTAGATGCCCCACCACCTCAGATACCTCACCATTGACACCTCACCACCTTAGATACCTCAGCACCTCAGATACCTCACCACCTCAGATACCTCACCACCTCAGATACCTCACCACCTTAGATACATCACAATCTTAGATACCTCACCACTTTAGATACCTCACCACCTTAGATACCTCACCACCTCAGATACCTCACCACCTCAGATACCTCACCACCTCAGATACCTCACCACCTTAGATACCTCACCTTAGATACCACACCACCTAAGAAACCTCACATCCTTAGATACCTCACCTTAGACAACTCAACACCTTAGATACCTCACATTAGATACCACACCAACTTAGATACCTCACCACCTTAGATACCTCACCACATTAGACACCTCACCACATTAGACACCTCACCTAAGATACCTCACCACCTTAGATACCTCACCACCTGAGATACCTCACCACCTTAGATACCTCACCACCTTAGATACCTCACCACCTTAGATACCTCACCACCTTAGATACCTCACCACCTTAGATACCTCACCACCTTAGATACCTCACCAACTTAGATACCTCACCAACTTAGATACCTCACCACCTTAGACACCTCACCACATTAGACACCTCACCTAAGATACCTCACCACCTTAGATACCTCACCATTGATACCTCACCACCTTAGATACCTCACCACCTTAGATACCTCACCACCTTAGATACCTCACTTTAGATACCTCGCCACCTTAGATACCTCGCCACCTTAGATACCTCACCACCTTAGATACCTCACCACCTTAGATACCTCACCACCTCAGATACCTCAAAGTAGATACCTCACATCCTTAGATACCTAACCTTAGACAACTCACCACCTTAGATACCTCACCTTAGATACCACACCAACTTAGATACCTCACTACATTAGACACCTCACCTACGATACCACACCTCACCTACGATACCTCACCACCTTAGATACCTCACCATTGACACCTCACCACCTTAGATACCTCACCACCTTAGATACCTCACAATCTTAGATACCTCACAATCTTAGATACCTCACCACCTCAGATACCTCACCACCTTAGATACCTCACCACCTTAGATACCTCACCACTTTAGACACGTCACCTTAGATACCTCACCTTAGATACCTCACCTTAGATACCTCACCACCTTAGATACCTCACCAACTTAGATACCTCACTACATTAGACACCTCACCTACGATACCACACCTCACCTACGATACCTCACCACCTTAGATACCTCACAATCTTAGATACCTCACAATCTTAGATACCTCACCACCTCAGATACCTCACCACCTTAGATACCTCACCACCTTAGATACCTCACCACTTTAGACACGTCACCTTAGATACCTCACCTTAGATACCTCACCTTAGATACCTCACCACCTTAGATACCTCACCACCTTAGATACCTCACCACCTCAGATACCTCACCACCTCAGATACCTCACCACCTCAGATAACTCACCACCTTAGATACCTCACCTTAGATGCCCCACCACCTTAGATGCACCACCACCTCAGATACCTCACCACCTCAGATACCTCACCACCTTAGATACCACACCACCTCAGATACCACACCACCTCAGATACCACACCACCTCAGATACCACACCACCTCAGATACCACACCACCTTAGAAACCACACCACCTTAGATACCTCACCACCTTAGATACCTCACCACCTTAGATACCTCACCACCTTAGATACCTCACAATCTTAGATACCTCACAATCTTAGATACCTCACCACCTCAGATACCTCACCACCTTAGATACCTCACCACCTTAGATACCTCACCACTTTAGACACGTCACCTTAGATACCTCACCTTAGATACCTCACCTTAGATACCTCACCTTAGATACCTCAGCACCTCAGATACCTCACCACCTTAGATACCTCACCACCTTAGATACCTCACCACCTTAGATACCTCACCACCTCAGATACCTCACCACCTCAGATACCTCACCACCTTAGATGCCCCACCACCTTAGATGCCCCACCACCTTAGATGCCCCACCACCTCAGATACCTCACCATTGACACCTCACCACCTTAGATACCTCAGCACCTCAGATACCTCACCACCTCAGATACCTCACCACCTCAGATACCTCACCACCTTAGATACATCACAATCTTAGATACCTCACCACTTTAGATACCTCACCACCTTAGATACCTCACCACCTCAGATACCTCACCACCTCAGATACCTCACCACCTCAGATACCTCACCACCTTAGATACCTCACCTTAGATACCACACCACCTAAGAAACCTCACATCCTTAGATACCTCACCTTAGACAACTCAACACCTTAGATACCTCACATTAGATACCACACCAACTTAGATACCTCACCACCTTAGATACCTCACCACATTAGACACCTCACCACATTAGACACCTCACCTAAGATACCTCACCACCTTAGATACCTCACCACCTGAGATACCTCACCACCTTAGATACCTCACCACCTTAGATACCTCACCACCTTAGATACCTCACCACCTTAGATACCTCACCACCTTAGATACCTCACCACCTTAGATACCTCACCAACTTAGATACCTCACCAACTTAGATACCTCACCACCTTAGACACCTCACCACATTAGACACCTCACCTAAGATACCTCACCACCTTAGATACCTCACCATTGATACCTCACCACCTTAGATACCTCACCACCTTAGATACCTCACCACCTTAGATACCTCACTTTAGATACCTCGCCACCTTAGATACCTCGCCACCTTAGATACCTCACCACCTTAGATACCTCACCACCTTAGATACCTCACCACCTCAGATACCTCAAAGTAGATACCTCACATCCTTAGATACCTAACCTTAGACAACTCACCACCTTAGATACCTCACCTTAGATACCACACCAACTTAGATACCTCACTACATTAGACACCTCACCTACGATACCACACCTCACCTACGATACCTCACCACCTTAGATACCTCACCATTGACACCTCACCACCTTAGATACCTCAGCACCTCAGATACCTCACCACCTCAGATACCTCACCACCTCAGATACCTCACCACCTCAGATACCTAACCACCTTAGATACCTCACAATCTTAGATACCTCACAATCTTAGATACCTCAGCACCTCAGATACCTCACCACCTTAGATACATCACAATCTTAGATACCTCACCACTTTAGATACCTCACCACCTTAGATACCTCACCACCTCAGATACCTCACCACCTCAGATACCTCACCACCTTAGATACCTCACCTTAGATGCCCCACCACCTTAGATGCCCCACCACCTCAGATACCTCACCACCTCAGATACCTCACCACCTTAGATACCTCACCACCTTAGATACCACACCTTAGATACCTCACCAACTCAGATACCTCACCACCTCAGATACCACACAACCTCAGATACCTCACCACCTTAGATACCTCACCACCTTAGATACCTCACCTTAGATACCACACCACCTAAGAAACCTCACATCCTTAGATACCTCACCTTAGACAACTCAACACCTTAGATACCTCACATTAGATACCACACCAACTTAGATACCTCACCACCTTAGATACCTCACCACATTAGACACCTCACCACATTAGACACCTCACCTAAGATACCTCACCACCTTAGATACCTCACCATTGATACCTCACCACCTGAGATACCTCACCACCTTAGATACCTCACCACCTTAGATACCTCACCACCTGAGATACCTCACCACCTTAGATACCTCACCACCTTAGATACCTCACCACCTTAGATACCTCACCACCTTAGATACCTCACCACCTTAGATACCTCACCACCTTAGATACCTCACCAACTTAGATACCTCACCACCTTAGACACCTCACCACATTAGACACCTCACCTAAGATACCTCACCACCTTAGATACCTCACCATTGATACCTCACCACCTTAGATACCTCACCACCTTAGATACCTCACCACCTTAGAAACCTCACTTTAGATACCTCACCACCTTAGATACCTCGCCACCTTAGATACCTCACCACCTTAGACACCTCACCACCTTAGATACCTCACCACCTCAGATACCTCAAAGTAGATACCTCACATCCTTAGATACCTAACCTTAGACAACTCACCACCTTAGATACCTCACCTTAGATACCACACCAACTTAGATACCTCACTACATTAGACACCTCACCTACGATACCACACCTCACCTACGATACCTCACCACCTTAGATACCTCACCATTGACACCTCACCACCTTAGATACCTCACCACCTTAGATACCTCACAATCTTAGATACCTCACAATCTTAGATACCTCACCACCTCAGATACCTCACCACCTTAGATACCTCACCACCTTAGATACCTCACCACTTTAGACACGTCACCTTAGATACCTCACCTTAGATACCTCACCTTAGATACCTCACCTTAGATACCTCACCACCTTAGATACCTCACCAACTTAGATACCTCACTACATTAGACACCTCACCTACGATACCACACCTCACCTACGATACCTCACCACCTTAGATACCTCACCATTGACACCTCACCACCTTAGATACCTCACCACCTTAGATACCTCACAATCTTAGATACCTCACAATCTTAGATACCTCACCACCTCAGATACCTCACCACCTTAGATACCTCACCACCTTAGATACCTCACCACTTTAGACACGTCACCTTAGATACCTCACCTTAGATACCTCACCTTAGATACCTCACCACCTTAGATACCTCACCACCTTAGATACCTCACCACCTCAGATACCTCACCACCTCAGATACCTCACCACCTCAGATAACTCACCACCTTAGATACCTCACCTTAGATGCCCCACCACCTTAGATGCACCACCACCTCAGATACCTCACCACCTCAGATACCTCACCACCTTAGATACCACACCACCTCAGATACCACACCACCTCAGATACCACACCACCTCAGATACCACACCACCTCAGATACCACACCACCTCAGATACCACACCACCTCAGATACCACACCACCTTAGAAACCTCACCACCTTAGATACCTCACCACCTTAGATACCTCACCACCTTAGATACCTCACCACCTTAGATACCTCACAATCTTAGATACCTCACAATCTTAGATACCTCACCACCTCAGATACCTCACCACCTTAGATACCTCACCACCTTAGATACCTCACCACTTTAGACACGTCACCTTAGATACCTCACCTTAGATACCTCACCTTAGATACCTCACCTTAGATACCTCAGCACCTCAGATACCTCACCACCTTAGATACCTCACCACCTTAGATACCTCACCACCTTAGATACCTCACCACCTCAGATACCTCACCACCTCAGATACCTCACCACCTTAGATGCCCCACCACCTTAGATGCCCCACCACCTTAGATGCCCCACCACCTCAGATACCTCACCACCTCAGATACCTCACCACCTCAGATACCTCACCACCTCAGATACCTCACCACCTTAGATACCTCACCACCTTAGATACCTCACCACTTTAGATACCTCACCACCTTAGATACCTCACCACCTTAGATACCTCACCTTAGATACCACACCACCTTAGAAACCTCACATCCTTAGATACCTCACCTTAGACAACTCAACACCTTAGATACCTCACATTACATACCACACCAACTTAGATACCTCACCACCTTATATACCTCACCACATTAGACACCTCACCACAGACACCTCACCTAAGATACCTCACCACCTGAGATACCTCACCACCTTAGATACCTCACCACCTTAGATACCTCACCACCTTAGATACCTCACCACCTTAGATACCTCACCACCTTAGATACCTCACCTCAGATACCTCACCTTAGATACCTCACCACCTTAGATACCTCACCACCTTAAATAGATACCTCACCACCTTAGATAGATACCTCACCACCTTAGATACCTCACCACCTTAGACACCTCACCTTAGATACCCCAGCACCTCAGATACCTCAGCATTTTAGATACCTCACCACTTTAGATACCTCACCACATTAGATACCTCACCACCTTAGATACCTCACCACCTTAGATACCTCACCACCTTAGATACCTCACCACCTTAGATACCTCACCACCTTAGATACCTCACAATCTTAGATACCTCACCACCTCAGATACCTCACCACCTTAGATACCTCACCACCTTAGATACCTCACCACTTTAGACACGTCACCTTAGATACCTCACCTTAGATACCTCACCACCTCAGATACCTCACCACCTCAGATACCTCACCACCTCAGATACCTCACCACCTTAGATGCCCCACCACCTTAGATGCCCCACCACCTTAGATGCCCCACCACCTCAGATACCTCACCACCTCAGATACCACACCTTAGATACCTCACCACCTCAGATACCTCACCACCTCAGATACCTCACCACCTCAGATACCACACCACCTCAGATACCACACCACCTTAGATACCACACCACCTTAGAAACCTCACCACCTTAGATACCTCACCACTTTAGATACCTCACCACCTTAGATACCTCACCACCTTAGATACCTCACCTTAGATACCACACCACCTTAGAAACCTCACATCCTTAGATACCTCACCTTAGACAACTCAACACCTTAGATACCTCACATTAGATACCACACCAACTTATATACCTCACCACATTAGACACCTCACCACAGACACCTCACCTAAGATACCTCACCACCTGAGATACCTCACCACCTTAGATACCTCACCACCTTAGATACCTCACCACCTTAGATACCTCACCACCTTAGATACCTCACCACCTTAGATACCTCACCACCTTAGATACCTCACCTCAGATACCTCACCTCAGATACCTCACCTCAGATACCTCACCTCAGATACCTCACCACCTTAGATACCTCACCACCTTAAATAGATACCTCACCACCTTAAATAGATACCTCACCACCTTAGATACCTCACCACCTTAGATACCTCACCACCTTAGATACCTCACCACCTTAGATACCTCACCACCTTAGATACCTCACCACCTTAGATACCTCACCACCTTAGATACCTCACCACCTTAGATACCTCACCACCTTAGATACCTCACCACCTTAGATACCTCATCACCTTAGATACCTCATCACCTTACAAACCTCATCACCTTAGATACCTCACCTTAGATACCTCACCTTAGATACCTCACCACCTTAGACGCCTCACATTAGATACCTCACCACCTTAGATACCTCACCACCTTAGATACTTCACCTTAGATACCGCACCACCTTACAAACCTCACCTTAGATACCTCACCACCTTAGACGCCTCACATTAGATACCTCACCACCTTAGATACCTCACCATCTTAGATACCTCACCACCTTAGATACCTCACCACCTTAGATACCTCACCACCTCAGATACCTCACCACCTCAGATACCTCACCACCTTAGATACCTCACAATCTTAGATACCTCACAATCTTAGATACCTCACCACCTCAGATACCTCACCACCTTAGATACCTCACCTTAGATACCTCACCACTTTAGACACGTCACCTTAGATACCTCACCTTAGATACCTCAGCACCTCAGATACCTCACCACCTTAGATACATCACAATCTTAGATACCTCACCACTTTAGATACCTCACCACCTTAGATACCTCACCACCTCAGATACCTCACCACCTCAGATACCTCACCACCTTAGATACCTCACCTTAGATGCTCCACCACCTTAGATGCCCCACCACCTCAGATACCTCACCACCTTAGATACCACACCTTAGATACCTCACCACCTCAGATACCTCACCACCTCAGATACCACACCACCTCAGATACCACACCACCTTAGATACCTCACCACCTTAGATACCTCACCACCTTAGATACCACACCACCTTAGATACCTCACCACCTTAGATACCACACCTTAGATACCTCACCAACTCAGATACCTCACCACCTCAGATACCACACAACCTCAGATACCTCACCACCTTAGATACCTCACCACCTTAGATACCTCACCTTAGATACCACACCACCTAAGAAACCTCACATCCTTAGATACCTCACCTTAGACAACTCAACACCTTAGATACCTCACATTAGACACCACACCAACTTAGATACCTCACCACCTTAGATACCTCACCACATTAGACACCTCACCACATTAGACACCTCACCATTGATACCTCACCACCTTAGATACCTCACCACCTTAGATACCTCACCACCTTAGAAACCTCACTTTAGATACCTCACCACCTCAGATACCTCAAAGTAGATACCTCACATCCTTAGATACCTAACCTTAGACAACTCACCACCTTAGATACCTCACCTTAGATACCACACCAACTTAGATACCTCACTACATTAGACACCTCACCTACGATACCACACCTCACCTACGATACCTCACCACCTTAGATACCTCACCACCTTAGATACCTCACCACCTTAGATACCTCACAATCTTAGATACCTCACAATCTTAGATACCTCACCACCTCAGATACCTCACCACCTTAGATACCTCACCACCTTAGATACCTCACCACTTTAGACACGTCACCTTAGATACCTCACCTTAGATACCTCACCTTAGATACCTCAGCACCTCAGATACCTCACCACCTCAGATACCTCACCACCTCAGATACCTCACCACCTCAGATACCTCACCACCTCAGATACCTCACCACCTCAGATACCACACCTTAGATACCTCACCACCTCAGATACCACACCACCTCAGATACCACATCACCTCAGATACCACACCACCTCAGATACCACACCACCTCAGATACCACACCACCTTAGAAACCTCACCACCTTAGATACCTCACCACCTTAGATACCTCACCACCTTAGATACCTCACAATCTTAGATACCTCACAATCTTAGATACCTCACCACCTCAGATACCTCACCACCTTAGATACCTCACCACCTTAGATACCTCACCACCTTAGATACCTCACCACTTTAGACACGTCACCTTAGATACCTCACCTTAGATACCTCACCTTAGATACCTCACCTTAGATACCTCAGCACCTCAGATACCTCACCACCTTAGATACCTCAACACCTTAGATACCTCACCACCTTAGATACCTCACCACCTCAGATACCTCACCACCTCAGATACCTCACCACCTTAGATGCCCCACCACCTTAGATGCCCCACCACCTTAGATGCCCCACCACCTCAGATACCTCACCACCTCAGATACCTCACCACCTTAGATACCTCACCACCTTAGATACCACACCTTAGATACCTCACCACCTCAGATACCTCACCACCTCAGATACCACACCACCTTAGATACCACACCACTTTAGATACCTCACCACCTTAGATACCTCACCACCTTAGAAACCTCACATCCTTAGATACCTCACCTTAGACAACTCAACACCTTAGATACCTCACATTAGATACCACACCAACTTAGATACCTCACCACCTTATATACCTCACCACATTAGACACCTCACCACATTAGACACCTCACCTAAGATACCTCACCTAAGATACCTCACCACCTGAGATACCTCACCACCTGAGATACCTCACCACCTTAGATACCTCACAATCTTAGATACCTCACAATCTTAGATACCCCAGCACCTCAGATACCTCAGCATTTTAGATACCTCACCACTTTAGATACCTCACCACATTAGATACCTCGCCTCAGATACCTCACCACCTTAGATACCTCACCACCTTAGATACCTCACCACCTTAGATACCTCACCACCTTAGATACCTCACCACCTTAGATACCTCACCACCTTAGATACCTCATCACCTTACAAACCTCATCACCTTAGATACCTCACCTTAGATACCTCACCTTAGATACCTCACCACCTTAGACGCCTCACATTAGATACCTCACCACCTTAGATACCTCACCACCTTAGATACTTCACCTTAGATACCGCACCACCTTACAAACCTCACCTTAGATACCTCACCACCTTAGACGCCTCACATTAGATACCTCACCACCGTAGATACCTCACCTTAGATACCTCACCATCTTAGATACCTCACCACCTTAGATACCTCACCACCTTAGATACCTCACCACCTTAGATACCTCACAATCTTAGATACCTCACAATCTTAGATACCTCACCACCTCAGATACCTCACCACCTTAGATACCTCACCTTAGATACCTCACCACTTTAGACACGTCACCTTAGATACCTCACCTTAGATACCTCAGCACCTCAGATACCTCACCACCTTAGATACATCACAATCTTAGATACCTCACCACTTTAGATACCTCACCACCTTAGATACCTCACCACCTCAGATACCTCACCACCTTAGATACCTCACCTTAGATGCTCCACCACCTTAGATGCCCCACCACCTCAGATACCTCACCACCTCAGATACCTCACCACCTCAGATACCACACCTTAGATACCTCACCACCTCAGATACCTCACCACCTCAGATACCACACCACCTCAGATACCACACCACCTTAGATACCTCACCACCTTAGAAACCTCACCTTAGATACCACACCACCTAAGAAACCTCACATCCTTAGATACCTCAACTTAGACAACTCAACACCTTAGATACCTCACATTAGATACTCACCAACTTAGATACCTCACCACCTTAGATACCTCACCACATTAGACACCTCACCACATTAGACACCTCACCTAAGATACCTCACCACCTTAGATACCTCACCATTGATACCTCACCACCTGAGATACCTCACCACCTGAGATACCTCACCACCTTAGATACCTCACCACCTTAGATACCTCACCACCTTAGATACCTCACCACCTTAGATACCTCACCACCTTAGATACCTCACCACCTCAGATACCTCAAAGTAGATACCTCACATCCTTAGATACCTAACCTTAGACAACTCACCACCTTAGATACCTCACCTTAGATACCACACCAACTTAGATACCTCACTACATTAGACAACTCACCTACGATACCACACCTCACCTACGATACCTCACCACCTTAGATACCTCACCATTGACACCTCACCACCTTAGATACCTCACCACCTTAGATACCTCACAATCTTAGATACCTCACAATCTTAGATACCTCACCACCTCAGATACCTCACCACCTCAGATCCTTAGATACCTCAACTTAGACAACTCAACACCTTAGATACCTCACATTAGATACCACACCAACTTAGATACCTCACCATCTTAGATACCTCACCACATTAGACACCTCACCACATTAGACACCTCACCACATTAGACACCTCACCTAAGATACCTCACCACCTTAGATACCTCACCATTGATACCTCACCACCTGAGATACCTCACCACCTTAGATACCTCACCACCTTAGATACCTCACCACCTTAGATACCTCACCACCTTAGATACCTCACCACCTTAGATACCTCACCACCTTAGATACCTCACCACCTTAGATACCTCACCACCTTAGATACCTCACCACCTCAGATACCTCAAAGTAGATACCTCACATCCTTAGATACCTAACCTTAGACAACTCACCACCTTAGATACCTCACCTTAGATACCACACCAACTTAGATACCTCACTACATTAGACACCTCACCTACGATACCACACCTCACCTACGATACCTCACCACCTTAGATACCTCACCATTGACACCTCACCACCTTAGATACCTCACCACCTTAGATACCTCACAATCTTAGATACCTCACCACCTCAGATACCTCACCACCTCAGATACCTCACCACCTTAGATACCTCACCACCTTAGATACCTCACCTTAGATACCTCACCTTAGATACCTCACCTTAGATACCTCAGCACCTCAGATACCTCACCACCTTAGATACCTCACCACCTTAGATACCTCACCACCTCAGATACCTCACCACCTCAGATACCTCACCACCTCAGATACCTCACCACCTTAGATACCTCACCTTAGATGCCCCACCACCTTAGATGCCCACCACCTCAGATACCTCACCACCTTAGATACCACACCACCTTAGAAACCTCACATCATTAGATACCTCACCTTAGACAACTGAACACCTTAGATACCTCACATTAGATACCACACCAACTTAGATACCTCACCACCTTATATACCTCACCACATTAGACACCTCACCACATTTGACACCTCACCTAAGATACCTCACCACCTGAGATACCTCACCACCTTAGATACCTCACCACCTTAGATACCTCACCACCTTAGATACCTCACCACCTTAGATACCTCACCACCTTAGATACCTCACCACCTTAGATACCTCACCACCTTAGATACCTCATCACCTTAGATACCTCATCACCTTAGATACCTCACAATCTTAGATACCTCACCACCTCAGATACCTCACCACCTTAGATACCTCACCACCTTAGATACCTCACCACTTTAGACACGTCACCTTAGATACCTCACCTTAGATACCTCACCATTGATACCTCACCACCTGAGATACCTCACCACCTTAGATACCTCACCACCTTAGATACCTCACCACCTTAGATACCTCACCACCTTAGATACCTCACCACCTTAGATACCTCACCACCTTAGATACCTCACCACCTCAGATACCTCAAAGTAGATACCTCACATCCTTAGATACCTAACCTTAGACAACTCACCACCTTAGATACCTCACCTTAGATACCACACCAACTTAGATACCTCACTACATTAGACACCTCACCTACGATACCACACCTCACCTACGATACCTCACCACCTTAGATACCTCACCATTGACACCTCACCACCTTAGATACCTCACCACCTTAGATACCTCACAATCTTAGATACCTCACAATCTTAGATACCTCACCACCTCAGATACCTCACCACCTCAGATACCTCACCACCTTAGATACCTCACCACCTTAGATACCTCACCTTAGATACCTCACCTTAGATACCTCACCTTAGATACCTCAGCACCTCAGATACCTCACCACCTTAGATACCTCACCACCTTAGATACCTCACCACCTCAGATACCTCACCACCTCAGATACCTCACCACCTTAGATACCTCACCTTAGATGCCCCACCACCTTAGATGCCCCACCACCTTAGATGCCCACCACCTCAGATACCTCACCACCTCAGATACCTCACCACCTTAGATACCACACCTTAGATACCTCACCACCTCAGATACCTCACCACCTCAGATACCTCACCACCTTAGATACCACACCACCTTAGAAACCTCACATCATTAGATACCTCACCTTAGACAACTGAACACCTTAGATACCTCACATTAGATACCACACCAACTTAGATACCTCACCACCTTATATACCTCACCACATTAGACACCTCACCACATTTGACACCTCACCTAAGATACCTCACCACCTGAGATACCTCACCACCTTAGATACCTCACCACCTTAGATACCTCACCACCTTAGATACCTCACCACCTTAGATACCTCACCACCTTAGATACCTCACCACCTTAGATACCTCACCACCTTAGATACCTCATCACCTTAGATACCTCATCACCTTAGATACCTCACAATCTTAGATACCTCACCACCTCAGATACCTCACCACCTTAGATACCTCACAACCTTAGATACCTCACCACTTTAGACAAGTCACCTTAGATACCTCACCTTAGATACCTCACCTTAGATACCTCAGCACCTCAGATACCTCACCACCTTAGATACCTCAACACCTTAGATACCTCACCACCTTAGATACCTCACCACCTCAGATACCTCACCACCTCAGATACCTCACCACCTTAGATGCCCCACCACCTTAGATGCCCCACCACCTTAGATGCCCCACCACCTCAGATACCTCACCACCTCAGATACCTCACCACCTTAGATACCTCACCACCTTAGATACCACACCTTAGATACCTCACCACCTCAGATACCTCACCACCTCAGATACCACACCACCTTAGATACCACACCACTTTAGATACCTCACCACCTTAGATACCTCACCACCTTAGAAACCTCACATCCTTAGATACCTCACCTTAGACAACTCAACACCTTAGATACCTCACATTAGATACCACACCAACTTAGATACCTCACCACCTTATATACCTCACCACATTAGACACCTCACCACATTAGACACCTCACCTAAGATACCTCACCTAAGATACCTCACCACCTGAGATACCTCACCACCTGAGATACCTCACCACCTTAGATACCTCACAATCTTAGATACCTCACAATCTTAGATACCCCAGCACCTCAGATACCTCAGCATTTTAGATACCTCACCACTTTAGATACCTCACCACATTAGATACCTCGCCTCAGATACCTCACCACCTTAGATACCTCACCACCTTAGATACCTCACCACCTTAGATACCTCACCACCTTAGATACCTCACCACCTTAGATACCTCACCACCTTAGATACCTCATCACCTTACAAACCTCATCACCTTAGATACCTCACCTTAGATACCTCACCTTAGATACCTCACCACCTTAGACGCCTCACATTAGATACCTCACCACCTTAGATACCTCACCACCTTAGATACTTCACCTTAGATACCGCACCACCTTACAAACCTCACCTTAGATACCTCACCACCTTAGACGCCTCACATTAGATACCTCACCACCGTAGATACCTCACCTTAGATACCTCACCATCTTAGATACCTCACCACCTTAGATACCTCACCACCTTAGATACCTCACCACCTTAGATACCTCACAATCTTAGATACCTCACAATCTTAGATACCTCACCACCTCAGATACCTCACCACCTTAGATACCTCACCTTAGATACCTCACCACTTTAGACACGTCACCTTAGATACCTCACCTTAGATACCTCAGCACCTCAGATACCTCACCACCTTAGATACATCACAATCTTAGATACCTCACCACTTTAGATACCTCACCACCTTAGATACCTCACCACCTCAGATACCTCACCACCTTAGATACCTCACCTTAGATGCTCCACCACCTTAGATGCCCCACCACCTCAGATACCTCACCACCTCAGATACCTCACCACCTCAGATACCACACCTTAGATACCTCACCACCTCAGATACCTCACCACCTCAGATACCACACCACCTCAGATACCACACCACCTTAGATACCTCACCACCTTAGAAACCTCACCTTAGATACCACACCACCTAAGAAACCTCACATCCTTAGATACCTCAACTTAGACAACTCAACACCTTAGATACCTCACATTAGATACTCACCAACTTAGATACCTCACCACCTTAGATACCTCACCACATTAGACACCTCACCACATTAGACACCTCACCTAAGATACCTCACCACCTTAGATACCTCACCATTGATACCTCACCACCTGAGATACCTCACCACCTGAGATACCTCACCACCTTAGATACCTCACCACCTTAGATACCTCACCACCTTAGATACCTCACCACCTTAGATACCTCACCACCTTAGATACCTCACCACCTCAGATACCTCAAAGTAGATACCTCACATCCTTAGATACCTAACCTTAGACAACTCACCACCTTAGATACCTCACCTTAGATACCACACCAACTTAGATACCTCACTACATTAGACAACTCACCTACGATACCACACCTCACCTACGATACCTCACCACCTTAGATACCTCACCATTGACACCTCACCACCTTAGATACCTCACCACCTTAGATACCTCACAATCTTAGATACCTCACAATCTTAGATACCTCACCACCTCAGATACCTCACCACCTCAGATCCTTAGATACCTCAACTTAGACAACTCAACACCTTAGATACCTCACATTAGATACCACACCAACTTAGATACCTCACCATCTTAGATACCTCACCACATTAGACACCTCACCACATTAGACACCTCACCACATTAGACACCTCACCTAAGATACCTCACCACCTTAGATACCTCACCATTGATACCTCACCACCTGAGATACCTCACCACCTTAGATACCTCACCACCTTAGATACCTCACCACCTTAGATACCTCACCACCTTAGATACCTCACCACCTTAGATACCTCACCACCTTAGATACCTCACCACCTTAGATACCTCACCACCTTAGATACCTCACCACCTCAGATACCTCAAAGTAGATACCTCACATCCTTAGATACCTAACCTTAGACAACTCACCACCTTAGATACCTCACCTTAGATACCACACCAACTTAGATACCTCACTACATTAGACACCTCACCTACGATACCACACCTCACCTACGATACCTCACCACCTTAGATACCTCACCATTGACACCTCACCACCTTAGATACCTCACCACCTTAGATACCTCACAATCTTAGATACCTCACCACCTCAGATACCTCACCACCTCAGATACCTCACCACCTTAGATACCTCACCACCTTAGATACCTCACCTTAGATACCTCACCTTAGATACCTCACCTTAGATACCTCAGCACCTCAGATACCTCACCACCTTAGATACCTCACCACCTTAGATACCTCACCACCTCAGATACCTCACCACCTCAGATACCTCACCACCTCAGATACCTCACCACCTTAGATACCTCACCTTAGATGCCCCACCACCTTAGATGCCCACCACCTCAGATACCTCACCACCTTAGATACCACACCACCTTAGAAACCTCACATCATTAGATACCTCACCTTAGACAACTGAACACCTTAGATACCTCACATTAGATACCACACCAACTTAGATACCTCACCACCTTATATACCTCACCACATTAGACACCTCACCACATTTGACACCTCACCTAAGATACCTCACCACCTGAGATACCTCACCACCTTAGATACCTCACCACCTTAGATACCTCACCACCTTAGATACCTCACCACCTTAGATACCTCACCACCTTAGATACCTCACCACCTTAGATACCTCACCACCTTAGATACCTCATCACCTTAGATACCTCATCACCTTAGATACCTCACAATCTTAGATACCTCACCACCTCAGATACCTCACCACCTTAGATACCTCACCACCTTAGATACCTCACCACTTTAGACACGTCACCTTAGATACCTCACCTTAGATACCTCACCATTGATACCTCACCACCTGAGATACCTCACCACCTTAGATACCTCACCACCTTAGATACCTCACCACCTTAGATACCTCACCACCTTAGATACCTCACCACCTTAGATACCTCACCACCTTAGATACCTCACCACCTCAGATACCTCAAAGTAGATACCTCACATCCTTAGATACCTAACCTTAGACAACTCACCACCTTAGATACCTCACCTTAGATACCACACCAACTTAGATACCTCACTACATTAGACACCTCACCTACGATACCACACCTCACCTACGATACCTCACCACCTTAGATACCTCACCATTGACACCTCACCACCTTAGATACCTCACCACCTTAGATACCTCACAATCTTAGATACCTCACAATCTTAGATACCTCACCACCTCAGATACCTCACCACCTCAGATACCTCACCACCTTAGATACCTCACCACCTTAGATACCTCACCTTAGATACCTCACCTTAGATACCTCACCTTAGATACCTCAGCACCTCAGATACCTCACCACCTTAGATACCTCACCACCTTAGATACCTCACCACCTCAGATACCTCACCACCTCAGATACCTCACCACCTTAGATACCTCACCTTAGATGCCCCACCACCTTAGATGCCCCACCACCTTAGATGCCCACCACCTCAGATACCTCACCACCTCAGATACCTCACCACCTTAGATACCACACCTTAGATACCTCACCACCTCAGATACCTCACCACCTCAGATACCTCACCACCTTAGATACCACACCACCTTAGAAACCTCACATCATTAGATACCTCACCTTAGACAACTGAACACCTTAGATACCTCACATTAGATACCACACCAACTTAGATACCTCACCACCTTATATACCTCACCACATTAGACACCTCACCACATTTGACACCTCACCTAAGATACCTCACCACCTGAGATACCTCACCACCTTAGATACCTCACCACCTTAGATACCTCACCACCTTAGATACCTCACCACCTTAGATACCTCACCACCTTAGATACCTCACCACCTTAGATACCTCACCACCTTAGATACCTCATCACCTTAGATACCTCATCACCTTAGATACCTCACAATCTTAGATACCTCACCACCTCAGATACCTCACCACCTTAGATACCTCACAACCTTAGATACCTCACCACTTTAGACAAGTCACCTTAGATACCTCACCTTAGATACCTCACCTTAGATACCTCAGCACCTCAGATACCTCACCACCTTAGATACCTCACCACCTTAGATACCTCACCACCTTAGATACCTCACCACCTCAGATACCTCACCACCTCAGATACCTCACCACCTCAGATACCTCACCACCTCAGATACCTCACCACCTTAGATACCTCACCTTAGATGCCCCACCACCTTAGATGCCCCACCACCTCAGATACCTCACCACCTCAGATACCTCACCTTAGATACCTCACCACCTCAGATACCTCACCACCTCAGATACCACACCACCTCAGATACCTCACCACCTTAGATACCTCACCACCTTAGATACCTCATCACCTTAGATACCTCATCACCTTACAAACCTCACCTTAGATACCTCACCTTAGATACCTCACCACCTTAGACGCCTCACATTAGATACCTCACCACCTTAGATACCTCACCACCTTAGATACTTTACCTTAGATACCTCACCACCTTAGACGCCTCACATTAGATACCTCACCACCGTAGATACCTCACCTTAGATACCTCACCATCTTAGATACCTCACCACCTTAGATACCTCACCACCTTAGATACCTCACCACCTTAGATACCTCACCACCTTAGATACCTCAGCACCTCAGATACCTCACCACCTTAGATACCTCAACTTAGATACCTCATCACCATAGATACCTCACCACCTTAGATACCTCACCACCTTAGATACCTCACCACCTTAGATACCTCACCACCATAGATACTTCACCACCTTAGATACCTCGCCTTAGATACCTCACCACCTTAGATACCTCACCACCTTAGATACCTCACCACCTCAGATACCTCACCTTAGATACCTCACCACCTTAGATACCTCACCACCTTAGATACCTCACCACCTTAGATACCTCACCACCTTAGATACCTCACCACCTTAGATACCTCACCACCTTAGATACCTCACCACCATAGATACCTCACCACCTTAGATACCTCGCCTTAGATACCTCGCCACCTTAGATACCTCACCACCATAGATACCTCACCACCTTAGATACCTCACCACCTTAGATACCTCACCACCTTAGATACCTCACCACCTTAGATACCTCACCACCTTAGATACCTCACCACCTTAGATACCTCACCACCTTAGATACCTCACCACCTTAGATACCTCACCACCTTAGATACCTCACCACCTTAGATACCTCACCACCTTAGATACCTCACCACCTTAGATACCTCACCACCTTAGATACCTCACCACACGTGCGCCATCGTCAGCCATGTTGCATAAATGTATTTTGCCCCCCACACCAAACGCAATCACGACACGCAGGTTAAAATATCAAAACAAACTCTGAACTAATTATATTAATTTGGGGACAGGTCGAGAAGCATTAAACATTTTGGCAATTTAGCTAGCTAGCTTGCACTTGCTAGCTAATTTGTCCTATTTAGCTAGCTTGCTGTTGCTAGCTAATTTGTCCTGGGATATAAACATTGAGTTGTTATTTTACCTGAAATGCACAAGGTCCTCTACTCCACTAATTAATCCACACATAAAACGGTCAACCGAATCGTTTCTAGTCATCTCTCCTCCTTCCGACTTTAAATTGTGATTGGCAACTTTCATAAATTAGGTGCATTACCGCCACCGACCTATTTAGTCTTTCAGTCACCCACGTGGGTATAACCAATGAGGAGATGGCACGTGGGTACCTGCTTCTGTAAACCAATGAGGAGATGGGAGAGGCAGGACTTGCAGCGCAATCTGCGTCAGAAATAGAAGTGACTTCTATTTTAGCCCTTGGCAATACAGACTCGCGTTGGCACACGTGAGCAGTGTGGGTGCAATAATTGAATAATATAGATTTCTAAATTTAGATACCTCACCCCCTTAGATACCTCACCCCCTTAGATACCTCACCCCCTTAGATACCTCACCCCCTTAGATACCTCACCCCCTTAGATACCTCACCCCCTTAGATACCTCACCACTTTAGATACCTCACCCCCTTAGATACCTCACCCCCTTAGATACCTCACCCCCTTAGATACCTCACCCCCTTAGATACCTCACCCCCTTAGATACCTTACCTTATACAGTACCTAACTGATCAGAGAGCAGCTGCAGGGGACACTAAAGGAACTCTACAAGGCCTCAGGTAACAGATTAATTGTAGCTTAGACACCACCTCTTCTCTTCTACCTACGCCCACTTCTTCAATTACCTGCGCCCACCTCTTCACCTACCTACACACACCTCTTCACCTACCTACACACACCTCTTCACCTTCCTACACACACCTCTTCACCTACCTACGCCAACATGGCAGCGGTCAGGGGTGAATAGTCAGGGGTGAATAGTCAGGGGTGTATAGTCAGGGGTGTATAGTCAGGGGTGTATAGTCAGGGGTGTATAGTCAGGGGTGTATAGTCAGGGGTGAATAGTCAGGGGTGAATAGTCAGGGGTGAATAGTCAGGGGTGAATAGTCAGGGGTGAATAGTCAGGGGTGAATAGTCAGGGGTGAATAGTCAGGGGTGAATAGTCAGGGGTGAATAGTCAGGGTTGTATAGTCAGGGGTGTATAGTCAGGGGTGTATAGTCAGGGGTGAATAGTCAGGGGTGAATAGTCAGGGGTGAATAGTCAGGGGTGAATAGTCAGGGGTGAATAGTCAGGGGTGAATAGTCAGGGGTGAATAGTCAGGGTTCTATAGTCAGGGGTGTATCTTCCTTAGTTGAATAGTCAGGTGTGAATATTCAGGGGTGTATAGTCAGGGGTGTATAGTCAGGGTTGAATACTCAGGGGTGTATGGTCAGGGGTGTACATTCCTTAGTTGAGTAGTCAGGGGTGTAAAGTCAGGGGTGTATATTCAGGGGTGTATAGTCAGGGGTGTATATTCAAGGGTGTATATTCAGGGGTGTATAGTCAGGGGTGAGTACTCACGGGTGAATACTTTTTTACGAGACTCATACAATGTTTTTATTCATATGCTTATTTTAGGAGGTCCATACGGGGCGGTCGGCGTCGACCTAGCCTTTGAAGCCATGCTTTGTCAGATCTTCGGAGAGGACTTTATCGAGAGCTTCAAGGTAATTGCTAGAGCATAGAGCATGACGCTTGTAACGCCACGGTCGTGGGTTTGATTCCGGCTGGGGAATCAAACCCACGATTGTAAATTGCTTTGGATAATAGCGTCTGATAAATATATGTATTATTTTTTTAGGCGAAGCGTCCCGCTGCATGGGTCGACCTGACCATCGCGTTCGAGGCTCGTAAACGCACGGCCACGCCGGGGCGATCCAACGCCCTGAATATCTCTCTGCCCTTCTCCTTTATCGACTTCTACAAAAGATACAGAGGACAGAGTGTGGAGACTGCCCTGCGCAAGAGCAAGTATGTTGTGGGGAGAGAAAGGTTGTGTGTGTGTGTGTGTGTTTGTGTGTGTGTATTTGACCTCTCTCCCTGTGTGAGGATGAACAAAATAAAAAAATAGTGTGTTACACCCTCTCGCTACATTAGTAAGAACATAGAAACGTGGTAACCCATGTCTCTCTCTCTATTTATCCGGGCGAGTCAATTAAGAACGAATTCTTATTTACAATGTCTCTCTCTCTCTCTAGCATGAACATAGTGAAGTGGTCGTCTCAGGGAATGCTACGTCTCACTCCTGAAGCCATGAACGAACTGTTCCAACCCACCATTAACAACATCATCAAACACATTGGTGACACACACACACACACACACTCTCTCTCTCTAACATTATTTGGTCTGACAATGTAGCATAAAGGGGCACGTTTTATATAAACCTCAACATTGACATGTTGGTCTCACCTCCCCTCTCATTCCTCTCTCCCTCCAGAGGAGTTGATGCAGAGACAGGAAGTGCAGGGTGTTCGCTTCCTGTTCCTGGTTGGGGGTTTCGCTGAGTCGCCCATGCTGCAGCGGGCGGCCCAGAATGCTTTGGGTCAAACATGTCGCATCATCATCCCTCAGGATGTGGGTCTGACCATACTGAAAGGGGCTGTGTTGTTCGGACTGGACCCCACCGTGGTGAGAGCATATACACACAGACAAACACTATGGTACACACACACCGTGGTACGCACACACACATCGTGGTACGCACACACACACACCGTGGTACGCACAGCCACACCGTGGTACACACAGCCACACCGTGGTACACACAGCCACACCGTGGTACACAGTCACACCGTGGTACACAGTCACACCGTGGTACACAGTCACACCGTGGTACGCACAGCCACACCGTGGTACGCACAGCCACACCGTGGTACACACAGTCACACCGTGGTACGCACACACACACACACACAGTCTTGTATAACTGACCTTGTGGGGGGACAAAATTCAGCCCCATTCAAAATTCTATATTCCCTAACCCCTAACCTTAATCCAAAAACCTAACTCTAAACCTAACCCTAGCTCCTAACCCTAAACCTAACCCTAAACCTAGCTCCTAACCCTAAACCTAACCCTAGCTCCTAACCCTAAACCTAACCCTAGCTCCTAACCCTAAACCTAACCCTAGCTCCTAACCCTAAACCTAGCCCTAGCTCCTAACCCTAAACCTAACCCTAGCTCCTAAAACTAACCCTAGCTCCTAACCCTAAACCTTAGCTCCTAACCCTAACCCTAAACCTTAGCTCCTAACCCTAAACCTAACCATTAAACTAACCCTAGCTCCTAACCATTAAACTAACCCTAGCTCCTAACCATTAAACTAACCCTAGCTCCTAACCCTAGCTCCTAACCCTAAACCTAACCCTAGCTCCTAACCCTAAACCTAACCCTAGCTCCTAACCCTAGCTCCTAAAACTAACCCTAGCTCCTAACCCTAAACCTTAGCTCCTAACCCTAAACCTAACCATTAAACTAACCCTAGCTCCTAACCATAAACGCAATCCTAGCTCCTAACCATTAAACTAACCCTAGCTCCTAACCATTAAACTAACCCTAGCTCCTAACCTTAAACCTTATTCTAACACTAATTCTAACCTTAACCCTTAACCCCCTAGTTGGTCAAATTTTTGGGGACTTCTGGTTAAACACCTCCACTCTAACCCCACTGTGGTACGTATACATACTACTACCATGGGTGCATCTCAATTGTATTTCCTTATTGCCTTGATTCCTCTCTCCTCGTATCCTTCTCAAAAGGTTCCTCCTCTCTGAACTTCTCCAATGGGTTGAGAAGGAGGTGAGGACAGAGGATGTGAGGAATCAAGGAAATACGATTGAGATTCACCTCCAGTTCTAAACATTTCCCCTGTTCCTCCCTCCAGGTGCTATGACGTCACCAACTATTCAAACCAATCGCCGCTCTCTCTCCTCTCCCCAGGAGACACACACACACACAGTGGCACCCTGTTATAAACATTTTCCCTCTACCTTTTACTCTCCTTCAGGTGCGTGTGCGTCGTTGCCCTCTGACCTACGGCGTTGGGGTTCTAAATCGCTTCGTGGAGGGTCGACACCCCCGGGACAAACTACTGGTCAAGGAAGGCCGTGATTGGTGCACCGACATCCTCGACAGATTCGTCTCCGTTGACCAATCAGTGGCTTTAGGCGAGGTCGTGAGGCGGAGCTACACACCGGCTAGGTCGGGTCACACACACACACACACACACTTACACACAGCAAAGTCGGGTTACACAAACACAGCAAGGTCGGGTCAGACACACACACAGTACGTACACACATAAACATGCACACGAACAGACACACACAGCATGGCTGGGAAGGGCTTAAGGGACCCAAGACTCTGCACCTCCCCACACACACACACACACAGTACCTACACACATAAACATGCACACAAACAGACACACACAGCATGGCTGGGAAAGGCTTAAGGGACCCAAGACTCTGCACCTCCACACACACACACACACAAACTTAGAGAGAATCACCAAACCTTCTCCCTTTTTCTCCAGATCCGGCCAGAGGAAGATCATCATCAATATCTACTGCAGCGTCAGCGACGACGTTGTTTACATCAGTGACCCTGGAGTGAGGAAGTGTGGCGCGATCACTCTGGATCTACCGGAGGCGTTGCCGGGGACGGTTGCCGGGGCGGAAAGGAGAGAGATCCGAGCCACAATGCAGTTCGGAGACACAGAGATCAAAGTGACGGCGGTGGACATGGCGACCAATCAGACGGTCCGAGCCGCCATCGACTTCCTTTCAAATTGAGGAGACTGACCACAATGTCAAAGGGTAAAGAAGGAGTAAGTAGGAAATGGACCCACGAGGAATAACGTCAAAGATCCAGGATCAATTAAATGTTTTAACATTGAGTTATGGCATGATGTGACATTTTAAGTGACGACATGACCTTCGAACTGCTCAACATCACAATTCCTTTCTCACATCGAAAACAAAACATTTCAATCTGATCTAGGATCAGGTCCCTCTGGGAGTGACTGCTGCCTGAATATATTGGGCTTGTTGGAGACCACTGCAGAATCCTGACCAATCACCTTGAATCATAAATAACTACTCATGATTACTTGTAGATAAGTCAGTCAGCATTTACCCACTATGCATCACGGATCAAATCCTTGCTCTCGAACATTGCCATAGACTCTTGCCTGTATCTAGTTCCAGTGTCTCCGTCTTCAAGTCAACTGATAATAAAATAATAATACTAATGTCTTTGTTGTAGTGCCACCTTGTGGCCACTGGATTGAATGACCAACTGAACACGCCTTTTACTTTTTCTGTATGGAGAAATTAACTGAACTGTGGACTGGTTGTGACGAGGACTGACATGAATATGCTTTGAATATATCTGAACCATTGATTGTATACACTAGTAATTTAGACCTTTTATATACAGTTTGCTTGAAGGAAATGTAGGCTTCCTGGAAAAACACCAAATAAGGTATGATCACAACAGCATTTAAGTTGTGTACAGTACATGCCGATATCCTGATGGGTCCTGTATTTTATACCCTTATGAAATATTATCATTTTATGTATAAAGAACTATCTTAAGAAATAACCTGTTTATAGCTTGTTCATCGAAAATAACCATATTAACTGTCTGTTAAAGCTAGAATCCTTATTTTGCTAGAATCCTATTTTGCTAGAACTATTTAGCTAGAATCCTTATTTTGCTAGAATCCTATTTTGCTAGAATCCTTATTTCACCCATTTTGGTCAAAAGCTAAGGGTTGGGCTTGGGAAAATGTAAGGACTCAAAACCATAGACAGAGCTATGTATATAAGGACGGACCATCCATGATATCAAATGTAATAGTTAACCATGTTGAGGCTATACACTGTTTGCATTTACATTGTTAACAAACATTGAGTAAAAGAAGCTCATATTTGGGGTTCTGATGGCGTAAGGTAGCTGAACGAAAGCTCGAGGCATATACAAATAGGACATAGTACAGGAAGTATTCACACCCATTGACTTAGTCCACATTTTGTTGTTGTTACAAAGTGAGATTAAAATTGATTTGGAACTTTCTTTTGTCAATGATCTACACAAAATACTCTATAATGTCAGTGGGAAAAAATTATATTTGTATATATTTTTTAAAAATATAACAAATCTTGATTAGATAAGTATTCAACCCCCTGAGTCAATACGTTAGAATCACCTTCGGAGTCTTTCTTGGTAAGTCTAAGAGATTTGCACACCTGGATTGTACAACATTTGCACATTATTATTTTTATAAATCTTCAAGCTCCGTCAAGTTGGTTGTTATTCATTGTTAGACAGCCATTTTCAAGTCATGCCATTCATTTTCAAGACAATTTAAGTCAAAACTGTGACTAGGCCACTCAGGATCATTCAACTCCTGTGTATATTTGGCCTTGTGTTTCAGGTTGTTGTCCTGCTGAAAGGTGAATTTGGCTGAAAGGTGAATTTGTCTCCCAGTGTGTGTTGGGAAGCAGACTGAACCAGTTTTTCCCATAACATGATGCAGCCACGCCTACTCCTTTGGCTGAGAAGCAACCCCACACATGAATGGTCTCAGGATGCTTTACTGTTGGCATGACACAGGACTGATGGTAGCGCTCACCTTGTCTTCTCCGGACAAGCTTTTTTCCAGATGCCCCAAACAATCGGAAGGGGATTCAGAGAAAATGACTTTACCCCAGTCCTCACCAGTCCAATCCCTGTACCTTTTGCAGAATATCAGTCTGTCCCTGATGTTTTTCCTGGAGAGAAGTGGCTTCTTTGCTGCCCTTCTTGACACCAGGCCTTCGTCCAAATGTATTTGCCTCACTGTGCGTGCAGATGCACTCACACCTGCCTGCTGCCATTCCTGAGCAAGCTCTGTACTGGTGGTTCCCCGATCCCGCAGCTGAATCAACTTTAGGAGAAGGTCCTGGCGCTTGCTGGACTTTATTGGGCGCCCTGAAGCTTTCTTCACAACAATTGAACCGCTCTCCTTGAAGTTCTTGTCGATCCGATAAAATGGTTGATTTAGGTGCAATCTTACTGGCAGCTATACATCTTTGCCTTCTCAACTTTTGGCCACGACTGTATGTGTGGGTACAGAGATATTCATTATTGCACAGACTCAGTCCATGCAATTTAAGCAATTGTTATGCTCCTGAACAAAATTATAAATGAAACTTGCAACGATTTCATTTTTTACAGTTACAGTATATAAGGAACTGTCAATTGGAAATCAATTCATTAGGCCCTAATCTATGGATTTCACATGACTAGGAATATAGATATGCATCTGCTGGTCACAGCTACCTTAAAAGGTTGGGGAGAGGCTCAGAAAACCAGTCACTATCTGTTGTGACCACCATTTGCCTCACGCAGCATGACACATCTCCTTCGCATAGAGTTGATTAGGCTGTTGATTGTTGTCCCACTCCTTTTCAATGGCTGTGAGAAGTTGCTAGATGTCGGCGGGAACTGGAACACGCTGTCGTACCTGTTGATCCAGAGCATCCCACACGTGCTCAATGGGCGACATGTCTGGTGAGGATGCAGGCCATGGAAGAACTGGGACATTCTCAGCTTCCAGGAATTGTGTACAGATCCTTGCAACATGGGGCCGTGCATTACCATGCTGAAACATGAGTTGATGGCGGCGGAGGATGTGCTTCAGGATCTCATCCCGGTATCTCTGTGCATTCAAATTGCTATCGATAAAGTGCAAATATGTTTGTCTGTAGCTTAACCCCACCATGGGACACTCTGTTCATGTTGACATCGGCAAATCTGCTCACCCACACACGTCTGCCCGGTAGTTGAAACCGGCATTCATCCGCGAAGAGCACACTTCTCCAGAGTGCCAGTGGCAGTGGCCATCGAAGGTGAGTCTTTAACCACTGAAGTCGGTTACGACCCTGGTGAGGACGACAAGCACAGATGAGCGTCCCTCATACGTTTTGAGTTTAAGTAGAAATTCTTCAGTTTCCATCAAACCCAGTTTCCATCAAACCCAGTTTCATCAGCTGTCCGGATGGCTGGTGTCTTGACGATCTTGCAGGTGAAGAAGCCGGATGTGGAAGTCCTGGGCTGGTCATGAGGCCAGTTGGACATACTGTCAAATTCTCAAAAATGACATTGGCTTATGGTAGAGAAATTAACATTCAATTCTCTGGCAAAAGCACAAGTGGACAATCCTGCAGTCAGCATGCCGCCTCAAACCGTGCCACATCTGTGGCATTGTGTTGTGTGACGAACCTACACATTTTAGAGAGTGGCATTTTATTGTCCAAGCAGAAGGTGCACCTGTGTAATGATCATGCGGTTTAAAAATCAGCTTCTTGATATGCCACACCTGTCAGGTGGATTATCATCTTGGCCAAGGAGAAATGTTCACTAACAGGCATGTAAATAAATTGATAAATAAGCTTTTTGTGCGTATGGAACATATCTGGGATCTTTTATTTCACCTCATGAAACCAACACTTTACATGCGTTTATATTTTTTGAGGCTTGCCAAAACAAAAAAGGGGTTGAATACGTATTGTTATGGCAACCACCAACCGCCATTCAAGGGCAGGTAAACACAATGCGCCAGGATTTCGACTAGTGAAGTCTTCTAGATCATCAAATCCAAGGTATTTTCAGCAAATATTCAAACACACACACCCCTCTTCCTGCAACACACAGGAGACAGTAGTTGAGCTGTAGAATTATTGATTTTAATGGTCCAATAATAAATAGCAACAAAGCAACAAAAACATTGTCAACATCATCGACTAACTCAGTGCGTGTGACAGTTACAAGCACTACAAAAGACGGCACCCTTGACTCTGTCCTAGACAATGGCTGGGGGGGGGGGTCTAAACACATGAATATGGTATTGTGGTGAGGCGGCTCAAGTATCCAACCATCTCAATGTGAAGCCATGTGAGACAAAGGGAATAAGAGTTGTGGTTAGTAGTTTGTAAGACACAGGCTGATGTTAGTCATGACAGGGGAATTGGTTTGGCCGACTAATGCATTAAGATGACTGGACAACATAGATGCCATCACTTACAAGGAGAGAAAAGGGAAATTGGACCAAATTCTACCACCATCCTAGCCAGAGCCCAGAGTACCACTACTACCGTTGCTGTTGCACCCCTCCTGTAAGAAGTGTTGGAGGCGACTGAAGTGAGACTAGACCAGAGCCATAGACATACATCGCTCAGTAAACTCCATTAGAATTTAGAGCCTCTCTAATAGAACCGCCATGTTGGTTCCAAACATTCCAAAGACTGTCACATTCCAATTAAAATGAACAGAATGTCATCTAGACTGCTGTTGTCATGGGAACATTTAGTAACAAAGTGGATGATTCTTTCCTATTTCACCTAGTTTGCCAGAATGTCGGTCTATGGCTCTGTAGGTTAGAGGTCAGGGTCCCCCCCCTTAGTGAGCATGGGGCCTGCCACGTCCCCGGCCTCTCCCGCCCCCTGGTGGCCCGTCTACGCTACTGCGCGGATTCTTGATGGTCTCGTCCACTGAGAGGATGAGGCAGGCGGCCTCGCTGGCGGCAGTCAGCGCGTTGATGCGCACGATGGAGGGTTCCCACACACACGCCAAGTAGTTATCAGCTATATCCTCATTGTTCACGTCTACACCGTACCACATACCACCCTAAGAGGAGAGGGGGAGAGAGAAGGGGGGGGTTAGTGTGTGTGTGGATCTCTCATAGGGTTTGAGCAGTAAGCCTAATGAAGCAGACTATAGATGAAAAATCGGTGAAAAGTGGGTGCAGGTGCATCTGCGACAGCAGAAAATCTGATGCCTAGTGGTTTTTCAACAGCAAGGCTCAGATCAACACAGCAGCATCAACATAGTTGCTATTGTTAAAAAAAAAGTTTTTTTTATAAATGTTAAAATAAACGTTTCTATATTCGTATATCACACTCAAACTGGAAATAATGTGGCTACAATTCATTGGTTACTGACAGGTCCCAAATATCACTTTTGAACACACGATTTTTGTAAAGTTCACGCAGTCAACATGTAGCAGGTCGGACGGTTTTTATCCCCTTAATCAGAGTTGAACATGAATTTCGTCCCAGTACGGGGACCTCCTGTGTCTACACACAAGAAAAATCATAGAATTCCATATAGAACCCCTATAAATTCAAAAGGATCTGTGGGCCTAGTCGTAAAGATTTGTCATTAGGCTAATACATTTTAAAAGTTTATTCTAATGAGGCACAAGCAGTCATGTTATCAAACATGTTATCCCACATACAAAAGTCTTTTGTGGGATCCCTGCAGGGTACGCAGGGATGACGAAACGACAAGACGCCATGTTCATTTTAAAGCCTCATTTTTAGATATTTTTCTGCTTATAATTTGTGACATTTGACTATTTGTTAAGTCAAATTATCTTCTGTCATTACTTGACGCTTGTCTAGAATACAAAAAAATAAGGCTTTGCTCACCAGAATATGGTCATATCGATAGAATGTTGATGATGCACTGATCAGGTCATATCGATAGAATGTTGATGATGCACTGATCAGGTCATATCGATAGAATGTTGATGATGCACTGATCAGGTCATATCGATAGAATGTTGATGATGCACTGATCAGGTCATATCGATAGAACGATCAGTGCATCATCAACATTCTATCTAGTTGACAGTCAAGTTCATTCATTTCGGCTTGGCTCAGAGAGCAAAGACCGGGGGAGACATCCAAATGATAGTTTGAACAGTTTTAAAAAAGACATGGAAAGCTGTGAAAACGATCCAACATGTTTTCTGATAGCATTTCAGTTGGTCTTAGATGCATATTTTTGTAAATGAAACTGTCACCTTTAATAGAAAAATAAATCGCATGTTTAGGCTACACAACAGGACCCTAAGTGACCAATCACATTCTCTCAAGATGTTGAAAGAAATATTATTTCATATTTCTCCACTCCTGTCGGTCACTCATCTCTGGGTCGGCCAAGAGTTATCGTTCAACCTCACCTCATTTGAGCGTATTCAACAAGTTGAAGTCTATTGGCTCATTCTTCATGCGGTAATGATCAAGTAATAGGTTTCAAGAAAAATCCTCAAGTTTTCTAATTATTGTGACAGGCTCATGTTTTAACGTTACGGTGTAACCCCCCAATGTTGTTTTTAACTTCCTTTCACCTTTACCCATAATGCAACACAATGAAAAGGTGACCAACGACCGTCAACATCTAGACTAAAGTGATCGTGCCCACCTACCCACCTGTGTAGGCATGGTGTGTGTGTGTGTGTGTACCTGTGCGTGCTTGGCGCGCAGCTTGTTAAGTATGTTGGTGGCATCGAAGCCTGCGTTGTCACACAGCTGTCTGGGGATAATCTCTAGAGCTTTAGCGTATGCTCCAATCAGCAGCTGCTGCTTGCCAGGAATGGTTCTGGAATAATCACGCAGGTACTTTGAGAGTTCCATCTCGATCGCACCTCCGCCAGCCACGATGGAGTCATTCTGGAGAGGAGAGGATGGAGGGAGAGGTTAGTGAATGGTTCTAGAATAATCACGCAGGTACTTTGAGAGTTCCATCTCTACTGCACCAGCATCCCCTAGGATGGAGGAGAGGAGACGACAAGACGGAGGAAAGGAGACAATTTAGACTGTCGTTCTTATTTACAATGACGGCCTAGGAAAAGTGGGTTATGCCTTGTTCAGGGGCAGAATGGGATTTTTACCTTGTCAGCTCGGGGATTCGTTACTGGCCCAACGCTCTAACTACTAGGCTACTGACTTCAATGACTGTTAGGGAACAGTGAAGCATGCTGGATAGGAGGAAGCATTTAACTACACAGATGCCTTGAGTAAGTTTAGGTACCCAGCACAAGCACTGATTAAATATCAGCTCACTGTAGAAGGATGGCATTGGTTTAAGTCAGAGTTTGGTAGAGGGAGCACTTGCCACAAAGACCATTTTTAGCTTTAGGATGTGCCCTCTATCCAACTATGGTTTAGGTCCAGTGGCCTGCGGGTCCACCTACCTTGATGGCTCTGCGTACGATCATGATGGCGTCGTGTAGAGAGCGTTCCGTCTCCTCCATGAACTGCTCGGCTCCGCCCCTCAGGATGATGGTACACGTATGGGAGCGAGGACAACCCTTGAAGAAGTTATACCTGGAGGAACGGGGCACGCATTTAAAAAAACACAGACTAGAAAAATCACAATTTTAAAACTAGGCTGGGTGAGATTCTCCCAATATTTGCTATACAATATTTTTAAAATGACACTGCCAGGCCAGTGAAATGTTCTACTAGGCAGGGCCCGGTTTCCTGATATCGATGGAACTTTAGGCTAACAAGTGTTTTAACACTGGCCAGCATCCTCTCTCCTAACACGCATTGTTACAAAACGGCCGAAGATGTAACACGCATTTCCCAAAACGCGGCGCAGAAAGAACGGTTTGCCAAGTGCGTCGTTAGAGCACGTGTCGATAGACCTAGGAGAAAGGCAGCACTGTTTTCTCCATTCAAACATCAAACGGGCCTCCTGAGGCGCAGCAGTCTCAGGCACTGCACCACAGTGCCTTGAGGCATCACTACAGACCCGGTTTGATCTCAGGTCTGTGTTGTCCACTGTAGGTCTCTTAAGACAGTCCTTTTGGTTTTAATTTGAAGCGTCATTTTATACTCTTCGCTTGTTTGGAAACTGTGTACTTGCAGTCAACTGTGTACTTGCAGTCAACTGTGTACTTGCAGTCAACTGTGTACTTGCAGTCAACTGTGTACTTGCAGTCAACTGTGTACTTGCAGTCAACTGTGTACTTGCAGTCAACTGTGTACTTGCAGTCAACTGTGTACTTGCAGTCACAGAGACAAACATTTTTATTCTGTGTTTAGCGGATATCTCCCGTAAAAAATAAAAAATGTGCAAAAGAAGTTTTATCCAACAGCGCACTTAGCCGCTCTACAAATGTTCCCGAGGCAGTCGGCAAATAAACACACTGAAGTTCCTCCTAGGAGCTCTCACCTCTCTCCTCCAACCTGCACCTCCTCAAAGACTTCACAGCGCCCCAGGACATCATCTGTCATGGAGCCAACACTGGTCTGGATGGAGCCCCCGCAGGCCTGGAGGACACATTACACCGTAAGAAATACAGCCACACAACACATTAGGAACAAAACAGTTTGAAAAAGCACAAACCAATGGAAGATACCATTGATAAGAATTACACTCCGACCGTTGCTCTAAATTCAGACAAATGAACTTCTCAATTGAGAAACAAAACATTTTCCATGGCTTTGGAAGACTCAACTAATGAACACCACCCAGTTTTAATATCCATATATCTGACTGCGGTCCCCTACCATCATTGTCCTCTTGAGGTCCTCCTCCTGAACACGTCCAGCACAAAACAGATCCCGGTCAGCAAAGTACTGTGTGGCCACGTCTCCAATGGGCAGCTTGGACAGGACCACCTAAAAAAAAAAAAAAAGAGCAACATGTCACATTTCAGACAACTTTTGATTTCGTCATGCTTTGAAAACAAAGATAAGTTGTGTTTTTTTGATAAGTTGAATAATTAATCCCCCCCCCCCCAAAAAAAGTCTGCTAGCATGAAAGTTAACATCGTCTGAACTTAGTCTCCGCTGCCAGCACAAGCTAGCCTGTCGTAGTCACGGCAACCTTTTCAACCAGAGGACATGTAAACCAGGGAAAAGGTTGTCTAGCTATGTACCTTGGCTCCTGACTTGTAGATCTTCTCCAGCTTGTCATACAGGATGTTCCACTCTGCATCTACGATGGCCTGGTAGTCCTGGGGAGGAGACCCGAGGGAAAAAGGTGCATAGACTTCACTCTCCCTCATTCATTTAAAAAGCATTGGTGTTGGGTAGTGTATTTCCTATGGCTTAGTGAATAATACTCTTTATATTTCAGATGCATACAGGGACAGTGTGATTGAATGGGTACGCCATCTTTAGAGTCTGGCGGTAGTGCTTAGCCCAAGACCACAGATCACATGCATCACTGGAGACGTGGGTACGAATCACGTCTCTCATATATACACACACACACACACACAATATATTTAAGCAGATCGAAACGTCTGGAAATTGTCTTAGTTTAAATATGAATATAATAAAATAAAAAATTTAAGTCACTAGTGATAATATAATAATGCTCCTTTATTGATTGTTAAAATTGATTAATTGACTGATCGATTACTAACCTCGACAGACTTGACGCGGACCTCTGCATTGTCCTTCTCAGCCTTCAGTTCCAGCTCGACATTGAGCAGAGCGATCTTGGGCTGGTCGTAACGTTTAGGCTGCATCTCAAACCCGGCGTAGGAGAACGTCTTCTTGAAGGCCACGCCAGCTACCAGGTGAGACTCCTGTAGAGGGAGGAAGGGAGTAAAATTAGTCTCTTGTAGAGGGAGACAGACTGCAATAGGTGGTGGAATAAATTAAACACTTTGAAAGGATCCAGACCACATGGTAGTGTACCAGACAGGACGCTGGGTTGTACCGCGTTTACCCCCGGGACAGGACGCTGGGTTGTACCGCGTTTACCCCCGGGACAGGAGTAGACGATTTTTTTTAAAACCTGGAAGACCAGGTGTGTTGAATGTAGGCAATCACTGAACTAATCAATTGGTCAGGTGTGGTGTTTAGTTGGAACAAAGAGTAGTTTACCCTGCTTTAGGACGTATAATGAGAGGAGGTCCCAGCCCGACACCCCAAGATGGAGTAGAGCCGCTTTAGTATATTGTAGTCTCATCTCACTAAAACGACACTCACCATCTTCCCTCTCTCACACCCAGCCCTAAGGCGCTAGTCTTTTACCTCCAGGGCTCCTCCCTGCACCTTCTTGATCCCGATCATCTTGAGAGGCAGCAGCTCATCGAGCATCATGACAGCCTCCACCACCATCTCACTGAAGAACTCCTTCTGACCTGGGGTTGAATTACAACATTAATACAAGCTGTAGACTACAACAGTAACACCCGTACTCTCTGAGAGACTACCAGTCGTTAGGGTTGCATCATTTTGGCAACTTTACAACAACAAAAATTCCCGGGTTGGAAAATTCCCAGAATCAGGAAGGAATAAGCAGGAAATCCAGAATGGTTCAACCAAGATAACAAGTAAAAACAAAAAAAGGGGGGAGTTTTCCATCAACTTATGATTCTGTTGTTCAATAAAATAAAAATAATAACTGACCTGCGATCAGCTTGGAGTTCATGGCTGTGGCGGCACACTTCACCAAGAGTTCCCTCTGTTCTCTAGAGGAGGGAGGGAGATAGAAGAGGGGGTGTAGACAGTGATCAGCTTGGAGTTCATGGCCGTGGTGGCACCAAGAGCTCCCTCTGTTCTCCAGAGGAAGACCACGGTTCAATCTGAAGTCCAACGGAAACATCTTCCTCTTCATTCCATCCCCTTTGAAAGATCACACACACACACACAACTCACTTCTTGTCATCCTTCTTGACGGTGACAGAGATCTCTCGAATCTTCTTGACGGCCAGGTGCGTAGCGCTGCGGAAGGCTCTGATGATGGTCTGGGGGTGGAGACCCTCCTCCACGTACGGCTTCAACTGCTTCAGGAACTCTGCTGCCAACAGGGTTACAGACGTGGTACCGTCGCCCACCTGGACAGAGAATAGAAAACAATGAATACAAATGGAGAGGGAACAGACTAACACTAGAACGAGAGGAGCCAGGTGGGGTGGGGGGGCTAGAGGAGCCAGGTGGGGAGGAGTCAGGTGGGGGGGTGGGCTAGAGGAGTCAGTGGGAGGGGGGGGGCTAGAGGAGTCAGTGGGAGGGGGGGGGCTAGAGGAGTCAGTGGGAGGGGGGGGCTAGAGGAGTCAGTGGGAGGGGGGGCTAGGAGTCAGTGGGAGGGGGGGCTAGAGGAGTCAGTACTAACGCTTTCACAGATGGACTCAAGAGACACACAGACCTCGGCATCCTGGGAGCGTGCAATGTCCACCAGGGTCTTGGCAGCAGGGTGAACCACATCCAGCAGCTTCAGGATGGTCGCCCCGTCGTTGGAGATGGTGGCTTTACCTGAGGGAGACATCCCCCCCACACACACAGCTTCAGTATCACTGCAAAACAAGTGTCCAACTACTGCAGGCCAGGCTTCCCTCCCCCACAAAATGACACACCATGTTCCCCCCACTCTGACATCTCCATCCCTCTCACCTCTGCCATCCACCATGAGTTTGTCCATGCCGCGAGGCCCAAGTGTGGTGCGGACGGCCTCAGCGATGACCTGGCAGGCATTGATGTTGCTGATCAGCTGAGGGACGCCCTGAGACGTATCTGTCCCCTCCTTAAGCAGGATAACCGGTGTGGGCTACAGGGAGAGGAGGGAAAGAAAGAATTGAGAGATGAACAAGACATCCTTCAGCAAGATGGCTGAGACATGACGGTCACTATGCAGACAAATTGGGCCCTGGCTAAGAGTGGGAAGGAAAACACGGACGAAATCACAGAATTTGGTAATAAAAATAGAATCAACTGTAAACGAAGAGTGTTGCATAATTTTCTATATTTTGGCTGAAATTTATTTTTAAAAATGGAGGGGGGGGGGGGGGGGGGGGGTGGGAAAAGCCGGACTCTTACGTCATCTCACAACTTGGCTGTTACTTTGAGAAACATGTCGAAGAGGTCGTCAAGAGGGCCAAGTCGTGTATGAGGCAAAGTGCCACTTGAATAACAAGAAATTCCAGTCAAATCTTTACAGCTAAGTCGACACTAACCCCTAAATTCAGAGCAGAGCGATACCCAAAGAACTGAGTCAGGCGACAAGCTGTTTTGCACATTCTGTCAACATGCTATTGATCGGACCCATAAAAACACATTTGATGACCACTTAATGTCTAAAGCCCATGTGAAGAAGAAAGAGAAGCACCGTTAGCCAGAGCATGCCTCTCCAAACGACCATTACTAACGCAAGGGCATTAGCAGATTCAAGACGAGAATTTATTTAGGACTTTGTGGCTGTGTGCGCCAAGTCTGACACCCCCCCCCCCCCCCCCCCTTAGAAAAGCTAAGAAAGCTACGGCCGTTTGAAGCATTTCAACTCCTACTAGCACACAGCTAGGCTCACTTTGACCTCAAACCCATCTTGCGACTGCATGATTGAAAGACTGTAGGCCTGCATTGACAGGCACGAGCAATAATTATACTCCAATGAGCGCTACAGAGATCGGGAGGCCAGTGCGTAACACATCGCATCAGGACACTGACACAATTCTGATCGGCGTAGCTTAAATTTTTGTTGATAATGATTTGATTTTACTTGCCCCGGGAAAGCAGAAAAGTGTTAACGTCGAGCCCTGTAAACACACCCAAACCAGGCCCATCTGAAATATGATCAATGAACTCACCAAGTAGCCTATTGTAGCAGATTGCTAAACTGAACTTTATATGGATAATGATGTAGGTATGGTAGGCTAGCGCCCCCCCCCCCCCCCCCCAAGTGTGTATTTCACTAGCCAATCTAGCAAAGTTTTTTGGCCAGATAATTTCAAGACAGCAGTCTCAAGTCCGGAGTCTTGAAGTTCCATGTCAAGTCATTTTTATTTTCTATCAAGTAGAGGCTCAAAAGTCATCAAAATTCCTGACTCAAACCCAAGTCATGACTCGAGTCCACACATTTGGCTTTAAGCGCAGTGTTGGATTAAATATATAAGACAAATGCTGGCCTTCACAGATGCTCCTGAAGTTGCCCGATAATAGGCGACAACAGCAGTCTGCAGCCTGTTTCATGTTGAGTGCCAGTTTACAGTAACCTGTGCGCTAGGTATGATATTTCATATGCTCCTTTGTAAAACAGTTTAATTTAAATAATGTCTTCTCAGAATCACTGTCACGTGGTTAAATTTTATCTAAATGAAACTGACAAATCTAAAAGTTACTTCTATTGTCAACCATGTAAAAAAAAAAATAGCCTACATAAAGCCAACAAATAAAAACCATTGCAGGTAGAAAACACCCTCAAAAATAAATATCCTATAAATTACATTGTTGCAAACAGGCCATGCCTAGCCAAACTTGAAACATTAACAACTTAAGTCCAGCCCTAGCACTTGCAAACATTAACCACCAAGTCCAGCACTTGCAAACATGTATCAACTACTCTGGGGCCTCAGTCTCTGTGTCAGTGAGCCCCCGGACAGACAGCTTTATTTGGATAAGAAGTAAAAATCAGGTATTTTATTACGTTTCCACTGGACCAGTGCATGACCTGTTTCCCTTTCACAACAAGGGTTGGGGGTTATAGAAAGAAATAACTCAGATAGGCCTACACTGAGGAACTATTGTAATTCCCAAGGGATGTAAAAACACACTTTGTTTACTCGCTATTTGAGGTTAAGAAAAAATTACTTTGAGAAGCGCCACAGCTCATTAGAGGTGGCAAGCTAAGATCATCAGAAACACCAAACAGACAACAAACCTCGTGAAATACTGTTTCTGATGTAAGGATGATCGTCCACAACCTTCTAAGGTAGAAGCATCCTGAAACAGCGTTTACATTTATTTCAGATGGCTGCCCGTCTTTACGTTTATGAGCTAATGATCGAATGCCGGTTTTGCTAAACATATCTTGTAGAAAGAGTATCCCAGCAGGCTATTGGCATGCTCTTTTTTCTCCAAGTTATATTGCGATTCTGAAACGTTTTATATTTTCTGCCTGGATTTATAGTCTCTCCCCTTTTAAACTGTCCTAATTAACCAATGTGTATAAATAACCTCCAGATGATCAGGGAGAATCAGTCGGAGAGAATACGCTTGAGCAAAGCAAGGTGTAGAATCACTAATCTACAAATAGTATTCCCTGCCATATAATAACCCTTTGTTAAATTAAGATTTGCTTTCCCCCCCAGCAAACAATCAAGTGCATCCAGATATTGAATGATTGGAGACGCTTGTGTCAATTAAAATTTCCTAGGATTTTCTTCCTGCAGCAAAGCCAGCGGAAGGCTGGAAATACCGGTGAAAAAAAAGGCCCAGCCCTAGCCATTCAATATCGCCAGTGCGTAATAAAATGCCCACGGTAAGAATCAAATAGGCTGCACGATATAAAACTACTGTAAAGTTACTACTTCCAAACTGAGCTGCAATGACTGAGCACAGATCAACATGTAGCTAATCTGTTTAGCCAACGGGTACGGTGGTTCCTCGCTATCTAACTAAAACTATCTATGGCTAACGTTAGCTGCGTTTCTTGCTACCAAACACCTCCCATTGAATAGTGAGTAGCTAAGAGGGGGATTGATTAATCTCGCCCGGGCCCCCGTGTTCTGCACCGTCTCAAAGTTAATTACATTACATTTGGAACCGGGCCTTGCCCACAAAAGTGCCGTAATTAAGCATGTGTAGTAATGAGTAGGGTTTATTTTAACGCTTTAGCCAGCTGCCTCCCGAATAAACTTGTTATACATTCTAATATGTATTATGTAAAAAGTCCGTTTCTGGACGATGAAGCATGCTGCATTGTCAAAATGACCGAGAGGCGCAGATTGTTTCCTTTGATTAAGGCCAAGCAAGGGCGCTCCCTTCTCCCCACTTTTGCTCCATAACGTGACGGGCTTTACATCGGTTCAACGTAAAATAGCGTATTCAGGGTCTAAGGGGCTAGCCTTCGTATATTTGTCAATAACAGACCATCAAAACATGCTTAAATGGGCCCACGTGGGAAATATAACCCGCTAACTAGCTTAGCATAGCAGGAAAGTTCTCGACTGTTCTGACCATCTGATGCGCCACAACGCCGTCAAGACCGCCAGCCACTCCTCACTAGCTACTACTGTGGTTAGTGAGGTTATTTATTTTGCATTTCAATTAACCCGTTTATCCTAACCCGCTGCGTAAATTCTACCCTATTACGAGAATTCAAACCTGGCGTTAAATTTAACAAAAAAAAACGGGATCCTTCAAACCGTGACCGATAACCACACCTAGCAACGTTAGCACAAGTTGACAAAGCCCGTGCGTAGCTATTTTACCTAACAAACCAGACGCGATGACTACTACGAAAAAATATACATGGGTTTACACTTAACTATAAACCCCTATGTCAGCATATTACTAATGTACATAGCTAACCCTCACCCCAAAAATTGTATGAACTAACCGTACAGGACCGTCACTAGCTAAGGAGCTAACTGGTAACCGGTATGCCCATTGGATGCGAGGTGACGCTACTTGTTAGCATCGTGATAACGGTGGACTTTATAACGTATTTTATTTGAAAGATAATGCGTCAATCTGGATAGAAAGAGCATACATTTTACAATACATGTAATTTGGTAACACATATACAGGGATAATGTGACGGATGCGGGTGGATTTTGTCTGAATGAGCGAAGCATGAACGGCTACTCACCATCATCTTTACAATTCTTTAGAGAGAAACGGCACCGGTGTTCTATCCCACAATGCAGTTCGACTATGAGCTTCTCTTCCTGTTTAAGATTTATCTATTTTTAGCAGGGGTAACTTTGTACTTGTCACGCTTCAAAATTAGAACACGATTCAATTGATATTATTTTGACGTTGACGAATTGTATATTTCCAGTCCCAATTCAATAACATTATTTGCAATTTCTCTTGATATCGGCATTATCATGTTGAGTACACGCTGTCACATCAGTCCCAAGCCGTTGCAGGTAGTTCATGAGTCGACTGTTAAAAATGTAATGTCTTTCAATGCAGTTCATACAAGAAATGATCAGCCTAGAACATCATATACAAAATAATGATACTTTTCCCCTTTCAACTGTGCTATTACTAATTGTAGCTGTTTCCATACATGCAGTTTCTGCACATCTGTTTCCATTATCTCTACTCTGTACCTAATAGAACTTGGGGCAGCAGTGGAGGGGTTCCTCGATGTCCACATTACTGAGGACTTAACGTGGACCTCTCACACCAGCACAGTCATGAAGAAGGCACGGCATTGCCTCTTCTCCCTCAGAAGGCTGAAACTATTTGGGATGGCCACTCGGATCCTTAGGAACTTCTACAGCTGCACCATCGAGAGCATACTGGTTGTATCACACTATATGGTAAGGCAACTGCACCGCCCTCGACTGGAAGAGCCTACAGCGGGTGGTGCAGACGGCCCAGCGCATCACTGGGGATGAGCTCCCAGCCATACAGGACATACATGCCAGGCGGTGTCTGAGAAAAGCCTGAAAAACTCCAGCCACCTGAGATATGGATTGTTCTCCGTGCTACCGTCCGGCAGACCGTACCAGTGCATCAATGCTCAGACCAACAGACTCCTAAACAGCTTCTATCCCCTGGCCATCATAATACTGTTAAATGGCTGACAACTACTGCTCCACCTTACACCTACACTGCTGCTAAAATTAGTATTGATTACACTGTCGTTCATTGATTATTGCCTTTACCATTAGTATCTATTTATCCTGCTACTATTCACTGTTAGTCCTGTTTACATGTACATCTATCTATAGTGCCTTCAGAATGTTGTTTTACAGCCTGAATTTTAAATGTATTAAAACACATTAACCCATCATGTCAATCGTGCATAAATTAATTTTGTCCCCCCACACCAAACGTGATCACGACACGCAGGTTAAAATATCAAAACAAACTCTGAACCAATTACATTAATTTGGGGACAGGTCGAAAAGCATTAAACATTTATGGCAATTTAGCTAGCTAGCTTGCACTTGCTAGCTAATTTGTCCTATTTAGCTAGCTTGCTGTTGCTAGCTAATTTGTCCTGCGATATAAACATTGAGTTGTTATTTTACCTGAAATGCACAAGGTCCTCTACTCCACCAATTAATCCACACATAAAATGGTCAATCGAATCGTTTCTAGTCATCTCTCCTCCCAGGCTTTTTCTTCTATGAACTTATATGGCGATTGGCATCTATACTTTCATAGTATTACCACGACGACCGACAACTCAGTTTGTCTTTCAATCACCCACGTGGGTATAACCAATGAGATGTCACGTGGGTATCTACTTCTATAAGCCAATGAGGGTATGGGAGAGGCAGGACTTGCAGCGCGATCTGCGTCACAAATAGAACTGACTTCTATTTTATCCGTTGGCAACGCAGACGCTCGCTGACAACACGATGGTGGTAGGCCTGATCACCAACAACGATGAGACAGCCTATAGGGAGGACATCAGTGACCTGGCAGTGTGGTGCCAGGACAAAAACCTCTCCCTCAATGTCACCAAGTTAAAAGAGCTGATCATGGACTACAGGAAATGGAGGGTCAAGCACACCCCCATCCACCTTGACGGGGCTCTAGTGAAGCGGGTCGAGAGCTTCATGTTCAGCTGCACCATTGAGAGCATATTGACTGGCTGAATCACCGCTTGGTATGGCAACTGATTGGCATCCGACCGCAAGGCGCTACAGAGGGTAGTGCGTACGGCCCAGTACATCACTGGGGCTGAGGTCACTGACGTCCAGGACCTCTATACCAGGCGGTGTCAGAAGAAGGCCCTAAAAATTGTCAAAGACTCCAGCCACCCAAGTCATAGACCGCATGGCAAGCGGTACCGATATACCAAGTCTGGAACCAGCAGGACCCTGAACAGCTTCTACCTACCCCCAGTAAGACTGCTAAATAGTCTTGTGGCTTGGGGGTACCCGGACTAACTGCATTCAGAATAAATTAATATACACAATATGTAAAAACCAGCTCCTCCCTAATCAGAGATTTACTATTTGTTGCTTTCCCACCACCTAAGATTCCCTAAAAACAGCCACTAAAGGTCATGTTAACTGACTGATATTATCTCATAGGACAAAAGGTATAAGATATCTTAAGCGTGTGTTGACTTCAGACTTTACTTTCAGCGTTTATCCCAAAACCCTATTCTTTCCTCATTCATTTTTCCAACAGGGATGGCTGAACAAACCAGAGGTAACTAATTTTCGGGTTTTAGCACTACAAGCTCTCGAGCTCTATTGCGTTTCCACCAGAGTATGTGGGAGGAGTTGAGCTCCGCTAAAAACCGATCCATGCTTACAGGGAAAAAAATTGCGCTCCAAATTCGTTCCATTCATTAAAATCACAATTTAACCAACACCCATCTATTTTTGTGAATACCTGGACCTGCCAATTGGTTTTTAAGTATTGAAACCAAACCATCTGGATTTGAATGAAAAGTATTTATTCGAATACATTTGAAAAGGTGAATGTAAGAAGTGAACATCATTTCAAATAGGCTACATGTCGTATTAAACAGCATATAAACAATCTAAATAGGTCAGGAGCCTGACAGGAAGCCTAAAAGGAACAAAAATGAATTATTTAGGCTATATTATTTATATTATTTCAAAGCTATAGTCTACAAAGAAATACACTGTGAAACGAGTGCGACACAACAGCATTTAAACAACATTCTGTTGTATTAAATCATTATAGTCTACAAATTGCGCATATAGGCTGTGACTTGCTTAGAATTAAATAACAATGAAACGAAAACTGCCTGATGTACTTTTCCCCTGACACCCACGCGTACTAGTTACATTTCGAATGCTTAGCAGGACAGAAATTGTGCAATTCACACACTTATCAGGAGAACATCCCTGGTCATCCCTACTGTCTCTGATCTGGCGGACTCACTAAACACAAACGCTTCCTTTGTAAATTATGTCAGCCCAACCTCACATTCAATTCGTGCATATATGTACAACATATATTTCAGCAGATTTCGTGCGTATTTTTTACACCCTAATTCACGAGTTAATGCTTGGAGTCTTCACAGATCGTGTGACATAAAACACAACCTTTCTTTCTTTACATGGCAGTGTTATGTGTCATTATTAAGAATGTACGAATTGAATTAGAGCATTGAAGTTAAACCCTGTACAAACTATGGATCTTGGAGTCCTCGGGAAAATGCACTGTGTGTGTTACTATGCCTACGTGTTTCACCGTGAAACCAGTTCTCATGCGCACACAAATCCAAAGTAATGTTGGCCTGTGCCATTGCAAAATCGAATGCTTCTCACCGAACGTTAAAACCTTATCTAATCAAAAGAGGCAATTTATAGGCCTACTGTCATTAAAGTATAGTCTACTTGTTGGATGAATTGGATGCGCACTGGTGTCAAGCTGTAGGCTAGTTGTCTAGTGATATTGTCCACCATCATCAGCCGATCCAGGAAAGAAACAGAAAAGAATAAAGCTAAACTAACGGTCTACTACTTCTGGCTACGGATGGCACCGAGAACACCGGTTCCCGCGCGCACGCAATGAGCGCTCTAAACAGCTGACTGACAAAAGCAAACGATGAAGAATCAACTGATAAATCTAATGCATTGGCTATCAAGGACAAAGACGCATGGCAAACAAATGGCAAAAATTAATAAGTACACCAGAAAATCTATGCTTAAACATTTTTACCACTATTTTAAACTTGAAACATATAGAATGCTTAAATTAGAATTAGAGACACCCCCCAGTTTGTTTTTTTGTTGCATTTAGGAGCTCCCCCGTAATTCACAAGGCCTTGTCTGCGTTAGTATTCGACCCAACACACAACTTTCGACATGGGAAACTGAATGCAGCATCTGCAGTAACCGAGTATTCCAGCCACTTTCTTCTTATGAACCAGTTGCTATTTAATGAAAGTTGTTGTACAGAAAACCTGTGGCTACGGTAGGATTCTAGGCTAATCTGGTCTGGCTCCTATGTTCCAAGATCATCAGGAACAGTCGGAGTTGGAGGCGGCTGGGGAGCCATTATCCTGGCGGCGCTTTTGGAAGGGTGGGTAGACTGCACACTGAGCAAGCTGGAGCTCGTCATCGCTGTTGGCAGGTTAGCTGGTTTGAGCCAGCTAAATAGGCTAAGGCTAATAACACAAACACATTTTACAGCTAGCTAGCTAGCTAATAGTGAAGCAGCTTCAACGGTATACCTAATACATCGAAATTAAATATTACAGGCGTAGGAGTATCATATTATTCACTTAGCCAACCACAGAGATGAGGAGAAGTGTTTTCTCCCCAAAGGAAAATACCTAACCACCTAGTGGCTTTCCATAGCCCCCCTACACACACCGCAGCGCGACCTGTCCGGTTGTGTTGAAACAGTGCAGCGGATAAATATTTTTTTTTATGTGCCAACCTGTCACTCAATCATTAAAACTTTGTTGCTATTTTTATATAGGGACATAACTACAACTGAGGGAGGTACTAAGTTTGAACTGAGGCGGCTAAGCCCCCTCATCCAGCCAGACTCGCCCCAGGACCCTTGTCTGCAGTGTGAGGCCTGACAAGGAGGAGGCCATAGATGTATTCGTCTCCCGCGTCATTATTGGGGGTGTCTGAAGCCAAGTGGGTGACTGAAGTCTGCTTGATTGAAGCGGGGTACATGGGTCCCCCTCCTCTTCCGCTCCCCTCCTCTTCTGGAATTGTATTCAATATAAATGTATCAATAAAGCCAGACCATTCTGTCATCACCCTGAGAGACATTCCAAATCAAAACAACCAGATATTACTGTTTCTAATTAAGGTAAAATTTCAACAGACCTGTGAATTTCCTGCAATACGCTGTACTCATCATTCAAATCAAACTTTATTTACATACAATGTTTTATGACAATCTATGATACATGTATTCATCTGAGAGACACAGTATGAATGGTCTGGAGTTGCTCTCCTTTTGTAAGAGTGTTGTCCACATCCTGTCTTTTTATTCCCATCTTCTGACTGAAGATTTTATTTCTTCTGTCTGTTTTTCCCTCTTTGTGGATATTGTCCATATGCTTCAGCAGATGAGTCTTCTGAGTGAATCTTTTACCACAGACTGAGCAGCCATGTTGTTTCTCTCCTGTGTGAGTCAGTATGTGCAAATTCAGGTTTCCCTTCCGATTGAACATTTTTCCACAGTCTCTACAGCTAAATGGTTTCTCTCCTCTATGAATGCGTATATGTTTATTTAGGTGCTCCTTGCGATTAAAGCTTTTCCCACAGTCACCACAGCTAAAGGGTTTCTCTCCTGTGTGAGTCTGTCTATGTTTAGTTAGGTGCTCCTTGCGATTGAAGGTTTTCCCACAGTCACCACAGGTAAACGGTTTCTCTCCTGTGTGAATATTCATGTGCCTGGATAGATGTCCTTTTTGTTTGAAGGTCTTCCCACAAAAGGGGCAGGTGCAGGGTTTACCACCATGACAGAGTCGGACATGGGCCTTCAGTTTACAGGTGGAGTTGTAGCATTCACTTAGGCTCTTCTTGGCGAGAGTCACATTCCTCTGCAGGTCAGCTTCCAGAGCTTTTCTGGACATGATGCTGGGCTTGGAACGGTGTTTCTCCATTGGTCGATTGAGATCCAAAGGTGGGCTGGGATCCAATAGTGGACTGTTGTAAAGTCTTACTGGGTCAATGCTTACAGCTGAGCTGTGGCTTGATGCATTGTTTTGATTATCTGGAGGGTCACAGTGAATGTTGAGACCCTTTAGGTGGGTCACGGTGCCAAAAGATGTGAGATGCATTGTTTTAGGTTCACTCTCTCTGTTCTCCACAGTCTGGGTTTGGGGAAGAGTCAAGAACCAAAGATGGTCGCCCTGATCACATTCACTTTTCACGGAAGTTGAAGGGAATATGGAGTCTTTGGTATGAATGAGCCCTTGAAGCTGCTCTTCCTCCTGACTGGTTCTCAGTTCCTCCTGTTCCTGTTTAATCTGTGTGGGCTCGGTGTCCTCCTGCTCCAGACTGGGGCTCCACTCCTGCTCACAGTGCTGCTGCTCAGGGGGAACCTCCTCTTCAGAGACAGAGAGCTGCAGGGAGTCTGGAGGGAAGGAGAGGAGGAGCAGAGGTTACCTATACAGCCTTTAGACAAGTAAGCATTTAACTGTTAGTCTACACCTGTTGTTTACTAAGCATGTGGTATAACATTTGATTTGATGGTTGGGGTCCATTTGAATTTAAGCTTGTAAATTCAATATAAAAGTAAACTCAAATTCCAATCCAATAACAAAAATCTGTATATTTTAAATGAACTCTTAATACATTAAAAAGTTATTTATTTCTCAAGTTTGTCAATTCATTAATTATAAATTCAAATAACTTCCTGGTTTGTGACAAAGACTATGTTTTTACCCATGTATGGTAAACGTATATATATATTTTTAAGTACAATTGTTGAAATGGTGATCACTGTTAGCCTAAACAGTGTGGAGTGTATTAATAGAGTAGAACTATAGCTAGCTATCAGTAGAGCTACATACGTACCTATTCCACATAGTTGTATCTCCGGTGTGATCCGCAGCATTCTCCGTAGCCGATCATTCTCCTCCTGGTACTCCACTACCGTTTTCTCAACTGCCCCGAAAATCTCCACAGCAGCCGCCGTTAAACGCTCATTTAAAAACACACGTAACAACTGTAGTTTAGACATTTTCAGTCGACTGAGAGTTGGGTATTCAGCTACTATGGCTTCGTCAACGAAGGAAGAATGGCTGTCACAAACAAACCATACCCGCTGACAATGTCTTGTGCTGCGTTCATAACCTTCTTCTTTGCTGATGTTTATTGGCGGACTACACTCATAAAGTGTATTGCCGCCACCTACTGTACGGGAAATTAAAAAAAATACCACAAAAACAAAAAATGTTGTGGATGAACAAATCATACTAAATTACCAACAATAAATACATTAACACGAACCAAATTCACGCCACTACCCTGAATGTCAAACAAAAACGGTACTATTCAGATCCCTACACCTGGGAGGGGGGAACTTCTTAATTCAGTACGCCCTGTAATATTTTAGCTGTAAAGTCCTGGAGATCCAGAAATATATTTGCCGCTTCACAAGCTTCTTTGATTTATTTTATTAGTTTGACTCGTGCAATTTATCACTTTCGTTATGAACGCAACAAAGTCCACTTTCTTCACTATTAGTATGTCGGGATCCTTCTCCTGCATGGCATTCACTGCAGACTGTGGGCCATCCACAACCAGAACCAACTCTACTCACTCCTTCACTGCCTCCACATAGGAGACCTGCTGGATAGCCCTGATCCTAGCCACTGCGACCTCCCTCACCCATACAGGGCACTCCGGGAACTCGGGAACGTGATTCCCATCACAAAAACATGCTTCATCTGACTCAACTACTACACATTTATTCCGTCTACAAACACTTGCCACGTGTCCTAACTTTTTACAATTGTAACACTTCTGTCTCACCGCATATCTCACATACCCAAGTTTTACATAAATTGGGAGAACCGCTTCAGCAAACAACCAGTAAAACCGACAAATCAAATCAAATCAAATGTATTTATATAGCCCTTCGTACATCAGCTTATATCTCAAAGTGCTGTACAGAAACCCAGCCTAAAGCCCCAAACAGCAAGCAATGCAGGTGTAGAAGCACGGTGGCTAGGAAAAACTCCCTAGAAAGGCCAAAACCTAGGAAGAAACCTAGAGAGGAACCAGGCTATGTGGGGTGGCCAGTCCTCTTCTTGCTGTGCCGGGTGGAGATTATAACAGAACATGGCCAAGATGTTCAAATGTTCATAAATGACCAGCATGGTCGAATAATAAGGCAGAACAGTTGAAACTGGAGCAGCAGCACGGTCAGGTGGACTGGGGACAGCAGGGAGTCATGTCAGGTAGTCCTGGGGCATGGTCCTAGGGCTCAGGTCAGTTGAAACTGGAGCAGCAGCACGGCCAGGTGGACTGGGGACAGCAAAGAGTCATCATGTCAGGTAGTCCTGGGGCATGGTCCTAGGGCTCAGGTCCTCCGAGAGAGAGAAAGAGAGAAGGAGAGAATTAGAGAACGCACACTTAGATTCACACAGGACACCGAATAGGACAGGAGAAGTACTCCAGATAACAAACTGACCCTAGCCCCCCGACACATAAACTACTGCAGCATAAATACTGGAGGCTGAGACAGGAGGGGTCAGGAGACACTGTGGCCCCATCCGAGGATAGGTTTTGCTCCTTCCTTCAGTCTATCATTCGATTCAATCGACGCGCGTCTCCCACTCCTGTGCCCTCAGTTATCAATGTTGCGTACTGTTCGTAAACCATGCATGGGATAATTTCTAAGCAAAGTGTGGGATTTATCAATTAGTACTTATACTTGAGAATGTGCGTAAATTTAAACACACGCGTATTTAAGCACAATGCGTACGCACAGCACTTTGTGGGTGAAAAGTCAAACTGCTAATAAAATACCCTCCTTGAAATGGAGAGAGGATTGACATACTGGACCATATCATAAACTATTGTTAAGGCTGTGTAAGGCAGGCGAAGTCAGGTGCAGGAGAGCAGAGTAGAGTAAACAGGCAGCACTTTTATTCCGGTCAAAAAAATAGGCACAACATGACATCTAAGTGCCCAAAAAAATCACAGAACATGAAAACAAAAAGTATAGCGCTTGAACACACACCATTAACAATAAACAATTACACACAAAGACATGGAGGGGAAACAGAGGACTAAATACATGCAGTGTGATTATGGAATGAAAACCAGGTGTGTATGAAACAAGACAAAACAAATGGATATATGAGAAATGTCTGTCTACAAACAGGCTCTCAAAGTGGAAGCCCAATAGCCATCATCACTGTTACATCCTCAGAAAGCATGAGCTCCCGAGTTGGGAAAATCTTGCGCAATACACCGACGCATGTCTTGTATTCAAGATCCTAAATGGCCCGACTCCCCCCACCACTCAGTATTTTTGTTAAACAGAAAACCCAAACTTATGGCAGCAGATCCACAAGGTCTGCCATGAGAGGTGACTGTGTAGTTCCCTTAAGGAAAAGCACCTTTAGTAAATCCGCTTTCTCTGTGAGAGCTTCCCATGTCTGGAATACACTGCCATCAGACACACAGAACTATCACACTTTCACAAAATGTATGAATACATGGCTAAAGGTCAATCAGAGTTGTGATCATAATCCCTAGCTGTGTATTGCTGCTTTTCATGTTGTCTGTAGCTTGTGAGGTGTGGAAACACTTTTTTGCTTTTATGAATTTTGTCTTGCTGCTTTTTGTTCTATGTTGCTCTGTCTGTGTGCTACATCTTGCTTGTCCTATGTTGCTCTGTCTGTATGCTATGTCTTGCTTGTCCTATGTTGCTCTGTCTGTATGCTATGTCTTGCTTGTCCTATGTTGCTCTGTCTGTATACTATGTCTTGCTTGTCCTATGTTGCTCTGCGTGTGCTCACTGCTCAATGATTGTCTATATTGTAATTGTTTTTAATAACCTGCCCAGGGACTGCGGTTGAAAATTAGCCGGCTGGCTAAAACCAGCACTTTTACTGAAACGTTGATTAATGTGCACTGTCCCTGTAAAAATAAAAATAAACTCAAACATTTACATTTACACCAGAATTTATTGTCTTACATGTTTGACACAATCAACAAGTTCTTTCAATGATTGATTTATTTCTCTGTCCTTTGCGTCCAGCTGCTGTTTGAGTCCAAGAATTGATGTGTTGATCTGTTGTTGTTTCGGGACTGCGTCAGTCAAAACATGCGGCGCAGCTGAAGCGCTCGACCAAAGAGGGCACCCTTCTGGTGGGCCTGGGAATGAGGCGTCAGAGGGCACCCTTCTGGTGGGCCTGGGAATGAGGGGTCAGAGGGCACCCTTCTGGTGGGCCTGGGAATGAGGGGTCAGAGGGCACCCTTCTGGTGGGCCTGGGAATGAGGGGTCAGAGGGCACCCTTCTGGTAGGCCTGGGAATGAGGGGTCAGAGGACACCCTTCTGGTGGGCCTGGGAATGAGGGGTCAGAGGGCACCCTTCTGGTAGGCCTGGGAATAAGGGGTCAGAGGGCACCCTTCTGGTAGGCCTGGGTCAGAGGGGTCAGAGGACACCCTTCTGGTAGGCCTGGGAATGAGGGGTCAGAGGACACCCTTCTGGTAGGCCTGGGAATGAGGGGTCAGTGGGCACTTCTGGTAGGCCTGGGAATGAGGGGTCAGAGGGCACCCTTCTGGTAGGCCTGGGAATGAGGGGTCAGAGGGCACCCTTCTGGTGGGCCTGGGAATGAGGGGTCAGAGGGCACCCTTCTGGTAGGCCTGGGAATGAGGGGTCAGAGGACACCCTTCTGGTGGGCCTGGGAATGAGGGGTCAGAGGGCACCCTTCTGGTAGGCCTGGGAATGAGGGGTCAGAGGACACCCTTCTGGTAGGCCTGGGAATGAGGGGTCAGTGGGCACTTCTGGTAGGCCTGGGAATGAGGGGTCAGAGGGCACCCTTCTGGTAGGCCTGGGAATGAGGGGTCAGAGGGCACCCTTCTGGTAGGCCTGGGAATGAGGGGTCAGGCAAATCACCCACATCTGTGAAGATTTCATGTTATTTTTTAAAAATACATTTTGTTACATTTATTTTGTCATATATTACATTTATTGTCAATATTTTTTTTTTTTAGATGTGGTCAATGTCTGAATATGGTTGCAAAAATAAAGCTTGACTTACCATCAGTTGGTGTGTCTGGTAGTCCTTCAGGGTCTGGGAGAGGGTCCTCAGTATCACCATCAGTTGGTGTGTCTGGTATTCCTTCAGGGTCTGGGAGAGGGTCCTCAGTATCACCATCAGTTGGTGTGTCTGGTATTCCTTCAGGGTCTGGGAGAGGGTCCTCAGTATCACCATCAGTTGGTGTGTCTGGTATTCCTTCAGGGTCTGGGAGAGGGTCCTCAGTATCACCATCAGTTGGTGTGTCTGGTATTCCTTCAGGGTCTGGGAGAGGGTCCTCAGTATCACCATCAGTTGGTGTGTCTGGTATTCCTTCAGGGTCTGGGAGAGGGTCCTCAGTATCACCATCAGTTGGTGTGTCTGGTATTCCTTCAGGGTCTGGGAGAGGGTCCTCAGAATCACCATCAGTTGGTGTGTCTGGTATTCCTTCAGGGTCTGGGAGAGGGTCCTCAGTATCACCATCAGTTGGTGTGTCTGGTAGTCCTTCAGGGTCTGGGGGTCTCATCGCGCACCAGCGACTCCTGTGGCGGGCTGGGCGCAGTGTGCGCTAACCAAGGTGGCCAGGTGCACGGTGTTTCCTCCGACACATTGGTGCGACTGGCTTCCGGGTTGGATATGCGCTGTGTTAAGAAGCAGTGCGGCTTGGTTGGGTTGTGTATCGGAGGACGCATGACTTTCAACCTTCGTCTCTCCCGAGCCCGTACGGGAGTTGTAGTGATGAGACAAGATAGTAGCTACTACAACAATTGGATACCACGAAATTGGGGAGAAAAGGGGGTAAAATTTAAAAATTTAAAAATTAAATAAATAAGTCAGAAAGCTGTACATAGACTACAGCTCAGCGTTCAACACCATAATTCCCTTCAAGCTCATCACTAAACTAAGGAACCTTGGACTGAACACCTCCCTCTGCAACTGGATCTTGACATCCTGACAGGCCGCCCCCAGGAGGTGAGGGTAGGCAATAACAAATCCGCCACACTGACCCTCAACATGGGGTGCCCTCAGGGGTGCGTGCTTAGTCCCCTCCTGTACTCCCGGCTCACCCATGACTGCATAGCCGCTCGCGACTCCAACACCATCATCAAGTCTGCTGATGACACGACGGTGACTGCCCTGATCACCAACGATGATGAGACAGCTTACAGGGAGGTCAGAAACCTGGCAGTGTGGTACCAGGACAACAATCTTTCCCTCAACATGATGAAGACAAAGGAGATGATCGTGGACTACAGGGAAGGAGGGCCGAACAGGTCCCCATTCACACCGACGGGTCGAGAATTTCAAGTTCCTCTGTGTCAACACCTATCATGGTCCAAACACAAGAAGAGGGCATGACAACTCCTATATCCCCCTCAGGAGGCTGAAAAGATTTGGCATGGGTCCTCAGATCCTCACAGTTCCACAGCTGCACCATTGAGAGCATCTTGACTGGCTGCATCACCACTTTAATGGCAACTGCTTGGCATACGAAGGCGCAAGGCAGAGGGTAAGACATACGGCCCAGTGCATCACTGGGGAAGAACTCTCTGCCATCCAGGACCTCTATACCAGGGGGTGTCAGAGTAAGGCCCTATAAATTGTCAAAGAATCCAGCCACCCAAATGAAAAACAGATATATAATTTACATAAGTATTCACACCCCTGGGTCAATTCATGTTAGAATCACCCTTGGCAGCGATTACAGTTATGAGGCTTGGTAAGTCTCAGAACTTTGCACACAATATTTGCATATTATTATTTTTTATTCTTTAATAAGCTCTGTCAAGTTGGTTGTTCATCATTGCTAGACAGCCATTTAAGTCTCGCCATAGATTTTCAAGCCGATATAAGTCAAAAATGTAACTAGACCACTCAGGAAAATTCAATGTTGTCTGGTGAGCAACTCTAGTGTATATTTGGCCTTGTGTTTTAGGTTATTGTCCTGCTGAAAGGTGAATTTGTCTACCAGTGTCTGTTGGAAAGCAGGCTGAAACAGGTTTTCCTCTAGAACTTTCCCTGTGCATAGCTCTAAACATATAGTTTTGTATTCAGGACATGTTTAGCATTTTTTTACTTTAGTGAGTTATTGCAAACAGGATGCATGATTTGGAATATTTTTATTCTTTACAGGCCGACTTCTTTTCAACTATGTCAAATAGGTTACTATTGTGGATTAACTACAATGTTGCTGATCCATCCTCAGTTTTTTCCTTTTTCCTAACACAGCCATTACACTCTGTAGCGGTTTTAAAGTCACCATTGGCCTAATGGTGAAATCCCTGAGCGGTTTCCTTCCTCTCCGGCAACTGAGTTAGGAAGGACGACTGTATCTTTGTAGTGACTGGGTGTATTGATACACCATCCAAATTGTAATTAATAACTGCACCATGCTCAAAGGGATATTCAATGTTTACTTTTTTTCTTATTTTTACCCATCTACCAATAGGTGCCCTTCTTTGCAAGGCATTGGGAAAACCTCCCTGGTCTTTGTGGTTGAATCTGTGTTTGAAATTCACTGCTCGACTGAGGGATCTTACAGATAATGTATGTGTGGGGTACAGAGACGAGGTAGACATTAAAGAATCATATTAAACACCATTATTACTGCACAAAGGGAGTCCATGCAACTTATTATGTGACTTGTTAAGCACATCTTTACTCCTGAACATATTTAGTTTTGCTGTAACAAAGGGGTTGAATACGTATTGATTGACTCAAGACATTTCAGCTTTTAATTTTTCATTAATTAGTAAAAATGTCTAATAACATTATTCCACGTTTGACATTATGGGGTATTGAGTGTAGGCCAGTGACACAAAATCTCAGTTGAATCCATTTTAAATTCAGGAAGTAACAACAAAATGTGGAAAAAGTCAAGTAGTGCGAATACTTTCTGAAGGCACTATAGCTACCCACACGATCTGCATTAACTATTTTAGAGTATGCACACACACACGGGACTCTACTCACACATACTTACACACACACACACGCAGCCAATGTTCCCTCTAAACATCCTCCGGGACTGCCACGTAGAACAAATGCCAAACCGATTAGAGACGCAAGAGATTTATCTTCACAGAGTTCGCCCCATTAGTTTGCACGATATAGATCAACGTTTTTTTTCCATGATCGAAGCAACATTATTATAATCCCCTCTGAATCAGAGAGGTGCTGGGGGCTGCCATAATCGACATCCACGTCTTCGGCCCCCGGGGAACAGTGTGTTCCATCTTTGATTTAAGCTGGGACACAAGGCTGGTAGCCTAGTGGTTAGAGGCAGGTAGCCTAGTGGTTAGAGGCTGGTAGCCTAGTGGTTAGAGGCAGGTAGCCTAGTGGTTAGAGCAGGTAGCCTAGTGGTTAGAGCAGGTAGCCTAGTGGTTAGAGCAGGTAGCCTAGTGGTTAGAGCAGGTAGCCTAGTGGTTAGAGGCAGGTAGCCTAGTGGTTAGAGGCAGGTAGCCTAGTGGTTAGAGGCAGGTAGCCTAGTGGTTAGAGGCAGGTAGCCTAGTGGTTAGAGCAGGTAGCCTAGTGGTTAGAGGCAGGTAGCCTAGTGGTTAGAGGCAGGTAGCCTAGTGGTTAGAGGCTGGTAGCCTAGTGGTTAGAGGCAGGTAGCCTAGTGGTTAGAGGCAGGTAGCCTAGTGGTTAGAGGCAGGTAGCCTAGTGGTTAGAGGCAGGTAGCCTAGTGGTTAGAGCAGGTAGCCTAGTGGTTAGAGGCAGGTAGCCTAGTGGTTAGAGGCAGGTAGCCTAGTGGTTAGAGGCAGGTAGCCTAGTGGTTAGAGGCTGGTAGCCTAGTGGTTAGAGGCAGGTAGCCTAGTGGTTAGAGGCAGGTAGCCTAGTGGTTAGAGGCAGGTAGCCTAGTGGTTAGAGGCAGGTAGCCTAGTGGTTAGAGGCAGGTAGCCTAGTGGTTAGAGGCAGGTAGCCTAGTGGTTAGAGCAGGTAGCTTAGTGGTTAGAGGCAGGTAGCCTAGTGGTTAGAGGCAGGTAGCCTAGTGGTTAGAGGCAGGTAGCCTAGTGGTTAGAGGCAGGTAGCCTAGTGGTTAGAGCAGGTAGCCTAGTGGTTAGAGGCAGGTAGCCTAGTGGTTAGAGCAGGTAGCCTAGTGGTTAGAGGCAGGTAGCCTAGTGGTTAGAGCAGGTAGCCTAGTGGTTAGAGGCAGGTAGCCTAGTGGTTAGAGCAGGTAGCCTAGTGGTTAGAGCAGGTAGCCTAGTGGTTAGAGCAGGTAGCCTAGTGGTTAGAGGCAGGTAGCCTAGTGGTTAGAGGCAGGTAGCCTAGTGGTTAGAGGCAGGTAGCCTAGTGGTTAGAGGCAGGTAGCCTAGTGGTTAGAGGCAGGTAGCCTAGTGGTTAGAGGCAGGTAGCCTAGTGGTTAGAGCAGGTAGCCTAGTGGTTAGAGGCAGGTAGCCTAGTGGTTAGAGGCAGGTAGCCTAGTGGTTAGAGCAGGTAGCCTAGTGGTTAGAGCAGGTAGCCTAGTGGTTAGAGCAGGTAGCCTAGTGGTTAGAGCAGGTAGCCTAGTGGTTAGAGGCAGGTAGCCTAGTGGTTAGAGGCAGGTAGCCTAGTGGTTAGAGGCAGGTAGCCTAGTGGTTAGAGGCAGGTAGCCTAGTGGTTAGAGGCAGGTAGCCTAGTGGTTAGAGGCAGGTAGCCTAGTGGTTAGAGCAGGTAGCCTAGTGGTTAGAGCAGGTAGCCTAGTGGTTAGAGCAGGTAGCCTAGTGGTTAGAGCAGGTAGCCTAGTGGTTAGAGCAGGTAGCCTAGTGGTTAGAGGCAGGTAGCCTAGTGGTTAGAGGCAGGTAGCCTAGTGGTTAGAGGCAGGTAGCCTAGTGGTTAGAGGCAGGTAGCCTAGTGGTTAGAGGCAGGTAGCCTAGTGGTTAGAGGCTGGTAGCCTAGTGGTTAGAGGCAGGTAGCCTAGTGGTTAGAGGCAGGTAGCCTAGTGGTTAGAGGCAGGTAGCCTAGTGGTTAGAGGCAGGTAGCCTAGTGGTTAGAGCAGGTAGCCTAGTGGTTAGAGGCAGGTAGCCTAGTGGTTAGAGGCAGGTAGCCTAGTGGTTAGAGCAGGTAGCCTAGTGGTTAGAGGCAGGTAGCCTAGTGGTTAGAGGCAGGTAGCCTAGTGGTTAGAGCAGGTAGCCTAGTGGTTAGAGGCAGGTAGCCTAGTGGTTAGAGGCAGGTAGCCTAGTGGTTAGAGGCAGGTAGCCTAGTGGTTAGAGGCAGGTAGCCTAGTGGTTAGAGCAGGTAGCCTAGTGGTTAGAGGCAGGTAGCCTAGTGGTTAGAGGCAGGTAGCCTAGTGGTTAGAGGCAGGTAGCCTAGTGGTTAGAGCAGGTAGCCTAGTGGTTAGAGGCAGGTAGCCTAGTGGTTAGAGGCAGGTAGCCTAGTGGTTAGAGCAGGTAGCCTAGTGGTTAGAGGCAGGTAGCCTAGTGGTTAGAGGCAGGTAGCCTAGTGGTTAGAGGCAGGTAGCCTAGTGGTTAGAGGCAGGTAGCCTAGTGGTTAGAGGCAGGTAGCCTAGTGGTTAGAGCAGGTAGCCTAGTGGTTAGAGGCAGGTAGCCTAGTGGTTAGAGGCAGGTAGCCTAGTGGTTAGAGGCAGGTAGCCTAGTGGTTAGAGGCAGGTAGCCTAGTGGTTAGAGCAGGTAGCCTAGTGGTTAGAGGCAGGTAGCCTAGTGGTTAGAGGCAGGTAGCCTAGTGGTTAGAGGCAGGTAGCCTAGTGGTTAGAGGCTGGTAGCCTAGTGGTTAGAGCGTTGGACTAGTAACCGAAAGGTTGCAAAATCGAATCCCTGAGCTGATAAGGTACAAAGCTGTCATTCTGCCCCTAACCCACTGTTTCTTGGTCATCATTGAAAAAAATAATTTGTTCTTAACTGACTTGCCTGGTTAAATAATAAAAACTATGTTTAAGGGTATATACCCACAGGGACTATGTTTAGCCACTGATTGGTTGGTAGTTGGTACTTCAGAAATTGTCTGCAGTCTTACATTACATTCAATTTATCTGGGGTAATGACATGGGGTGTTTACTGGCTCTTTAGTTTATACTGAGCACATGTGGTCTTAGTGAAAATGTACAAGAAGCCTTGCTTCACTTCTGAAACCTAATGAATACATGCCTGGATTATTTTTGGTCATCAGAGTGTATTTTATATGTCCCTCCCTTAGTTTAAAATGTAAAACAGTTTGTGGTCTCCATTTTTCTTTTTTTAACTAGGCAGGTCAGTTAAGAACAAATTCCTATTTCCAATGACGACCTTGTTCAGGGGCAGAACAACAGATTTTTTACCTTGTCAGCTCAGGGATCTTATCTTGCAACCTTTCGGCTACTAATCCAACACTCTAACCACTAGGCAGGTACATCGGACACTACTAAAGGCTATGAGCTTTTTTGGTATTTTTTCAACTGTACTGGCTTACATTTAATATGTCTCAAAGTCAGGTTTGATTTGACCGTTTGATTGACTGAACACAAAGGTGTTGTACCCTGAAAACTAGAGCTGCAGCATGCATGCCCTCCGCCTAAGGGTCCTAGATGGACCTTCATTAGGCTTTAAACCCACTGTTAAGCGTTTGCCTGGCTACACATCCACATGGCTCTGGCCAACTGATGTTTCTTCTCCACGTTGAGCCTGGATTTGCCAATCTCCCCAACATTCTGATTGGTCATAGAAACCGAAGGGTTGGGTTAGAGCTGGACTACGTGATGACATCATTAACTTTGTTAACTCTGATTGGTTAGACTTGTTAGAGAAGATTAATTTGTTTTGTACAACGCCCCTCATTTTAAAGTCACACAAATGACAGTTTCAGACTGAATGTATGTAGCGATTGACAGAGCAGAGGAATTCAACTCAAGGTGAGTCGTTAGGCAAGCCTGACATGTGTCTTTATATCACACCAGGGTCTACTAAATCACAACGAGATCTACTTTTTTTCACCACGATAAACCGTTTCAATCTGTCTCTGACAGCATCAACCTCACTGACTTATTAAAGACAGAATCCACATTAGGCGAAACAGTGCCACTGTTCACCTCAGCGCCATTGTTAGCGTTTTTGTTTTGTTGACTAAATGTAAATGAGCAGCGTGGGAAAAACAAATTGCAGTACATCAGTGGATGGCTCATAATAAATAACTGGAACTGATTCCGCTCCAGCCATTACGAGTCCGTCCTCCCCAATTAAGGTGCCACCAACCTCCTGTGCAGAACATATTCTTCTGTTCTATCGAAGCGTGCAGTGATGTCAGAGGGAGAGAAAAAACTGTGTTCGTTGTTTGCTGTAAACTTCTTTGTTGGTATAATATCCCAAACAAAAGTGGCAGTTTCACCATTAAGGATTCCAGCTTTAAAGAATATAATTTATCACTATGTGCCACAGAAACTGCAGTGATTCAATAAGTTGTGTCCACTTAAGGACACTTAAAGACCTAAGGGTCAATTCAAGTCCCTCCCCAAAGAAAAATTGTTCTGCAATGTTGACAATACAGTAATGTGTGGAGACCAAAGTTTTTTTTTCAATTTCAATTTATTTTAGGAATAGGTCATTATTTAAGAACAGTGCAAAGGTGCCAATATATTTGGCCGCACCTGTATGATAACCACTGTTTGTCTAAGCGTGGTTATTGTTTCCCTTTACTAGGGGTCTATAGGCCGCCTTACACAGTAGTAAACTCCCATCCAGCTGGCGGCGCCTGTTGTGCATTTCTAGGCCCACCACCCACTAGAATAAAATGCATTTTCTAAAATTCCTTGACTAGAGCACGGAAGTAGGATTGGAGACGACTTGTTTTTATTTTCAACGTTCCCTGTGTGTAGTAAAGAAAGACCCACTGACAATACTAAATAGGCTACCCAACTCTCATTCGACTGACAATGACTAAACTACAGTTGTTGAGTGTGTTTCTAAATGAGCGCTTAACGGCGGCTGTTGTGGAGATTGTCGGGGCAGTTGAGAAAACGGTAGTGGAGTACCAGGAGGAGAATGATCGGCTACGGAGACTGCTGCGGATCACACCAGAGATACCACTAACGTTATCGAGAATAGGTACGTAACTATGAACATAGAAATAAGAATGAATAGAACGGGCTTGTAACTGATGCGGCTCATGCAATGGGGATGCATTTGTTGTAATGTCATTAGAGTTTATTCAACAAATCACAGCACAGATTGCTGGATATTCTTCCTGTTGTGCTCCTATGTGTACACTCGTAATGGCCGCCATCCAAACATTATAGCATAATTGACTTGAATAGGGACACCCGTTCTAATCATTCTTATACCTGTGGCTATGTAGCCTTTTAATCGTGACTCTCAGTAAGTGGAGTTCAGGAACATTAACACGCATCACTTGCGGTACGGTTTTGTAAGTCGAACGACCTTATCTTTCATATTATCGAGAAATACACGATGTTAAATCGATAACTTTTTATAGGGTTAATGTTTTCACAAAGCCATATCTCCATGAGGGAGTTATTGAACCGGGCAAAGACACTGCTCGGTCATTTTGTCGACAATGTAGGATGGTGCATCGTTCAGAAACATACAACATATTTTCCGTAAAAATAAATTTTTGCGTTTTCTAATTAGTTTTCATTGTGAAGGTAGCTTTTTTAAAAATCAAAATCAATCACATAATCTTACTAATTAGCCAACAACACATGCTTTAATTATGTCACTTATTTTGAGCCGACTTTGCTTGGGCACCTGGGTGAGATTAATCGAACCCCCTCATTGTTACAACGCGTGTTTACGGAAAAGAGACGGAAGGCAGAGGCTGCTGCCCAAACACTTAAGACACACCCTAATTCCCTCAGCCCTCAAATTAAGTGGACACTTCTGATGACGTTTCATGACGTCTGACGAGTATACGCTTACAGGGCGAGGGAGGAAGAAATTATTTAAAAAATCTATTAACAACAAATCAATACAGGAAGTACACGTGGGAATACAAGTGTGTGTGTGTGTGTGTGTGTGTGTGTGTATATATATATATATAAATAATATAAAAGGACAATTGGACTAGGGGGTCTAGGGGCGGGGGCAGGGGGGATACTATCACATTACACAAGGACCTTAATAAGGGACATACAGGCACTTACAATTCTAACAGCTTTTTTGTTAGTAGAGTATTTAATTGTCTTAAAATACAGTTCAATTTGTTTTTGTAGGGTAAGAGAATGTGTTTTGTTTGTAAATTTACATTTGTGAATATGAAATTTGTCCAAAAGAATAATGAAATGAATTACATAAAATTTGTTTCAGCTTATTTCTATCGTAGGTAAAATAATCCAAGCAGTACATCTCTCCACAATAGTGTAAACTCTTCATAAATCTGTTGAATTATAAATCTACTGATGTCTTGCAACAGTTTCCTTCAATGAATACAATGCCAAAAAAGATGCACAACTGTTTCTGGGTGGTCATTACAAAAGGAGCAATTTGAGTTGATGTTTTCCTTAAACGTCTTCATATAGTGGTTGGCAGGATAATATTTATGACATTTTTTAAAGGAAACTTCCTTAATTTTGTTCACAAGTAGGTATGTGTGTGGCAACATCCAAACTTTTTTCCCAACAGATATTATCAATAAATCCATTCCAATAAGGCAGGACATTAGATATACAACTTCCTGCTGAAACAAGGTTCGTATCGCTCTGTTGTTGACTGGACCAAAAGAGAAGCAAATCTTTCCTACTGATGAGTCAACAGGGTCAATAGAAGTTAGGCTCTGAGGGTCAGGTCTTGACACGTTCCTGAATAATAAAGCAACACCTGAGGGAATGGCATCTAAAACAATTGCAAAATCTTTAGGTGTTACAGGCACCTTGTAAAGTGATAAGAATTCCTTATAACTAAGTTTTTTTTAAAACACTGCATTTACAATTTGTCTCACCGAGAAATTATTTTTAAATGGACCACCCTTGGCCGGAAATTCGTCACTGGTTCATCCCGTGATGATTGTGTTTTCAGCCACAAGCATGTGGGTGCTTTATATGCGCTAGTCAATTGAGTGAATGTCTACTTATTAAATACAGAAATATTAATATACGCATACTGTATGATAGCTAGCAAATGAATTAGATAACTAGCTAGAACTTCTGAAGGAAAATGTGTATTTCTACAATTTCCAAAAGATAACCAAACAAAACATTGACTTTTTACGAGGTGTGTTTGTGCCGTCATGTGCATTAGTAGCACAATTTCAAACCAATTTGCATTCGTTTTTATTTACACTTGTACATTAACTTAAAAACAATGGAGAAGTTTTCGCTGACCGTTCTTAGCGGATGTACAATCGTCGCCAAATTGAATTATGGCGAGTTTCAGGCCCTGGAGTAAACATAATTGTACACACGCAAACTCGACTAAAAAAAGAGAACTAAGGGGCTTACGTTGCAAACTTCCCTTGCTTGGCTAATGATTTGGACCACCCGCCAAGATGGCGATGGGGATTCCCCCAAGGGCATAAGGCCCTTGGGATGATGGGTAAGTGGATAAGTTTATAAGTTTGAACTTGTTGTCACTGAAAAAAAATGCTGTCGGCTGAAATTGTTAAAACAGTGTAGAGGAAGTGTGTGCTTTGCATTCGTGAAATTATTTTGATGTCCTATGAAAGGAGTGGGATTTATGTCTCTAGATCTGTCCCGGAATTGTGAATCGATTCATGTTTAGATGTAGTGTTTGACTGTTTTGGCCATACTATATTTATTTCTTTATTCTGCTCCTTTGCACCCCAGTATCTCAACTTGCACATTCATCCTCTGCACATCCTACCATTCCAGTGTTTTAATTGCTATATTGTAATTACTTTGCCACCATGGCCTATTTATTTCCTTACATCTCTTATCCGACCTCATTTGCTCATACTGTATATAGATTTTCCTACTCTATTATTGATTGTATGTTTGTTTACTCCACGTGTAACTCTGTGTTGTTGTTTGTGTCGAACTGCTTTGCTTTATCTTGGCCAGGTCGCAGTTGCGAATGAGAACTTGTTCTCAACTTGCCTACCTGGTTAAATAAAGGTGTTCTCAACTGGCCTACCTGGTTAAATAAAGGTGTTCTCAACTGGCCTACCTGGTTAAATAAAGGTGTTCTCAACTGGCCTACCTGGTTAAATAAAGGTGTTCTCAACTGGCCTACCTGGTTAAATAAAGGTGAAATAAATCAATAAAAATATGTAAAGGGATGAATAAGAATATGTACATATAAATATATGGATGAGCGATGGCCATGCGACATAGGCAAGATGCAGTAGATGGTATAGAGTACAGTATATACATATGAGATGAGTAATTAAAGTGGTGATATTTAAAGTGACTAGTGATACCTTTTATTATGTCCATTAAAGTGGCCAGAGGTTTTAGTCTGTATGTTGGCAGCAGCCTCTCTCTGTTAGTGATTGCTGTTTAACAGTCTTGAGATAGAAGCTGTTTTTCAGTCTCTCGGTCCCTGCTTTGATGCACCTGCACTGACCTCGCCTTCTGGATGATAGCGGGGTGAACAGGAAGTGGCTCGCATGGTTGTTGTCCTTGATTATCTTTTTTGTATTTTGAGGCTTAAAATCAAAGCTAAGACGTTTTGTGATTGGGTTTGCAGTATGTATTTAGTTTGAGATGTAAGCTAGCAACTTTAAGACTGTTTCCTTTGGATGAACAAAACGGTTGCTTAGCAACCAGATACTGGCATGTTCTCTGGAGAGGAAAAAAAAGAAGTGAGTTCCAATATTTGCATAATCGTTGTGATTGGAGGATAGCTGTGAGGATTGTTGAATCAGGAATAAATACTATGTTCTCCTCGAGCTCATTAATGATAGAATGTTCATATTGGAAGATGGCAGAAAGGCCAGTCTTTTTGGAAAATGACATGGAGTACAGGGAGTGGAATGTTGGATAAATAAACTGGTACCTAGTCTCTGTCTAGAAGCTGGCCCTAGCTATCTGCTAGGCTGTATAGAATACAGTCTCTGTCTAGAAGCTGGCCCTAGCTATCTGCTAGGCTGTATAGATCATAGATATCTTGAATTCATCTGTTTGATTCAAATTTCTGCTCCTTCCCTCCAGACTCCCTGCAGATCTCTGTCTCTGAAGAGGAGGTTCCTCCTGAGCAGCAGCACTGTGAGCAGGAGTGGAGCCCCAGTCGGGGGCAGGAGGACCCAGAGACCACACAGATTAAAGAGAAACAGGAGGAAGTCAGGACCAGTCAGGAGGAAGAGCAGCTTCAAGGTCTGGAGCCTGATATCATAGAGTTCGATTTCACTCCTTCAGGTGTGAAAAGTGAATGTGATCAGGAGGACCCACTTTGGTCCTTGACTCTTCCCCAAACCCAGACTGTGAAGGGCAGAGAGAGAGACTCTAAACCAGTAGATCGCAAACCTTTTGTCACTGTGAACCACCTAAAGTGTCTTGACATTCCCTGTGATCCTCCAGATAATCAGAACATTGCCTGCAGCCACAGCTCTGCTGTAAGTAGAAACCCAGTAGGACTTGACAGCAGCCCACCATTGGATCTGAACCCACCAATGGGGGAAACCTGCACATGGCCCTTTTGTGGGAAGACCTTCAAACAAAAAGGACATCTGTCCAGGCACATGAGGATTCACACAGGAGAGAAACCATTTAGCTGTGGTGACTGTGGGAAAAGCTTCAGTCAGAAGGGGACCCTAACCATGCATAAACTGACTCACACAGGAGAGAAACCGTTTAGATGTTTTTTTTGCAGTAAAAGCTTCAGCCAGAAAGGGGACCTAATGAGACACATACTGACTCACACGGGAGAGAAACCATTTAGCTGTGGTGACTGCGGTAAAGGCTTCATTCGCAAGGAGCACCTAACTGCACATTTACAGACTCACACAGGAGAAGTGTCGGTCTCAAGCAGAACCTAACCATGCAGAAACTGATATAGATCTGAAACTGTCTAAACCGTTTAGCTGTGGTGACTGTGGGAAAAGCTTCGGTGTCAAGGGGAACCTAACTGTTGACATAGAGACACAGGATGATACACTTCTATTTGTGGTGACTGTGGGAAAGGCTTCAATCATAAGATGGACCTAAGGAGGCATAAACTGACTTACAGTGAATTTGGAAAGTATTCAGACCCCTTGACTTTTTCCACATTTTCTTACATTACAACCTTATTCTAGATTTGATTAAATAAAAAAATGCCCTCAGCAATCTACACACAATACCCCATATTGACAGTGAAAACTGTTTTTTATCATTTTTTTCACATATTTTAAAAATATTTTTAAATAACTTATTTACATAAAGTATTCAGACCCTTTGCTATATGATTATAAAATTGAGTTTGGGTGCATCCTTTTTCCAATGATCATCCTTGATGTTTCTGCAACTTGATTGGAGTCCACCTTTGGAAAATTCAGTTGACAAGACATGTTCTGTCAGCTGATGAGGAATATGCAAGGATGTGGACACCTCGTAGGAAAGGAGGATCATTCACACTGAGGGTTTCAGATAAAGGTATATTTAAAAGCACGTTGTGTTTTTCAACATTTTATGTGAATAAAGTTTGATTTGATTCAATTGATGATGTAATGATTAAACAGTGAATGGTAGGAAGCTCACAGGTCTGCTGTTCTGTCTGATGTTTTCACGTTATTAAAAACAGGAATTCCTGGGCCTTTTGATTTAGAATGTCTCCCAGCTGATGAGAGAGTGGTTATTGATACATGGAAAAAATATTTACTTTCCAGAATATATCTTCCTTCCATCGGTCCAAAAGTATTTCTCATCCATTTTGACCTAATGCTGCTTATTCATGATATTGTTTTGAATCTTTTGGGAAGTAATGATTTATAATCGACACCTCGTAAGTACACTTTGTAGAAGTGCAAACTCGGTTTTAAGTATACTACAGTGTTTTTCAGTCCCAACTCAATAAAATTATTTGTAAAATCTCCTTATTACTGCATTCTTTAGTTTAGCGCCCAATTTTTCAGTTTTTGATTTGTTAAAAAAGTTTGAAATATCCAATAAATGTCGTTCCACTTCATGATTGTGTCCCACTTGTTGTTGATTCTTCACAAAAAAATACAGTATACATACACAAGATATACATATCTTTATGTTTGAAGCCTGAAATGTGGCAAAAGGTCGCAAAGTTCAAGGGGGCCGAATACTTTCGCAAGGCACTGTACATATAAGATTAATAATGCAGGGTATGTAAACATTATATTAAGTAGCATTGTTTAAAGTGGCTAGTGATATATTTTACATCAATTTCCATCAATTCCCATTATTAAAGTGGCTGGAGTTGAGTCAGTGTGTTGGCAGCAGCCACTCAATGTTAGTGGTGGCTGTTTAACAGTCTGATGGCCTTGAGATAGAAGCTGTTTTTCAGTCTCTCGGTCCCTGCTTTGATGCACCTGTACTGACCTCGCCTTCTGGATGATAGCGGGGTGAACAGGCAGTGGCTCGGGTGGTTGTTGTCCTTGTTGATCTTTATGGCATTCCTGTGACATCGGGTGGTGTAGGTGTCCTGGAGGGCAGGTAGTTTGCCCCCGGTGATGCGTTGTGTAGACCTCACTACCCTCTGGAGAGCCTTACGATTGTGGGCGGAGCAGTTGCCATATCAGGCGGTGATACAGCCCGACAGGATGCTCTCGATTGTGCATCTGTAGAAGTTTGTGAGTGCTTTTGGTGACAAGCCAAATTTCCTGAGGTTGAAGAGGCGCTGCTGCGCCTTCTTCACGATGCTGTCTGTGTGGGTGGACCAATTCAGTTTGTCTGTGATGTGTACGCCGAGGAACTTAAAACTTACTACCCTCTCCACTACTGTCCCATTGATGTGGATAGGGGGGTGCTCCCTCTGCTGTTTCCTGAAGTCCACAATCATCTCCTTAGTTTTGTTGACGTTGAGTGTGAGGTTATTTTCCTGACACCACACTCCGAGGGCCCTCACCTTCTCCCTGTAGGCCGTCTCGTCGTTGTTGGTAATCAAGCCTACCACTGTAGTGTCGTCCGCAAACTTGATGATTGAGTTGGAGGCGTGCATGGCCACGTAGTCGTGGGTAAACAGGGAGTACAGGAGGGTACTAATGGTGTTAAATGCCGAGCTGTAGTCGATGAACAGCATTCTCACATAGGTATTCCTCTTGTCCAGCGGGGTTAGGGCAGTGTGCAGTGTGGTTGAGATTGCATTGTCTGTGGACCTATTTGGGGCGGTAAGCAAATTGGAGTGGGTCTAGGGTGTCAGGTAGGGTGGAGGTGTTATGGTCCTTGACTAGTCTCTCAAAGCACTTCATGATGACGGAAGTACAGGGCGGTAGCCGTTTGGCTAAGTTACCTTAGCTTTCTTGGGAACAGGAACAATGGTGGCCCTCTTGAAGCATGTGGGAACAGCAGACTGGGATAAGGATTGATTGAATATGTCCGTAAACACACCAGCCAGCTGGTCTGCGCATGCTCTGAGGGCGTGGCTGGGGATGCCGTCTGGGCCTGCAGCCTTGCGAGGGTTAACACGTTTAAATGTTTTACTCACATCGGCTGCAGTGAAGGAGAGTCCGCATGTTTTGGTTGCGGGCCGTGTCAGTGGCACTGTATTGTCCTCAAAGCGGGCAAAAAAGTTGTTTAGTCTGTCTGGGAGCAAGACATCCTGGTCCGTGACGGGGCTGGTTTTCTTTTTGTAATCCGTGATTGACTGTAGACCCTACCACATACCTCTTGTGTCTGAGCCGTTGAATTGCGACTCTACTTTGTCTCTATACTGACGCTTAGCTTGTTTGATTGCCTTGCGGAGGGAATAGCTACACTGTTTGTATTCGGTCATGTTTCCGGTCACCTTTCCCTGGTTAAAAGCAGTGGTTTGCGCATTCAGTTTCACGCGAATGCTGCCATCAATCCACGGTTTCTGGTTTGGGAATGTTTTAATCGTTGCTATGGGAACGACAGACAAAATTAGAAAAAAAAATCCAGAAAATCACATTGTAGGATTTTTAATGAATTTATTTGCAAATTATGGTGGAAAATAAGTATTTGGTCACCTACAAACAAGCAAAATTTCTGGCTCTCACAGACCTGTAACTTCTTCTTTAAGAGGCTCCTCTGTCCTCCACTCGTTACCTGTATTAATGGCACCTGTTTGAACTTGTTATCAGTATAAAATACACATGTCCACAACCTCAAACAGTCACACTCCAAACTCCACTATGGCCAAGACCAAAGAGCTGTCAAAGGACACCAGAAACAAAATTGTAGAGCTGCACCAGGCTGGGAAGACTGGATCTGCAATAGGTAAGCAGCTTGGTTTGAAGAAATCAACTGTGGGAGCAATTATTAGGAAATGGAAGACATACAAGACCACTGATAATCTCCCTCAATCTGGGGCTCCACGCAAGATCTCACCCCGTGGGGTCAAAATGATCACAAGCAAAAACGGTGAGCAAAAATCCCAGAACCACACGGGGGGACCTAGTGAATGACCTGCAGAGAGCTGGGACCAAAGTAACAAAGCCTACAATGCAAGGAAGGGCATTGAAGATGAAACGTGGCTGGGTCTTTCAGCATGACAATGATCCCAAACACACCGCCCGGGCAACGAAGGAGTGGCTTCTGGAGTGACTTAGCCAGTCTCCAGATCTCAACCCCATAGAAAATCTTTGGAGGGAGTTGAAAGTCCGTGTTGCCCAGCAAGAGCCCCAAAACATCACTGCTCTAGAGGAGATCTGCATGGAGGAATGGGCCAAAATACCAGCAACAGTGTGTGAAAACCTTGTGAAGACTTACAGAAAACGTTTGACCTCTGTCATTGCCAACAAAGGGTATATAACAAAGTATTGAGATAAACTTTTGTTATTGACCAAATACTTATTTTCCACCATAATTTGCAAATAAATTCATTAAAAATCCTACAATGTGATTTACTTTTTTTCCTCATTTTGTCTGTCATAGTTGAAGTGTACCTATGATGAAAATTACAGGCCTCTCTCATCTTTTTAAGTGGGAGAACTTGCACAATTGGTGGCTGACTGAATACTTTTTTGCCCCACTGTATATATATATATACATATATTGCGCTTGTCTTTTTCTAGTAGCACTGACTTTGCTGATAACTTCTGTCTTGAGGAAATAACACTGAAACATGCATGAGAGCACCAGCTGTTCTGGAAAACTGTGTGATCACGCTCTCCGCAGCCGATGTGAGCAAGACCTTTAAACAGGTCAACATTCACAAGGCTGCTGGGCCAGACAGATTACCAGGACGTGTACTCAGAGCATGTGCGGACCAACTGGCAAGTGTCTTCACTGACATTTTCAACCTCTCCCTGACCAAGTCTGTAATAACTACATGTTTCAAGCAGACCAGCATAGTCCCTGTGCCCAAGAATGCAAATGTAACTTGACTAAATGACTACCACACCGTAGCACTCACGTCGGTAGCCATGACAGTGCTTTGAGAGGCTGGTCGTGGCTCACATCAAAACCATCATCGTGGAAACCCTTGACCCACTCCATTTCACATACTGCCCCAACAGATCCACAGATGACGCAATCTCAATCACACTCCACACTGCCCTTTCCCACCTGGACAAAAGGAACACCTATGTGAGAATGCTGTTCATTGACTACAGCTCAGCGTTCAACACCATAGTGCCCACAAAGCTCATCACTAAGCTAAGGACCTTGGGACTAAACACCTACCTCTGCAACTGGATCCTGGACTTCCTGACGGGCCGCCCCCACGTGGTAAGGGTAGTGAACAACACATCTGCCACGCTGATCCTCAACACCGGGGCCCCTCAGGGGTGCGTGCTCAGTCCCCTCCTGTACTCCCTGTTCACCCATGACTGCATGGCCAAGCACGACTCCAACACCATCATTAAGTTTTCTGATGAAACAACAGTCTCTGACCTCCCTCAATGTGAGCAAGAAATAGGAGATGATCGTGGACTACAGGAAAGGAGGGCCGAACAGGCATCATTAACATCGACGGGGCTGTAGTGGAGCGGGTCGAGAGTTTCAAGTTCCTTGGTGTCCACGTCACACACCAAGACAGTTGTGAAGAGGGCACAAGAACACCTTTTCCCCCTCAGGAGACTGAAAAGATTCCCAGATCCTTACTTTTTATTTTTTACTTTAGTTTATTTTATTTAGTAAATATTTTCGTAACTCTATTTCTTCAACTGTAAGGTCTACTACACCTGTTGTATTCAGCATTTCACTGTAAGGTCCACTACACCTGTTGTATTCAGCATTTCACTGTAAGGTCTACTACACCTGTTGTATTCAGCATTTCCCTGTGAGGTCTACTACACCTGTTGTATTCATAATTTCACTGTAAGGTCTACTACACCTGTTGTATTCAGCATTTCACTGTGAGGTCTACTACACCTGTTGTATTCAGCATTTCACTGTAAGGTCTACTACACCTGTTGTATTCAGCATTTCACTGTAAGGTCTACTACACCTGTTGTATTCATAATTTCACTGTAAGGTCTACTACACCTGTTGTATTCAGCATTTCACTGTAAGGTCTACTACACCTGTTGTATTCAGCATTTCACTGTGAGGTCTACTACACCTGTTGTATTCAGCATTTCACTGTGAGGTCTACTACACCTGTTGTATTCAGCATTTCACTGTGAGGTCTACTACACCTGTTGTATTCAGCATTTCACTGTGAGGTCTACTACACCTGTTGTATTCAGCATTTCACTGTAAGGTCTACTACACCTGTTGTATTCAGCATTTCACTGTAAGGTCTACTACACCTGTTGTATTCAGCATTTCACTGTGAGGTCTACTACACCTGTTGTATTCAGCATTTCACTGTGAGGTCTACTACACCTGTTGTATTCAGCATTTCACTGTGAGGTCTACTACACCTGTTGTATTCAGCATTTCACTGGGAGGTCTACTACACCTGTTGTATTCAGCATTTCACTGTGAGGTCTACTACACCTGTTGTATTCAGCATTTCACTGTAAGGTCTACTACACCTGTTGTATTCAGCATTTCACTGTGAGGTCTACTACACCTGTTGTATTCAGCATTTCACTGTAAGGTCTACTACACCTGTTGTATTCAGCATTTCACTGTAAGGTCTACTACACCTGTTGTATTCAGCATTTCACTGTAAGGTCTACTACACCTATTGTATTCAGCATTTTACTGTGAGTTCTACACCTGTTGTATTCAGCATTTCACTGTAAGGTCTACTACACCTATTGTATTCAGCATTTTACTGTGAGTTCTACACCTGTTGTATTCAGCATTTCACTGTGAGGTCTACTACACCTGTTGTATTCAGCATTTCACTGTGAGTTCTACACCTGTTGTATTCAGCATTTCACTGTAAGGTCTACTACACCTATTGTATTCAGCATTTTACTGTGAGGTCTACTACACCTGTTGTATTCAGCATTTCACTGTGAGTTCTACACCTGTTGTATTCAGCATTTCACTGTAAGGTCTACTACACCTATTGTATTCAGCATTTCACTGTGAGGTCTACTACACCTGTTGTATTCAGCATTTCACTGTAAGGTCTACTACACCTGTTGTATTCAGCATTTTACTGTGAGGTCTACTACACCTGTTGTATTCAGCATTTCACTAAGGTCTACTACACCTGTTGTATTCAGCATTTCACTGTAAGGTCTACTACACCTGTTGTATTCAGCATTTCACTGTGAGGTCTACTACACCTGTTGTATTCAGCATTTCACTGTGAGGTCTACTACACCTGTTGTATTCAGCATTTCACTGTGAGGTCTACTACACCTGTTGTATTCAGCATTTCACTGTGAGGTCTACTACACCTATTGTATTCAGCATTTCACTGTGAGGTCTACTACACCTGTTGTATTCAGCATTTCACTGTGAGGTCTACTACACCTGTTGTATTCAGCATTTCACTGTGAGGTCTACTACACCTGTTGTATTCAGCATTTCACTAAGGTCTACTACACCTGTTGTATTCAGCATTTCACTGTAAGGTCTACTACACCTGTTGTATTCAGCATTTCACTGTGAGGTCTACTACACCTGTTGTATTCAGCATTTCACTGTAAGGTCTACTACCCCTGTTGTATTCAGCATTTCACTGTGAGGTCTACTACACCTGTTGTATTCAGCGCATGTGAGAAATACAATTGTATTTTATTTGATATGTGGTTGTCTCACCTAGCTATCTTTAGATGAATGAACTTACTGTAAGTCGCTTTGGATAAAACTGTCTGCCAAATGACTAAAAGGTCAATGTAAATAAAAAATATTTTTAAAATATTATTGATTTTATTTCACCTTTATTTAACCAGGTAGGCCAGTTGAGAACACCTTTATTTAACCAGGTAGGCTAGTTGAGAACAAGTTCTCATTTACAACTGCGACCTGGCTAAGATAAAGCAACGCAGTTCGACACATACAACAACACAGAGTTACATATGGAATAAACAAACATACAGACAATAATACAGTAGAAAAGTGTATATACAGTGTGTGCAGATGAGGTAAGATTAAGGGAGGTAAAGGCAATAAATAGGCCATAGTGGCAAAGTAATTACAATATAGCAATTAAAACACTGGAGTGATAGATGTGCAAAAGATGAATGTGCAAGTTGAGATACTGGGGTGCAAAGGAGCAAGATAAATAAATAAATACAGTATGGGGATGAGGTAGTTAGATGGGCTATTTACAGATGGGCTATGTACAGGTGCAGTGATCTGTGAGCTGCTCTGACAGCTGATGCTTAAAGCTAGTGAGGGAGATATGAGTCTCCAGCTTCAGTGATTTTTGCAGTTTGTTTCAGTCATTGGCAGCAGAGAACTAGAAGGAAAGGCTGATGTAATGATTAAACAGTACAGAGTATTGGAGGAAACGCACTGGTCTGCTGTTCAAAGTCCGTTGATGTTCTCACATCATTAGAAAATAAATTCCTCTGTTTTGTCATTTCTGTCATGCTGATGAGAAAATGTTTGGACTGATGTGATTGATACATCAAATACAATTTCAGAAAAGGTCTCCTTGCTCTTGTCCTAGAGTATGTTTCATCAGATTTCATGATATTTATTTAATATTGTATAATGTTATAAAGTCGACTCCTGATGATCCTAAACCAGTTTCTACTGGTTTGTAGGCTGCCCCAATCCAGCTGGCGGCGCTATTGTTCTTTTCCGTGTTCGCTACAACCAAGGAGAACATTTTTAAAAGTATTATTTGACTAGAACACGGAAATAGGATTGGAGAAGACTTGGTTTTGATTTTGCATTCCTTGTGTGAAGTAAAGAAAGACATACTGACTGAACTAAGTTGGGTAACGTTACCCAACTCCCATTTGACTGAAAATGTCTAAACTACAGTTGTTTCGTGTGTTTTTAAATGAGCGTTTAACGGCGGCTGCTGTGGAGATTTTCGGTGCAGTTGAGAAAACGGTAGTGGAGTACCAGGAGGAGAATGATCGGCTACGGAGACTGCTGCGGAGGACACCGGAGATACAACTATGTAGAATAGGTTCGTATTTAGATACTGATAGCTAGCTATAGTTATACTTTATTTATAAACTGTTTGGCTAAAGTGAGTCACTGTGAATCAATTTGAAAGAACAGTTAGCTAAGCTATTTAATGTAAGATCCACCCGTGCATCATTTAAAAGTTGTGTGTCACGAAAAACGTATTGAAATAGCATATAACTGGTTGGCTTCGTCATTCTGACGCCGACGCAATTTCACTGGAGATATTAAATCTTTCTTTTGATCAGCTGAGGGTTAATGGTCAAAGGCCATTTCCAAGTTAAAGGACCCATGACCACCAACATGTGAAATTCATAGAAGCATGTCAAATGTTTATATATTAATAAAGGCATAGACACATGTTTTAACATTTTTTAGGAATAAGCAAAGGCTTTGATTTCTGGTTAAAAATAAATAAATGGAAAAGTGGTCTTAAACATCTACCAGGCAAATATATAAGAAATACCTCAAAACACAATAATACTGAAGTTAAGACCACTAAGGAAGGCCAACTCATTTCAACATTTATTTTTCATTTTGCAGAAATGATTTGCCTAATGTGAGTTTTTAAGAGCATAACCTAGTGTCTTGTTATTGTTACAAAAACCCCACATACAGTTAGCTCCAATAGTATTGGGACAGTAACACATTTTCGTTGTTGTTTTGGCTCAGTTTTGACCACATTAATACCACATGTAAGTGAATTTGATTAATACACATCGAAGTGAATTTGTCCCAATACTTTTGTTCCCTTTAACCTCATGGTATCATTTCAAGTGCTGGAGTACAGAGCCAAAACAAACAAAAAAACATTGTCACTGTCCCAATACTTTTGGAGCTCGGTGGATCTTTAAGATAGTTTTCTAATTTCTCTCCCTCATGAGGAAGGTTAATGAACGTTTACAGAAGTAAGAACTATATTTGGACCTACCAATTAATTATTGTGTTTGTTTATGATTTATGAAGTGCTTAAAAGTGTCATTCTGTTACGGAATCCATAATATTTCCATGCATTTCTGTGTAGTACAAGATCAGGGACCCATGATGTCATTCAGTGACTGTCATTCTGTTATCAGGTGTTAATCCACTTCAGGGTCAACTTAAATATACACTGAACAAAAACATAAATTCGCAAACTGCAACAATTTCAAAGATTTTACAGAGTAACAATTCATATAAGGAAATCAGTCAACTGAAATAAACTCATTAGGCCCTAATCTATGGATTTTCAGAGATGTGCATCTGTTGGTCACAGATACCTTTTTAAAAATGGTAGGGGTGTGGATCAGAAAACCAGTCAGTATCTGGTGTGGCCACCAATTTGCCTCATGCAGCGTGACACATCTACTTTGTATAGCGTTGATCAGGCTGTTGATTGTGGCCTGTGGAATGTTGTCCCACTCCTCTTCAGTGTAGTTTTTTTTTTTTTTTACTCGAGGTGTAATATCATAGCTGACATCCCGTTCTTTCTGCAGACATCTTTGAATCTTGACTCAGTTTTTAGAAAACTTGGGTCACATAAAAAACACACAGAGATTTGACCGTCATTCTGCACTGTTCTTCCAGTAAAATATGTTTTTGTAAAATGTTCAGTGGACATTTTTAAAAGTAGTCCTTGTGCAAAGAGTTTGTTTAACTTTGGAATTAATCGTTTTTTGTTTGGCATACATTTAAAAAAATAAAACTCTGCGTCTCAGCTCTATCTTAAAAAAACAATTGATTCTTGATTGTGATACGTTTTTTTTGGAAACCTAAAAACTGAACTTCAGAATCGTCCAAAAATAACCAAACAAATGATTCAAGCCAATGCTTGTTTTTGATCCCACTCTTTGTTTCCATTCGCTCAGGGAGTGTTATAGTTCAGGTCAATGTGCAACACTTAAACACCTCTAAGGGAATCTGTGGTAAAACAGCATCGGTGTATATTATTTTGGGTTGCTATGACAGTTGAGTTCCTAAGGTTTCCAAAACCGTATTGAACACAACGGTTATTAAGGGTTAGACAGAGTGTCAGGACTTTTGTACACATTAGCCACAGTGAGTTCCATAGTAGGAATGAGAACCTAAGTCTTACATGGGTTGTGTTAAGAAGAGCATATACCTAGCTGGACTCAAGCATGTCTCCAGGCTGTGTAGATCATAGACATCCATGCCAATAAAGCCATTTGATATTTAAAATCATAGAGATCTAAAATTCACCTGTATGATTAGTGTTAAATTTAATTACGTGGTACATAAATAATGTCTGCTCCTCCTCTTATTCCCTCCAGACTTCCTGCAGCTCTCTGTCTCTGAAGAGGAGGTTCCCCCTGAGCAGCAGCACTGTGAGCAGGAGTGGAGCCCCAGTCTGGGACAGAAGGACCCAGAGACCAAACAGATTAAAGAGGAACAGGAGGAAGTCAGGACCAGTCAGGAGGAAGAGCAGCTTCAAGGGGTGGAGCCTAATATCATAGAGTTCCAATTTACTCCTTCCTGCGTGAAAAGTGAATGTGATCCGGAGGACCCACTTTGGTCCTTAACTCTTCCCCAAACCCAGACTGTGGAGAACAGAGAGAGTGACTCTAAACCAGTGGATCTCAAACCTTTTGTCACTGTGACCCACATTAAGGGTCTCAACATTCCCTGTGACCCTCCAGATAATCAAAACAATGCCTCCAGACACAGTTCAGCTGTAAGCAGCGACACAGTAGGACTTGACTGCAGTCCACCATTGGATCCCAGTCCACCATTGGATCCCAGTCCACCATTGGATCCCAGCCCACCTTTGGATCCCAGCCCACCATTAGATCCCAGCCCATCATTGGATCCCAGCCCACCATTGGATCCCAGTCCACCATTGGATCCCAGCCCGCCTTTGGATCCCAGCCCACCATTGGATCCCAGTGCACCATTGGATCCCAGTCCACCATTGGATCCCAGCCCACCATTGGATCCCAGCCCACCATTGGATCCCAGTCCACAATTGGATCCCAGTCCACCATTGGATCCCAGTCCACCATTGGATCCCAGTCCACCATTGGATCCCAGTCCACCATTGGATCCCAGTCCACCATTGGATCCCAGCCCACCATTGGATCCCAGCCCACCATTGGATCCCAGTCCACCATTGGATCCCAGTCCACCATTGGATCCCAGTCCACCATTGGATCCCAGTCCACCATTGGATCCCAGCCCACCATTGGATCCCAGCCCACCATTGGATCCCAGCCCACCATTGGATCCCAGTCCACCATTGGTTCCCAGTCCACCATTGGAGAAACACTGTTCCAAACTCAGCACCACGTCTATAAAAACTCACCACTGCCGTGACTGTGGTAAAACGTTTGCTCTGAAAGCTGACCTGCAGAGACATATGACTCTCACCAGGAAGAGACTCAGTGAATGCCGCTTCTGCAAGAAACGCTACAACTCCACCTGTAAACTGAAGGCCCATGTCCGACTCTGCCACGTAGAGAAACTCTGCACCTGTTCCATTTGTAGCAAGTTCTTTAAACTCAAAAAAGATCTTTCCAGGCACATGAGGACTCACGCTGGAGAGAAATATTTTAGCTGTGGTGATTGTGGGAAAGGCTTCAGTCTCAAGAAGACCCTAAACAGACATAAACTGATTCACACAGGAGAGAAACAATTTAGCTGTGGCGACTGTGGGAAAAGCTTCAGTCAGAAGGGGAACCTAATTGAACATATACGGACTCACACAGGAGAGAAACCTTTTAGCTGTGGCGACTGTGGGAAAAGCTTCAGTCGCAAGCACACTCTAACCGAACATATACGGACTCACACAGGAGAGAAACCGTTTAGTTGTGGAGACTGTGGGAAAAGATTCAGACACAAGAAGACCCTAAACAATCATACACTGACTCACACAGGAGAGAAACCATTTAGTTGTGGCGACTGTGGGAAAAGTTTCAGTGTGAAGAGTAATCTGTTTATGCATGTTAAAAACATCCACAAAGCAAGAAAACTATTGGGGCATTCACGTGCACATCCGAAGTGGAAAACTTCCCAATAAGGAAGTTGCAATTCAAATGCTTTTATGATCTAAATGTTGACGGTGTGTGTGGGGCAATGGAGAGAAACAAAATGGTGCAGTTTGAGGCCATGTGACGGAGAGTGATGCGGGCCCTGGAGATGGGAGTGTGCGCAGGTGGGTCTGGGCAGGGGTGATGTTGTGGATGTTTGTGTGATGTTCTGTATTGTGTGTAAGAAAAAAAACAAGGAAGGAAGTCGCAAGTGTGACATGATTGTGTTCTAGTGCTTTTTGAAGTCGGAACAATTCTTCGACCATTAAGATTTTAGCAAGTTAGATAAGCTAGCCAATGTTGCTAACAATACATTTAGCTAGCTAGCTTGAAGGTGCAGTCTGGGGTCTTGAAGGGATACTTCGGGATTTAGGCTTTTAGGATTTAGGCCTTCAGGGTTTTATTTTACAAATTGTATGTCTCTGCATCCAGTATGAAGGAAGTTGGAGGTAGTTTTGCGAGCCAATGCTAAATAGTGTTAGCACAATAACTGGAAGTCTATAGTATCTACTAGCATGCTAGCAGTTGCCATAAACTTAGTCATTGCGGTAACACTAGTTAGCAACTTCCTTTAAACTGCATGCCTAGACATGAAAATGGCATCTATGAGTTAATCTGATTCAGGGGAAGTAGATAAAGGGCTTCATTGCCAAAATCCTTAAGTATCCCTTTAAGCATTTACATGTTTTAAAAAAAAATCATATTGTACAAATTCTTTGTAACATCCTAGAAATTGCAAACAATTTGTTTCATATCAAACGAAATGGATGACGTAATACACAATTGTGCACACTTTTCGGGGACCCCTTTTTGGTTCATGAGCACTACTTTTAAAACGACTTTCTGAAAAAATACAAAAGCTCTGGAGCATCACTTTAACATTGCGAATATGGTCAAGTTAGCTACATTATGTAGCTACATTATCCACCTTGACAAGGGTTAAGACATCAAAGAGATTCTGCATCACAGAGGAACAGTTACCAAAGGCTAGGAAGTGGAATGGACAAAAGAACAGCACCACGAGGATCTAAAGATAACCAAGGTGTCAAGAAACAGATTTGGCGTCATCTTTTGATTGAAAAGTTGAGAAGTCAGTGGTGAAGCGTCACAAACTCGGCAACGGGATAACAACGTCTTCTCAGTTTCCCACGTGTAATTACGACTTGGAGGGAGGGTCGTTCAAGTGAATCTTCACAGTCTGAACTCCCAACTCCAATAAAGCCAACAGCACATGAAGGCCCAATTTTGATCTCGGAATGGATAAGAATTGGGCTGCCCATGTAAATAAACACTGCCAAAGTCTGTTGGTGTGTTCAGGTTATTATATGTAACTCAGTTGGTAGAGCATGGTGCTTGCAACGCCAGGGTTGTGGGTTTGAAACCGACGGGGGAGCAGTAGGAGACATTCTGCATAAGAGCATCTGCTAAATGACTCAAATGTAAACAGGACTTCCTGGTTGTTTGTTTTGTAAAGTCCCTCAGGTGATGAGGATGGTAAGATTGGTGTTATTGATACATTAAAACATGTTTATACTTTTAACAGAAAATGTCTCCTTCAATTTGTCCAAGAGTATTTATCAACCATTTTTACCTAATGCTGCTCATTAACCTCTATGGGATCGGTGTCCAGCTAATGATCCATCATTTATGACATTCCTGGGAGTGTGTAAACTTACATCTTTTATTACCATTTAATTTTTCTATGTTATGTACATGAAAATGTATCAATTGACCAATTCGGCACATTGTGGTGAGACTTTTGAACAGTAATGCAATGGTTCATTGGATCAGTTAAACGTTGCACATACACTGCTGCCATCTAGTGGGTAAAATCTAAATTGCGCCTAGACTCCTAAGTGAGATAATGGCCTTCTTTTACATTTCAAAGATGATGGAGAAAAAAATTAAATAGAAAACGCATGTTTTTTTCTTTGTATTATCTTTTACCAGATCTAATGTGTTATATTCTCCTACATTCATTTCACATTTCCTCAAACTTAAAAGTGTTTCCTTTCAAACGGTATCAAGAATCAGCACATCCTTTCTTCAGGTCCTGTGCTACAGGCAGTTTTTTTTTCTTCTCCATTTTAGGCGAAAATGGGGAAAGAAAGTGTCCGATCCTTGATGTTTAATCTTCAACAGAGTAATGATATTCACTGCGTATACAACACATTAAGAACACTTGCTCTTTCCATGACACCTTTTTATTGCCTTCATTTAGGCAAGTCAGTTAAGAACAAAATCTTATTTTCAATGACGGCCTAGGTGGGAGTAGAAGGACAGATTTTGCCTTGTCAGCTCGGGGATTCGATCTAACAACCCTTCAGTTACTGGCCCAACGATTTAACCACTAGGCTACCCGCCGCCCCTTATTGACGCGCCTTGGTAAATCAACTTTAATCAGCGTAGATGGAAGGGGAGAAGACAGGTTTGAAGAAGGATTTTTAAGCCTTGGGACAATTGAGACATGGATTGCGTGTGTGTGCCATTCAGAGGATGAATGAGCAAGACAAAATATTTAAGTGCCTTTGAACGGGTTATGGTAGTAGGTCAATCAATCAAATGTATTCATAACGCCCTTTTTACGTCAGCCGATGTCACAAAGTGCTGTACCAGCCTAAATACCACACAGAAAGAACGTTAACTAGGAAACAATTTATGCTCGATCTGGAAATGTGGTTTGAGGCGCCATATCGATTGCTGTGACGCAATGCGTGCCTCCACAGGCAAAATTGAGCTCTTGTACTGCATCGCTGTGCGCCTCTCAACTTTTGTAACAATGTGGAGCGCTCCATAGAGCTCCGTGTTGACGTGATTGGTTGATGGTAGATGGGGGCGGGAGGTCGTGTATAAACACAACCAACTTCCCTGACAACTTCCTTCACAAAAGCTCAGCGAAGCGCAAGAAATATGAATGCCGTGACTTCTGCAGAGGCCATATCACCATAAATGCCGCACGGCTAATGCAGATGCAGATTGACCATGTATTTCCAGAGCCTTTTAAGTGCGTTGTTGAAGCACCTGTCGATACTGATAGAATCGAAAGGCAGCGCTGCTCAGCTTTCTCCATTGAAATATTACCCTATCATTAGAATTATTCCACAGTACTGACCACGGATCAGCTCCCATATAGATATGATCACCTATGGCTGCAAATATTGAGGCAGCTTATTAATGTGTACCCTATTATATAATGCACTGCATCAAGATTTATCACCATGTTGTTGTGGAATTGTTAGATTACTTGTTAGATATTACTTCACTGTTGGAACTAGAAGCACAAGCATTTCACTACACTCCATTAAATCAAATCAAATCAAATTTTATTTGTCACATACACATGGTTAGCAGATGTTAATGCGAGTGTAGCGAAATGCTTGTGCTTCTAGTTCCGACAATGCAGTAATAACATATGTTAACCATGTGTTTGTGACCAATGAAATTTGATTAGATCATTAAACATATTCAGTCAAGAAATAACAGACAGTAGCCTACAATTAGCTAAATATAACTCTATGAAATATATTGGCATGTGTAGCCTGTACTGTATCTACAGTGCCTTGCGAAAGTATTCGGCCCCCTTGAACTTTGCGACCTTTTGCCACATTTCAGGCTTCAAACATAAAGATATAAAACTGTATTTTTTTGTGAAGAATCAACAACAAGTGGGACACAATCATGAAGTGGAACGACATTTATTGGATATTTCAAACTTTTTTAACAATTCAAAAACTGAAAAATTGGGAGTGCAAAATTATTCAGCCCCTTTACTTTCAGTGCAGCAAACTCTCTCCAGAAGTTCAGTGAGGATCTCTGAATGATCCAATGTTGACCTAAATGACTAATGATGATAAATACAATCCACTTGTGTGTAATCAAGTCTCCGTATAAATGCACCTGCACTGTGATGGTCTCAGAGGTCCGTTAAAATAATACGATAACTGCGTATTAAATACATGTGACTGGTCATTTGTTTGAGTCAGAGGACCAAGATGCAAAAAATGATTTTTATTTAATTTATTATTATAGTTTTTTATCCAACCACAGGAGCCCACTCTCAATGTTCAAAATATACCGGAGAGCATAATTTAGCCACAGAGGATCAATAGTTTATAAAAAAGACCTGTGGATTAAGTTTTATCACAAGTGCATACAGGTATCAGTACCAGTCAAAAGCTTGGACACACCTACACATTCCAGGGTTTTTCTTTATTTTTTTGACTATTTTCTACATTGTAGAATAATAGTGAAGACGTCAAACCTATGAAATAACACATATGGTATCAAATGGTGGTCACACCAGGTATTGAATGGTTCTCTGATCCACACCCCTTTGGGCCTTCTGAGGGACGCGGTGGTGTAACGCACTGCATCTCAGTGCAAGTACCTGGTTCAAATCCAGCCTGCAACCCATAGGGCGGTCGCACAATTGGCCCAACGTCATCCGGGTTTGGTTGGGGGAGGCCGTCATTGTAAATAAGAATTTGTTCTTAACTGACTTGCCTATTTAAATAAAGGTTACATATTATATTATATCTTTTTAAGATAGCTGTGATCAACGGATGTATTCCCAGTCATGTGAAATCCATAGATTAGGACCTAATTAATTATTTCAATTGATTGATTTCTTTATATAAACTGTATCTCAGTATAATCTTAGAAATTGTTGCATGTTGCGTTTTATATTTTTGTTCTGTGTAGTGCTAATGACAGCCTGCAGTACCCCGGTCGGCCTTCAACTGGAGTTACTCAATGAAAGGGGGCAGCATAGAGCTAGTCTGCAACGTCATTTCCTGGAGTAGTTCAAACTGCACATGTCGTGTTCGTCTGTATAGCAGAGTGGCGCAGCGGAAGCGTGCTGGGCCCATAACCCAGAGGTCGATGGATCGAAACCATCCTCTGCTAATTGTTTATCTTTAGAACAGCTTTACAGCAAAATGGATTGAAGAGGGGGAAGGAAACACTAGTTAAATTTTTTGCACTTGAAAAGAGAACCTATAAAAAGAAAATCTATAACTCAAAATTAATGTTGTGTTATGCAAAGATCCCATTACAATATGTATATTTGTCAATTCCTTTTATGAAAACCTTTACAACTCTCCATTTCAGGAAGATGATTGCCACATTCAGAATGATTTCCACTCAGGATGATGGATGATTTCCACTCAGTTTGCGATTCACCTCTGTCAATTGAAGAAATTAGAGAGGCTCTGAATTTAATGAAGAATGGGAAATCTCCTGGAACTGATGGCCTGTCAGTTGAATTCTATAGACAGTTTTGGAAGTTACTAGAACACACTATTTTTAATGTTTCAAGATTGCATCGAAAAAGGTGAAATGTTCTCCACTATGAAACAGGGCCTTATTTCATTGATTCTGAAGCCAGATAAAGACCCTTCTCTCATTGACAATTGGAGACCAATTACTTTATTAAATGTTGATTACAAATGGATTCCTCTGGTTTATGCCAAAAGATTAAAGAAAGGAAGAGATCCCATTATAAATGAGACTCAAACAGGTTTTATGAAGGGCCATCACATAAACTCTAACATTAGTTTAGTGATATCTGCGTTTTCTGTGAAAAAGAAGTTGAACCTCTTGGGATTCACCAGGACCGAGTTTGGGAAACTCTGGTATAGCCCATTAGACGCCATCTTAACCGGCTTCAATGAATGCACTATTGAGTTTTTACATAGGAACGAATGGTGTCACGAAATCAATGGCTTTGTCCATTCATAAGAACTTAGACATGCAGTATCGAGCATTGGAGGGCATTATGGCAATTCTAGTATTTACATAACAATAATTTTTTTGTATAATAACTATTTTTCTGAGAATGCACACCAATACAGCATTATGGGTAAATTCAGAGGGTAGCTGATTTCTGGATTACACTTCTACCAAGTATTCGTACCGCTGACACACTTTCATGAGCTGTGTTGAACACAGCTAAACATATATAGAAGTCAGAACAATCCCAGAACATATTCCAGGCTGTGCTAGCAAAACAGTCCTGTAGGGTAGCATCGCGTCATCTGACCACTTCCGTATTGAGCGAGTCACTGGTGCTTCCTGCTTTAGATTTAGCTTGTAAGCAGGAATCAGGAGGATAGAATTATGGTCAGATTTGCCAAAAAGGAGGGCGAGTGAGAGCTTGTGAGTTAATGTCGTAAAACATTGTATATAAATAAAGTTTAGTTTGAATGATGAGGTAATGACCAAGCAGTTTAGGTTATTGTAGGACATTCACAGTTCTGCTGTACAAAGTCTGTTAAATTTTTCCCTTCATTAGAAACAGGAATATCTGGTTGTTTGATTTGGAATGTCTCCAAGGTGATGACAACGGTTGGGCTGATGTAATTGATCCATGAAAATAAATAACATTCCAGAAAAGGTCTCCTTGCTATTGTCCAAGAGTATTTCTCATAAATTCTGACTTAATGCTGCTCATTCATGATATTTATTTAATATTGTATAAAGTAATGATATACTGTCGACTCCTGAGGAGGAAGAGATTATCACAGATCATCCTATACTTATGATAAGGTCCATGCAATTCTGGATCATTGGGAGGGCCCTACCCCATTGAAGTTGACATCTAAAATGGTTAGGTTTATGGTTGTGGTTAAGCTTAGATTTGGGGTTTTGATTAGGGACAGCCCAAGGATCCCGGATAGCATATGATAACCATTGTTTTTATTAATCGTTTCCCTTACCTACTGGCCTGTAGTCTGCCTTGCGCAGTACTAAACTCCCATCCAGCAGGCATATGTCATATGTTTCTGGGTTCGTCACCCACAAGAACAACATATTTCCTACGTTTGCTTAACTGTATACGGAAGTAGGATTAGAAACTAGTTTGTTTTGATTTTGCATTTGGCAAATCTCATTCGACTGAAAATGTCTAAACTACAGTTGTTACGTGTGTTTTTAAATTATCGTTTAACGGCGGCTGCTGTGGAGATTTTTCGGGGCAGTTGAGAAAACGGTAGTGGAGTACCAGGAGGAGAATGATCGGCTACGGAGACTGCTGGGGATCACACCGGATATACAACTATGAAGAATAGGTTTGTATGTAGATCTACTGATAGCTAGCTATAGTTATACTTAATTGATTGTTAAAATGTATCAAATGGTTATCAGTTAAGTTGTTTTTCAATTTAACGTGAATGGATTAAAAAAAAACATAAAAACCAGGAAGTGATTTGAAATTAAAATTTAAAATTGACTACGTTGAGAAGTAATTGAAAATATTCTTCTTTGCAATTATTGAATTGGAATTATAGTTTACCCAGCCTTGAATTTATACGGGCTTAAAAATGTACTCTAACCCCGAGGTCTAAAGTCTGTATAGCAGAGGAGGCTGGTGGGAGTAACTATAGGAGGACATTTCTCATTACTGGGCAGGGGCACTTGGGAACCAGGCTGACCCACTGGGGAGCCAGGCCCAGCCAATCAGAATGAGATTTTCCCCAACAAAAGGGCTTTATTACAGACAGAAATACTCTTAAAGATCCCACAGGTGAAGAACCCGGATGTGGAGGTCCTGTGTTGGCGTGGTTACACGTGGTCTGCGGTTGTGAGGTCGGTTGGATGTACACAACATTATGGTAGAACAATGAACATTACATTCTCCGGCAACAGCTCTGGTGGACATTCCTGCAGGCAGCATGCCAATCCCTCAAAACTTGACACATCTGTGTCATTGTTTTTTGTTGTTGACAAAACTGCACATTTTAGAGTGGCCTTTTATTGTACCCAGCACAAGATGCACCTGTGTAATGATGATGCTGTTTAATCAGTTTATTGATATGCCAAACCTGTCAAGTGGATGGATTATCTTGGCAAAGGAGAAATGCTCACTAACAGGGATATAAACAAATTTGTGCGCACAATTTGAGAGAAATAAACTTTTTGTGCATATGGAACATTTCTGGGATCTTTTATTTCTGCTCATGAAACATGGGACTTAGCTCTATTCCATTTATTTGTATTTAAAAAATCTCCCCAGTCCTTGCCAATGGCAAACATACCCATAACATGATACAGCCACAAACATGCTTATTAAGACTGGTACTCAGTGATGTATTGTGTTGGATTTGCCCCAAACATAACACTTTGAATTCAGGACATAAAGTTAATTTCTTTGCCACATTTTTTTGCAGTAATACTTTAGTGCTTTATTGTAAAAGGGATTTTTTTTTTTGTAAAAATGTTATTCTCTACAGGCTTCCTTCTTTTCACTCTTATCATTTAGGTTAGTTTTGTGAGTAACTACCATTTTGTTGGTCCATCCTCAGTTTTCTTCTATCATAGCCAGTAAACCATTGTAGCTGTTTTAAAGTCACCATTGGCCTCATGGTGAAATACCTGAGTGGTTTCCTTCCTCTCCGGCAACTGAGTTAGAAAGGACGCCTGTATCTTTGTATTGACACACCATCCAAAGTCTAATTAAGTACTTCACCATGCTCAAAGAGATATCCAATGTCTGCTTTTTGAATTTTTACCCATCTACCAACAGGTTCCCTTTTTGTAAGGCATTGACAAACCTACGTCTTTGTGGTTATATCTGTGCTTGAAATTCAGTGCTCGACTGCGGGACCTTACAGATAATTGTATGTGTGGGATACAGAGATTATGTAGTCATTAAAAAATATATGTTAAACACTATTATTGCACACAGTCCAGTCCATGCAACTTATTATGTGACTTTTTAAGCACATTGTTACTCCTGAACTTATAAAGGCTTGCCATAACAAAAGGTTTGAGTATTTATCCACTCAAGACATTTCATCTTTTAATTTGGATTCATTTGTAAACATTTCTAAAAACATAATTCCACTTTGACATTATGGGGTGTTTTGTGTAACCCAGGACTGAGTTTGGGAAACCCTGGGTTAATAAACATTTTTTTTTTACTGAACTAAAATCAACCCCAACCCTGAGGCTTTTCAAGGCGGTAAAAATAACCTCTGCTCCTCCTCTCCTTCCCTCCAGACTCCCTGCAGCTCTCTGTCTCTGAAGAGGAGGTTCCCCCTGAGCAGCAGCACTGTGAGCAGGAGTGGAGCACCAGTCTGGGGCAGGAGGACCCAGAGACCAAACAGATTAAAGAGGAACAGGAGGAAGTCAGGACGAGTTAGGAGGAAGAGCAGCTTCAAGGGGTGGAGGCTGATATCATAGAGTTCATATTCACTCCTTCCTGTGTGTGTGAATGTGAATGTGATCAGGAGGAACCATTTCAGTCCTTGACTCTTCCCCAAACCCAGACTGTGGAGAACAGAGAGAGTGACTCTAAACCATTGGATCTCAAACCTTTTGGCACTGTGACCCACAGTGCCAAAAGTGCCAGGGTTTTGACATTCCCTGTGACCCTCCATATAATTCATACAGCCACAGCTCAGCCGTAAGCAGCAACCCAGTTGGACTTGACATCAGACCACCATTAGATCCCAACCCCACATCAGATTCCAACCCATCAATGAGGGAACACTGTTCCCGAATCCAGCATCACATCTAGACAATCTCACCGCTGCAGTGTCTGTGGTGAAACGATTCCTCTGAGTGCTCACTATCAGAGACATGTAGCTCTCACACAGAAGAAGAAACTCGGCAAACTCTACAATCACCTGTAAACTGAAGGCCTCATGTCCGACTCTGTCATGGTGGTAAACCCTGAACCCTGCCCTGTTTGTGGAAAGACCTTCAAACAAAAAGGACATCTGTCCAGACACATGAGTATTCACACAGGAGAGAAACCATTTTACTGTGGTGACTGTGGGAAAAGCTTCAGTCTCAGGGGTAACCTAACCAGGCATAAGCTGACTCACACAGGAGAGAAACCTGTTAGCTGTGGTGACTGTGGGAAAAGTTTCAGTCTCAAGGGGAACCAAATTAAGCATAAACTGACTCACACTGGAGAGAAAGCATTTAGCTGTGGTGACTGTGACAAACGCTTCAATCAGAAAGGGGACCTAAGGAGGCACAAACTAATTCACACTGGAGATAAACAACTTGGCTGCTCAGTCTGTGGGAAAAGATTCATTCAGAAGACTAATCTGCTGAGGCATGTGGATAAAGTCCACAAAGGAAGAAAACAGGACAGAAACTGAAAGAGGAAAGAACATTAGGACAAAGAGATTGTTTGTCAGGTTAGTGAATAAAAAGGCAGGATGTGGACAAATCTCTTAGGAAGCAACAGCGATATGGCCCTCATCAAATATGCAGACGACATGGCTCTGGTTGCTTGCCTGGAGGTCAAGTCCATCTCCAGCTACTCCCAGTTCATTGACTGCCTCTTGATGTGGTTTGACAGTAGCTTTCTTGACCTCAACGTCACCAGGACCAAAAAACTGTGCCTTGGAGGAAAGAAAGCTGGGAAATGGAAGCCCTTCTCTGGAGCTTGTCACCGTGTAAGGATGTGGAGCAAGTCACACATTTTAAATACTTGGGGACAATTTTCGACCACAAACTTAGCTTCCAGTAAAACATTCCCTCATCTACAAAAAGTCCAGGCAGCTTATTTCCCTACTTAAGAAACAATTCAGTTTTAATGCAAGCAAACACACTGATCATGGTGTACAAATCCCTGATCGAGTGTTCTCAATTACTACATCCCCTTTGGGTATGGGAACCTCTCAGTGAGAAACAGGAGTTAACTGGCACAAGTTGTTCCAGAAAAGCAAATCTGTCCGCAGCAAACGGCCACAACTCCAAGAACTGTAAACACAAAGCATCACAAGGAAAACTGCAAGCATCCTTCCAAACGCTGCCGTCAGGTCGGAGACGACAGGTGGAACTCACAAAGAAGAATGGTCCCCCCAAAAATGTATCCCCTCTGCAGTGACAATCCTTATTAAGGCTGATGAACGGACATGTGAATGTTTGTGAATTTGAATTTGACCGCTTCACGTCAAAGTAGAAAAAAATAACCAGCCATGTATCTATCGTAATTTAAGAGAAATCGTACAATGTACAATTGGTGATGTTCAAAAAAATGTTTTTTTCCCCAAAAAAAGTTACAGATCCACTTGCAGCGTGTTCAGACAAATATTTTTTTAAGTGGGTTTCGGAGGTCTGCGAGATTTCTGTGATTTTCTGAAATAACACACAATAATTCAACGCTCTGTAAATAAGTCCGTTCTTAACATAAAGACTTAAAACTCAATATTCTATAAGAGCCTACCCCAAGGAGGATATGTGTTCCCTTTCAGCTTCCTGTGTCAATGGGAAGTACCTTAAAATGGTGTCTTAGTGGCTGTTTTGAAGGGTTAAAAAGGTCAGATCTTTTCAAAACTTTATATGTGTGATTAGGCAACCCTCATGAACTGTAAATCAGTCATTTCCCCCAACAGATGTAAAAGAAAAGCTCTCTCTCACACACACACACACACACACACACACACACACACACACACACACACACACACACACACACACACACACACACACACACACACACAGAGAGAGCAAGGATGGAGTGACACAGTGCGAGGTGTAAAGACACACAGAACCTGCAATGGCATTACCATAATCTCTAGGCTGTGCCGAGTTCAACGAGATGCCCCGCTTGACCGTAGCTTGCTCGGTCTGAGCTCAGCGACCATGAAAAAAGTAGGCCCATAATGAAGTCTGGCCCTAAATTTCAGGTGCTTTTGGGTGACAGAGGGAGAACATTTAGGGTTAGAAGCACAATTTGACTGCAGGAACATTCCTGAGGTCCTCCCGATCTGTGCAAGCCTAACCTTGACCATGTGGCATTAACCTATATATCCATTCAAATACCCCTCTGTATACCCCTCCATATACCCCTCCCTATAGCCCTCTATATACCCATTCATATCACCCTCTATATACACATTCATATAGCCCTCTATATACCCCTCTATTAAAGTGACTAGGCACAGGATAGATGGGTGTGTAGCGAGTGTGAAAGTGCGTGTGTTGGGGCGTCTGAGTAGAGTCCAGTGTGTGGGTAGAGTCCAGTGTGTGGGTAGAGTCCAGTGTGTGGGTAGAGTAAGTGTGTGGGTAGAATCCAGTGTGGGTAGAGTCCAGTATGTGGGTAGAGTCCAGTGTGTGGGTAGAGTCCAGTGTGTGGGTAGAGAGTCAGTGTGTGGGTAGAGTCCAGTGTGTGGGTAGAGTCCAGTGTGTGGGTAGAGTCAGTGTGTGGGTAGAGTCCAGTGTGTGGGTAGAATCCAGTGTGGGTAGAATCCAGTGTGGGTAGAGTCCAGTGTCTGGGTAGAGTCCAGTATGTGGGTAGAGTCCAGTAGGTGGGTAGAGTCCAGTGTGTGGGTAGAGTCCAGTGTGGGTAGAGTCCAGTGTGGGTAGAGTCAGTGTGTGGGTAGAGTCCAGTGTGGGTAGAGTCAGTGTGTGGGTAGAGTCAGTGTGTGTAGAGTCCAGTGTGTGTAGAGTCCAGTGTGTGGGTAGAGTCCAGTGTGTGGGTAGAGTCCAGTGTGTGGGTAGAGTCCAGTGTGTGGGTAGAGTCCAGTGTGTGGGTAGAGTCCATTGTGTGGGTAGAATCCAGTGTGTGGGTAGAGTCCAGTGTGTGGGTAGAGTCCAGTGTGTGGGTAGAGTCCAGTGTGTGGGTAGAATCCAGTGTGTGGGTAGAGTCCAGTGTGTGGGTAGAGTCCAGTGTGGGTAGAGTCCAGTGTGTGGGTAGAGTCCAGTGTGTGGGTAGAGTCCAGTGTGTGGGTAGAATCCAGTGTGTGGGTAGAGTCCAGTGTGTGGGTAGAGTCCAGTGTGGGTAGAGTCCAGTGTGTGGGTAGAGTCCAGTGTGTGGGTAGAGTCCAGTGTGTGGGTAGAGTCCAGTGTGTGGGTAGAATCCAGTGTGTGGGTAGAGTCAGTGTGTGGGTAGAGTCCAGTGTGTGGGTAGAATCCAGTGTGGGTAGAATCCAGTGTGGGTAGAGTCCAGTGTCTGGGTAGAGTCCAGTATGTGGGTAGAGTCCAGTAGGTGGGTAGAGTCCAGTGTGGGTAGAGTCCAGTGTGGGTAGAGTCAGTGTGTGGGTAGAGTCCAGTGTGGGTAGAGTCAGTGTGTGGGTAGAGTCAGTGTGTGTAGAGTCCAGTGTGTGGGTAGAGTCAGTGTGTGTAGAGTCCAGTGTGTGTAGAGTCCAGTGTGTGGGTAGAGTCCAGTGTGTGGGTAGAATCCAGTGTGTGGGTAGAGTCCAGTGTGTGGGTAGAGTCCAGTGTGTGGGTAGAGTCCAGTGTGTGGGTAGAGTCCATTGTGTGGGTAGAATCCAGTGTGTGGGTAGAGTCCAGTGTGTGGGTAGAGTCCAGTGTGTGGGTAGAGTCCAGTGTGTGGGTAGAATCCAGTGTGTGGGTAGAGTCCAGTGTGTGGGTAGAGTCCAGTGTGGGTAGAGTCCAGTGTGTGGGTAGAGTCCAGTGTGTGGGTAGAGTCCAGTGTGTGGGTAGAGTCCAGTGTGTGGGTAGAATCCAGTGTGTGGGTAGAGTCCAGTGTGTGGGTAGAGTCCAGTGTGGGTAGAGTCCAGTGTGGGTAGAGTCCAGTGTGTGGGTAGAGTCCAGTGTGTGGGTAGAATCCAGTGTGTGGGTAGAGTCCAGTGTGTGGGTAGAGTCCAGTGTGGGTAGAGTCCAGTGTGGGTAGAGTCCAGTGTGTGGGTAGAGTCCAGTGTGTGGGTAGAGTCCAGTGTGTGGGTAGAGTCCAGTGTATGGCTACACCATGGTGCTACCCTACAGAGTGCTGTTGAGGCTACTGTAGACCTTCATTGAAAAACAGTGTGTTTTAATCAATTATTTGGTGACGTTAATATTTTTTGTATAGTTTTATCTAAAAAGGATAACTTTTTTAATGTTTCACAATTTTCATTTTTCTGAAATTCACCTAGGAGGATGGTTCTCCCCTTTCTCCTCTGAGAAGCATCTGCTGATGTTAATCATATGCCATGGCTGTCTCAGTCACCAGATCTCAAACCAATTGAACACTTCTGGGAGATTCTGGAGCAGCGCATGAGACAGCGATTTCCAACACAAAATAATGGAATAATTATTTAATATATAACTGGGCAAGTCAGTTAAGAACAAATTCTTATTTACAATTACGGCCTACCGGCACAGGGGCAGAAGGACAGGTTTTTACCTTGTCAGCTTGGGGATTTGATCCACCAACCTTTCAGTTACTGGCCTAACGCTCTAACGCTCTAACCTCTAGGCTACTTGATGCCCCACAATCCTGCCAAGAGGGTTCCAAACACTTGTAGAATCTCTGCCAAGAGGGTTCCAAACACTTGTAGAATCTCTGCCAAGAGGGTTCCAAACACTTGTAGAATCTCTGCCAAGAGGGTTCCAAACACTTGTAGAATCTCTGCCAAGAGGGTTCCAAACACTTGTAGAATCTCTGCCAAGAGGGTTCCAAACACTTGTAGAATCTCTGCCAAGAGGGTTCCAAACACTTGTAGAATCTCTGCCAAGAGGGTTCCAAACACTTGTAGAATCTCTGCCAAGAGGGTTCCAAACACTTGTAGAATCTCTGCCAAGAGGGTTCCAAACACTTGTAGAATCTCTGCCAAGAGGGTTCCAAACACTTGTAGAATCTCTGCCAAGAGGGTTCCAAACACTTGTAGAATCTCTGCCAAGAGGGTTCCAAACACTTGTAGAATCTCTGCCAAGAGGGTTCCAAACACTTGTAGAATCTCTGCCAAGGTGCATTGAAGCTGTTCTTGCTCAACGCCCTATTAAGACATTTTATGTTGGTGTTTCCTTTATTTTTGCAGTTACCTGTAATTTCTATAACGAAAAAGAAGAAGAATCTTTGTGTTCTTAGATCGTAATTATAGTTGATATGGTGCTCTTCCATGTCCAAGGTCTGTGGCATTGATGAATAAATAATATAATTTTTACTTTAAGTCAGATGTTTATATGTTATGTATAACCTCGTCCCCAGCCTTGAATTGCTGGCGTATAGAGCCTTGTGACACTGTGGGACAGTTTGGAATTTAGGGGGTGTGGATCTACTGAGTGACATGCTAATCAATTCCGATTCTGAGCGAATCACACGACTATGAGGTGCGGCTCTAAATCGAGGCGGTAGAGGGACAGTTGCATTAAATGGGACTTTATATGTTCAAAACTATTTCTAAGATGCGCACTTCCGGATTTTCCGAACTCACTTCATGTTTAAATCACTTGAAACTCCCCAATGGAAATAAATGAATAGTGAACAAACGATTGGAACCATTTCTGTGTTTGACCACTTTCAATCAATAGAATAAAATAAGATGAGTAAAAAAAAAAAGAAGATGGGTATCGGAATACAAACGTCAACAACATTCAACAATAACAAAAAGTTAATTTTGAGTATGAGTATGAGTATGATTTGACCGCTTATGACAACATCACTGTGGCACAATATTGTAGGAAGCTCACAGGTCTGTTGTTCAAAGTCTGTGGATGTTTTCACGTCATTAGGAGCAGGAATGTGCCGGTTGTTTTTGAAGTCTCTCAGGGGTGATGACAGAATGTTCTGACTGATGTTACATGCATTTAAAGAAATCTTTCTTTCCACCCGTCTTCTCATCCATTTTCACCTAATGCTGTTCGTTCATAATATTGTTTGAATATTTGGGGAAATAACGATATACATTTGAATCCCGATGAGTGCATTTAAAAATATATATATAAATGCAAACTCTGTTTAAGTGAGCAACAGTGTTTTTCCAGTCCCAATTCAATATCATTCTTCATAATATCCTCTTGATAACTGCATTCTCTGGTTTTGCGCATGCTGTCACATCAGTCCCAAGCAAGTACTGTTGTCAGGAGTGTTACAATGTGTTGTCTTTCCATTCAGTTCATACAAGAAATTAACATCTTAGATCACCCTATTACGTATTCTAAACACCCCCCCCCCCCCCCCATGTAGTTATCTATTTCCATTATCACTTGTCTGTACCTCGAAGTAAAACCCGTGGTTGTATACATAAATAATATTGATACATTTCAAATATACTTTCAAGAAAACATCTCCTTGCATTTTTGTCCAGGATTATTTATCATAAATTCTGACCTATAATGGTGCTCATTCATTATTATTCATGTAATGCTGTATAGAGTAATGATATACAGACGACTCCTCATGATGAATTGAGATAACCCTATACTTATGAACACCACTGTCTGTCAACATGTAGTTATCGTTTCTCTTTACCACTAGTCTGTAGGCTGTTTTGCACAGTATTAAACTCCCATTCAGCTGGCGGCGCTGTTGTGCGTTCCCAAGTGTGCCACCCACTAGAGCGAAGGAGTTTTTAAAAAATCCTTGACTTAAACACGGAAGTAGGATTGGAAACGAGTTTACATTACAAACACATACTGACTGAACTGAATAGGCTACACAAAGCTAATTTGTCTGAAAATGTCTGAACTACAATTGTTGCGTGTGTTTTTGAATGATCGTTTAACGGCGGCTGCTGTGGAGATTTTCGGGGCAGTTGAGAAAACGGTAGTGGAGTACCAGGAGGAGAATGATCGGCTACGGAGAATGCTGCGGATCACACCGGAGATACAACTATGTAAAATAGGTAAGACTCAGTGGCTGTCGGTGCCATTTAAGATGAGGGAGGACTATTATTGGGATTTATGCGCATTGGCTTATTTCTGTTACAGCATATTGGATGACTCATTCATATTCCATTCACCCAGCTCAATGTAACATCGATATGTTTTAGCTACTACATAATACTCAAATGTCACCTATACCCATCATGAGGTTGCTACAACCTAGCCTATGAATGAATGGAAGTTGACAAAATAGGTGCACACAGATCTAGAGAAAAAAATTGAGGCGACACGTGGACAGACAGTGACACATAAAATACGACCTTGCCTGCATCTACCTTATCTAGGTTGTAATCATTAGTCCAACAGTTGAAAACGAGAGTTTCTATTGGGCAAATTCAGTTAAGTTTATCCTTGTTCCATTTAAGAAACGTTTTTCAACCGAGTCGGCGGAATGAATAAACTCTTGATCACACACAAACACTGTTTACTTTCATAACAGCCACATACAAACAGCTCGTGGTATTCCTTCTCGCAACTATGAGCTCTCCTCCTCTCACCTTTTCCCTTCGCTTGTGGACTTCAATGCACAACACCAGCTTTCTGTGACCAGGTGAAAAAACCTTACCAAGCCAAACCATCATATCATAGCCTCTACACACAGCCTTCATCGTTGTCACCTTATTATAACGTCATTGTCAACTTTACTAATATAACTAACACGTTAGTAAACCTGCTACCATCATACAATATAGTGTACAGTCATTAAGCATTTTAGCAGTTACTCCGGCGGGCCCCGGTGGCAATACATTCGTAAAACCAAAAGCTTACCTTCACTTGGAAGAGTTCCTGTATTGGAAAGCCATAGCCAGCTAGCTAACATAGCATCCTTCTCTGTTGGATAGCCATAGCCAGCTAGCTAACATAGCATCCCTCTGTTTGAGCCAGGTGTTTGAGTAGGCTAAACTAGCTAGCAACATTAGCAAGCTATGTAACTGAAGTTAAATAAATAAATAATCTCTCTCTCTCTTGCTTCTCCATTTAAGAAAATAATTTGTTAAAAACTGTTAAACTACTGTCTCTCTCTCTTTGAGCCAACTATTCACCACATTTTATGCACTGCAGTGCTAGCTAGCTGTAGCTTATGCTTTTAGTACTAGATTCATTCTCTTATCCTTAGACTGGGTGGACATGTCAATTCATGCTGCAGAACTCTGATAGGTCAGAGGACGTCCTCCGGAAGTTGTCACAATTACTGTGTAATTATATGGAATAGGGTGAGAACCATGAGCCTCCTAGGTTTTGTATTGAAGTCAATGTACCCAGAGGAGGACGGAAGCCAGCTGTCCGACCGGCTACACCATGCTGAGGCTACTGTAGACCTTCATTGCAAAACAGTGTGTTTATATCAATTATTTGGGGGCATGTGAATATATTTAGTATAGTTTTATATAAAAAGGATAACTTTTTAAATGTTTCACCATTTTTATTTTTATGAAATTCACTGAGGAGGACGGCCTTATAATAGGTTAGTATGGGCTCCCGAGTGGCGCAGCGGTCTAAGGCACTGCATCTCAGTGCTAGAAGCATCACTACAGGCCCTGGTTCGATTCTAGGCTGTATCACAACCCGGCCGTGATTGGGAATCCCATAGGGCGGCGCACAATTGGCCCAGCATTGTCCAGGTTTGGCCGGGGTAGGCAGTCCTTGTAAAATAAGAATTTGTTCTTAACGGACTTGCCTAGTTAAATTAAGGTTGAATACAATAAAGTATGTAAATCTACTGGTATGTATATAATTCTGCTCAATTAGTAAACTGGTTAGGCAAATAGAGATCACCATTTAACAAAAAAAAATGTCATAATTTGTTTTTTAATGTTTCTAACGCTCATTAATCTACCTAGCTAGCTAAACAACTAATTGCTCTCTCTCCATTTATTTATCTTTATAAATAATATATACGGCAATTCGGCTTTAAGCTGTGTAGCCTTTTAAGATAAAATGAACCAATAAACAATTCATATGTATGATTAAATTGTGGTCTGTGTCATGCAATTTGAAATGGCTAGCTGAGAGAACTCGACTCCACCATATATATACATCAGTTGTGTTGAGTGCCGGCGGAGTCTACCTCCGATTACGTCGTCACTTACTGTATCAGTCCAAACTGTAAACATTTCCGTTCTTTAATGCCTCGTACCTGTGTTTGACCTCGTACCTGTGTTTGACCTCGTACCTGTGTTTGACCTCGTACCTGTGTTTGACCTCGTACCTGTGTTTGACCTCGTACCTGTGTTTGACCTCGTACCTGTGTTTGACCTCGTACCTGTGTTTGACCTCGTACCTGTGTTTGACCTCGTACCTCGTGTTTGACCTCGTACCTCGTGTTTGACCTGTGTAGCTGTGTTATTTTTCTTTGTGTGCTTTAATCCGTAGTTCAAACGTTAATAAATGTATAATAAATATAGTTAAGACCACCATTATGTGGTTTAAAAATCTTGGAATGTAATCATTTCAAAGAAGAAGCATTTTTATATTTGACATTCAATTAAATGCATGAAGTCCCACCAAAATGTCTGAATTCCATGGATTGTCTTATTATACAATTGTTTACGTGTAATTGTTGACCTTTTATCAATTTTAACTACTTTTTGCTACTGTATAGATGACCTCTGCTCCTCCTCTCCTTCCCTCCAGACTCACTGCAGCTGTCTGTCTCTGTCTCTGAAGAGGACGTTCCCCCTGAGCAGCAGCATTGTGAGCAGGAGTGGAGCCCCAGTCTGGGACAGAAGGACCCAGAGATCACACTGATTAAAGAAGAACAGGAGGAACTCAGGACCAGTGAGGAGGAAGAACAGCTTCAAGGACTCTTTGATACGAATTACTCCATATTCACTACTTCCTGTTTGAAAAATGAATGTGATCAGAAGGACCCACTTCCGTCCTTGACTCTTCCCCAAAACCAGACTGTGGATAACAGAGAGCGTGAATCTGAACCAGTGGATCCTAAACCTTTTGGCACTGTGACCCACCTAAGGGGTCTGGACATTCCCTGTTACCCTCCAGATAATCAGAACAATGCCTCCAGCTACAGTACAGCCATAAGCAGCGACCCAGTAGAACTTGACAGTAGTCTACCATTTGATCTCAACCCACCATTCGGGGAACTCTCTTCCAAACTCAGCACCACATCTAGAATAACTCACCACTGCCGTGACTGTGGTGAAATGTTTGCTCTGAAAGCTGACCTGCAGAGACATGTGACTCTCCCCAAGAAGAGACCCTGCGAATGCAGCTTCTGCAAAAAACGCTACAACTCCACCTGTAAACTGAAGGCCCATGTCCGACTCTGTCACGGTGGGAAACTCTGCACCTGCCCCTTTTGTGGCAAGATCTTCAAACAAAAAGGACATCTGTCCACTCACATGAGAATCCACACAGGAGAGAAACCATTTACCTGTGGTTACTGTGGGAAGAGCTTTATTCAGAAGGGGGACCTAAGGAGGCATATACTGACTCACACAGGAAAGAAACCATTTAGCTGTGGTTACTGTGGGAAAGGCTTCATTCGCAAAGAGCACCTAACTGCACATGTACGGACTCACACTGGAGAGTAATCATATGGCTACTTACATGGTCTGTGGTAAAAAATATTAATTCAGAAGGTAAACCTGCTGACGCATGTGAAAAACAGAATGAAAACGCAAAGGAGAAAGAAAATTAGGACAAAGATCTCCTATCAGAAGATGGGGATTAAAAAGGGAGGATGTGAACAACACTCTTAGAAAAGCAAAGAAAGACAGGACAAAGATCTCCTATCAGAAGATGAGGAATAAAAATGGAGGATGTGAACAACACTCTTAGAAAAGCAAAGCTACTCTGGATCATTCCTGCTGTGGGTTTCAGATAAATAGATACGTGATGGATTTACTTTAGTAAAATGTTTTGTGTAAATAAAGTTTGATGTCAATTAAAACATTTGATAATGAACAAACCGTAGTGCCTGTATTATGGGAATCTCACAGATCTGCTGTTCAGAGTCTTATGTGTTATGTGTAGTAGGGTTGTTATGGTGACCATATTACCGCCACACCAGCAGTCACGAGTCACGAAGGCAGTCAAATTCCACCTGACCTCTTAGTTACGGTAATTAGGCTTCTCCAAGCTCTGATGCTGCTGATAGTTATTAGTAGCCTACCAAACTTGCTAACTGCCGGGTACTCAAGCACTCTATTGTCCCTCTAATCACCATGACATCAATGCAAATGTATTCGAAAATCGAATCAAACACTTCATGAGAGCCCATGTTGCGCAATATGTCAATAAGCTAAGCAATTGCGGGAGAAAACGGAGTGATTGCCTCTACTAAAAAGAGGAGGATCCCATCAGCTTTCCATAGGATAGGCCTACTATATTTATTTTTTAAACTTTCCTAATATTAACCACATTGCTTATATTTACAACGGGAGTATAGCCTACCTGGCTGCCATGAAAATAAACCCCTCGCTATTTAAGGGCATAGATGATATGTCATTTTTCCATCTGCCCCTGTTTCGATACAGGTGCATGTTAATGGTCCATTCTAAATCAAAACAAATGTCACACATATTACTTAGTATATGCAAAGACAAGATCAAATCAAGAATAGTCTGATGGGTGACAAAATTAGCCCAACACTTGATTTCACAGCTCAAAAAAATAAAGGGAAACACTTAAACAACACAATGTAACTCCAAGTCAATCACACTTCTGTGAAATCAAACTGTCCACTTAGGAAGCAACACTGATTGACAATAAATTTCACATGCTGTTATGCAAATGAAATAGACAACAGGTGGAAATTATAGGCAATTAGCAAGACACCCCCAATAAAGGAGTGGTTCTGCAGGTGGTGACTACAGACCACTTCTCAGTTCCTATGCTTCCTGGCTGATGTTTTGGTCACTTTGGAATGCTGGCGGTGCTTTCACTCTAGTGGTAGCATGAGACGGAGTCTACAACCCACACAAGTGGCTCAGGTAGTGCAGCTCATCCAGGATGGCACATCAATGCGAGCTGTGGCAAGAAGGTTTGCTGTGTCTGTCAGCGTAGAGTCCAGAGCATGGAGGCGCTACCAAGAGACAGGCCAGTACATCAGGAGACGTGGAGGAGGCCGTAGGAGGGCAACAACCCAGCAGCAGGACCGCTACCTCCGCCTTTGTGCAAGGAGGAGCAGGAGGAGCACTGCCAGAGCCCTGCAAAATGACCTCGAGCAGGCCACAAATGTGCGTGTGTCTGCTCAAACGGTCAGACACAGACTCCATGAGGGCCCGACGTCCACAGGTGGGGGTTGTGCTTACAGCCCAACACTATGCAGGACGTTTGGCATTTGCCAGAACACCAAGAGTGGCAAATTCGCCACTGGCGCCCTGTGCTCTTCACAGATGAAAGCAGGTTCACACTGAGCACATGTGACAGACGTGACAGTCTGGAGACACCGTGGAGAACGTTCTGCTGCCTGCAACATCCTCCAGCATGACCGATTTGGCGGTGGGTCAGTCATGGTGTGGGGTGGCATTTATTTGGGGGGCCGCACAGCCCTCCATGTGCTCACCAGAGGTAGCCTGACTGCCATTAGGTACCGAGATGAGATCCTCAGACCCCTTGTGAGACCATATGCTGGTGCGGTTGGCTCTGGGTTCCTCCTAATGCAAGACAATGCTAGACCTCATGTGGCTGGAGTGTGTCAGCAGTTCCTGCAAGAGGAAGGCATTGATGCTATGGACTGGCCCGCCCATTCCAGCCCAGACCTGATTCCAATTGAGCACATCTGGGACATCATGTCTCGCTCCATCCACCAACGCCACATTGCACCACAGACTGTCCAGGAGTTGGCGGATGCTTTAGTCCAGGTCTGGGAGGAGATCCCTCAGGAGACCATCCGCCACCTCATCAGGAGCATGCCCAGGCGTTGTAGGGAGGTCATACAGGCACGTGGAGGCCACACACACTACTGAGCCTCATTTTGACTTGTTTTAAGGACATTACATCAAAGTTGGATCAGCCTGTAGTGTGGTTTTCCACTTTAATTTTGAGTGTGACTTCAAATCCAGACCTCCATGGGTTGATAAATTTGATTTCCATTGATAATTTTTGTGTGATTTTGTTGTCAGCACATTCAACTATGAAAAGAAAACAGTATTTAATAAAAATATTTCATTCATTCAGATCTAGGATGTGTTATTTTGGTGTTCCCTTTATTTTTTTGAGCAGTGTATATCACTTGTGAATGATGCCCAGCATAAGAAACAATGCCTTTCTTTTGTGACTTGCTCAATCATAGTCACACAACCTCATGTAGCCTAGCCCATAGGCCTATATGTTTTAATAAGGTTTGTATCGCAACTAAAGTGGTCAAATAACTCATAAAAATAAAGCCTAACTGGCATACATAAGCAGCAGCGCGTGAGTTTCAAGTTTGCAGAAGATCATTTTCACCATTTTAAAAAATGCACCTTTATAATAAAAGTATTACATGCATAATTGCATTTTTGCTTCGAGGGTGACTGTTGATGTGTGCAGAAGGTCCCTGGTTCGCGCCCGGGTATGGGCGAGGGGACGGTCTAAATTTGTACTGTTACACTTGCATTTGCGGTCCCTTTTGATAATGGTGTTTTCCGCTAATGGAACATTTACGCTTATAGCCTACTACCATGTGTGCATTATAGCCTACTACCATGTGTGCATTATAGCCTACTACCATGTGTGCATTATAGCCTACTACCATGTGTGCATTATAGCCTACTACCATGTGTGCATTATAGCCTACTACCATGTGTGCATTATAGCCTACTACCATGTGTGCATTATAGCCTACTACCATGTGTGCATTATAGCCTACTACCATGTGTGCATTATAGCCTACTACCATGTGTGCATTATAGCCTACTACCATGTGTGCATTATAGCCTACTACCATGTGCGCATTGCAGCACTTACAATGTGAAGAAACAGCCTCATAGTTTATTAAACAGTTTAAGCTCAACGTTCTGATCTGTTGTGTCAGCCCCATTGCATTAAAAAAAACATATTTGATGCTAGTCGTTGTATTAATGTGGGATCTATTGTATCCCACAACTGTCCCAGACTATGTTTGGAATGTTTATTTATCGCACAGAATAGAATAGGTCGACTTTTGTACTATGGGGGATAATAGATTGACATAGACTAGTGCTTTTGCTGTTTGTTAGGTCTACTCATCTTGTTGGTTGACTTAAAGTAAATGTGGACAGTTCTTCCAATATCTTCAATATGCACCTCGGAATTGGAAAAGGACCCGCGCAGTTGCGTCCCCGATGTGTCTGTCTTCACTTGTAGCCTGTGAGAAAGACCCGATCACGTGATGGAGAGCCATGTGAGCTGTGATTCAGAGCGAGTAGCACTCAGGGAGAAGGGCACAACGGCCACTAGCCACAAAAGGCATGGATTTTTTAGGGTGTGTTACGGCCACACAAAGGGGATGCCGCTGTGGAATTCGAGGCATTATCAAACGCTTGTCCAATTGTGAATGAGAGACTGATGTAATGTTTGCAGTCTGCGCAAAAAAACAAAGAGGGCTCATGCCTTTTCAAGCAACTTTTTTCAAATCATCATCAGTCGCATCATGTAGCCTTAAAATGCATTAAACATATAGCCCAATGTTTGTAGAACAACTAAAGTTACATAAATAACTCTAAAGTAAGCACATACAGTTGAAGTCGGAAGTTTACATACACTTAGGTTGGAGTCATTAAAACTAGTTTTTCAGCCACTCCACAAATTTCTTGTTAAGAAACTACAGTTTTGGCAAGTCGGTTAGGACACCTACTTTGTGCATGACACAAGTATTTTTGCCAACAATTGTTTGCAGACAGATTATTTCACTTATTATTCGCTGTATCACAATTCCAGATGGTCAGAAGTTTACATACACAAAGTTGACTGCCTTTAAACAGCTTGGAAAATTTCAGAAAATTATGTCATGCCTTTAGCAGCTTCTGATAGGCTAATTGACATAATTTCAGTCAATTGAAGGTGTACCTATGGATATATTTCAAGGCCTGCCTTCAAAGTCAGTGCCTCTTTGGTTGACATCATGGGAAAATCAAAAGAAATCAGCAAAGACCTCTGAAAATAATTGTAGACCTCCACAAGTCTGGTTCATCCTTGGGAGCAATTTCCAAATGCCTGAAAGTACCACGTTCATCTGTACAAACAATTGTACGCAAGTATAAACACCATGGGACCACGCAGCCGTCATACCTCTCAGGAAGGAGACGCGTTCTGTCTCCTAGAGATGAACGTACTTTGGTGTGAAAAGTGTACCGGTATATCAATCCCAGAACAACAGCAAAGGACCTTGTGAAGATGCTGGAGTAAACAGGTACAAAAGTATCTATGTCCACAGTAAAACGAGTCCTATATCGACATAACCTGAAAGGCTGCTCAGCAAGGAAGAAGCCACTGCTCCAAAACCGCCATTAAAAAAAGCCAGACTACGGTTTGCAACTGCACATGGGGACAAAGATTGTACATTTGGAGAAATGTCCTCTGGTCTGATGAAACAAAAATAGAACTGTTTGGCCATAATGACTATCGTTATGTTTGGAGGAAGAAGGGGGAGGCTTGCAAGCCGAAGAACACCATCCCAACCTTGAAGCACAGGGGTGGCAGCATCATGTTGTGGGGGTGCTTTGCTGCAGGAGGGACTGGTGCACTTCACAAAATAGATGGCATCATGAGGTGGGAAAATTATGTTGATATATTGAAGCATCATCTCAAGACATCAGGAAGTTAAAGCTTGGTTGCAAATGGGTCTTCCAAATGGACTATTTATTTATTTAACTAGGCAAGTCAGTTAAGAACAAATTCTTATTTTCAATGACAGCCTAGGAACAGTGGGTTAACTGCCTTGTTCAGGGGCAGAATGACAGATTTGTACCTTGTCAGTTCAGGGATTTGATCTTGCAACCTTTCAGTTACTAGTCCAACACGCTAACCACTAACCACTATATAGAGGCAACATCATTGGGTATATAGAGGCAACATCATTGGCTATATAGAGGCAACATCATTGGGTATATAGAGGCAACATCATTGGCTATATAGAAGCAACATGATTGGGTATATAGAGGCAACGTCATTGGGTATATAGAGGCAACGTCATTGGGTATATAGAGGCAACATCATTGGGTATATAGAGGCAACATCATTGGGTATATAGAGGCAAAGTTATTGGCTATATAGAGGCAAAGTCATTGGGTATATAGAGGCAACATCATTGGCTATATAGAGGCAACGTCATTGGGTATATAGAGGCAACGTCATTGGGTATATAGAGGCAACATCAGTGGGTATATAGAGGAAACATCATTGGCTATATAGAGGCAACGTCATTGGGTATATAGAGGCAACGTCATTGGGTATATAGAGGCAACGTCATTGGGTATATAGAGGAAACATCATTGGGTATATAGAGGCAACGTCATTGGGTATATAGAGGCAACGTCACTGGGTATATAGAGGCAACGTCATTGGGTATATAGAGGAAACATCATTGGGTATATAGAGGCAACGTCATTGGGTATATAGAGGCAACGTCACTGGGTATATAGAGGCAACGTCACTGGGTATATAGAGGCAACGTCATTGGGTATATAGAGGAAACATCATTGGGTATATAGAGGCAACGTCATTGGGTATATAGAGGCAACGTCACTGGGTATATAGAGGCAACATCATTGGGTATATAGAGGCAACGTCATTGGGTATATAGAGGCAACATCATTGGGTATATAGAGGCAACGTCATTGGGTATATAGAGGCAACGTCACTGGGTATATAGAGGCAACATCATTGGGTATATAGAGGCAACGTCACTGGGTACATAGAGGCAACATCATTGGGTATATAGATGCAACGTCATTGGGTATATAGAGGCATCATCATTGGGTATATAGAGGAAACAACATTGGGTAGTATGCTGCAAAGTTTTTAAAGACATTACATTTACTGTTAGATTAAATCATTACACTGCTAACTAGCAGTACAAAGCAATCTGGCTCATGGGTTTTGAGTTTCCACTTGGTGATTAGCCTCAAGTGGTTGAGCCTGTGTAATATGTGTACCCCAAAAAATATGTAAGCAAATTCATTCTATTGAACTAAATAAATATGCTATTCTGGAGCCCTATTTTGACAATAGCCTAATTGCACCCAACATTAATTCCTAACACTGGTTTATGTGACACACCAAAATATCGTTACCTTCCATTCCTGTTTGGACATGTTGCATGAAACAACATATTTATTGAATCCTACCGTCTCAATAACTGTTTATATGTTTTTCTTCTTCTATTGCCTACCATTCTACGACAGCTCTGAAAGATTCCGAAAAGAGGCCAATTATTTTAGGTCCGGTACCATCGCTCTGAAATATTCTGCAGGCTACTGGCATTACGCACCTGGCTAGAAGACTACTGTAGCTCTGTTGGCATAACTTTTATAGACAATTTTGATACCTTTTGGAAACCGAAGATGCTCTACGCCGGGAATGATCCAAACCTTGGCTCCTGGACTCTGTACGCGCATTTCAAGGCTGCGTCGAGACAATGACTTATCAGTGACCCAAGTCCTGCTCGGATAATCCCGACCATTGTGTTGCTGAGCTGTCGTAGTGCTGCTGCAAATCTACATTGTCCTAGGGGCATTGGCAGTCATAACGTAAGAAACCTCATTTATGTCCCTCCATCTCCCCTAAATACCTATGCCAATCCTATAGCTATCCTATAGCTATTGTATGCAGTAATCATGAACCTGAGTTAATACTGTTAGCACTGATGTGGTTTGCCCTAATAGGAAGTCCACTGTGTGCAGCTCACCTGCAATTACTTGAATGTTTTTTAGCAAATTTAGGCTTGACATGCCAACAACAAATTCTGAACCTATACATCCATGAAAGACAAGCATTGCAATTTAGAATTTTGTAAAGTGAGTGTGGAACAGGTGAAGAAATGATAGCTGTCTATCAACAATGACAAGCCACCTGGATTTGACAACTTGGATGGATGATAGTGAACTATATTGCCACTCCTATTGGCCATCTCTTCTATCTAAGCCTACAGGAAAGTGTGTTCCCTCAGGCCTGGAGGGAAGAAAACGTTATTCCGCTACCCAAGAATAGCAGTACCCTTTACTGGCTCAAACAGCCAACCAATCAGCCAATCAGCTTGTTACCAACCCTTAGTAAACTGTTGGGGAAAGTTTGACCAGATACAATGCTTTTTCACAGTAAACAAATTATCAACAGATTCTCAGCAGGCTCATAAGGAAGGGCATTCAACATGTACAGTGCCTTTGGAAATTATTCAGACCGCTTGACTTTTTCCACATTTTGTTACGTTACAGCCTTATTCTAAAATCGATTAAATGTTTTTTTCCCCCATCATCAATCTACACAAAATACCCCATACTGACAAGATGTTCAATCGGGTTCAAGTCTGGGCTCTGGATGGCCACTCAAGGACATTGAGTCTTGTCCTGAAGCCAGTCCTTGGCTTGTGTGCTTAGGGTTGTTGTCCTGTTGGTAGGTGAACCTTCGTCCCAGTCTGAGGTCCTCAGCCTCTGGAGCAGGTTTTCATCAATGATTTCTCTGTACTTTGGTCTGTTCATTTTTGCCTCGGTGCTGACTAGTCTCAGTCTCTTCCGCTGAAAAACATCCCCACAACATGATGCTGCCACCACTAGGGCTGTGACGGTCACGAAATTTCGTCAGCCGGTAATTGACCGTTAATAAACATAAAAGTACAAATCAAAACCTACAAACCATTTAAAAAAGTCTAATAAATCCATGTAATATAGCCTACACCTTCACAATATATCCATGATTTATTTTAGACAGGTTTAAAGAAACATGACATGAAGAAAATGTAGTCTATTTCAGAAGAACAGAATAGCATACTCTGTGTTGTCCTTATGTTAGGTCCTGATCTGGCTGTGCCAAATGGCTGTGGGCTACAACTAGTTCATTTAGCAGACAAGATTTGCTAATCATTCCGAGGCATTATTTTATAGTAGGAAGAATACTTCATACTAAACAAAGCTGAATAAATATTTTCTCCAAACGATTTGAGTGCGCACATGCAGCTAGCCATTATATGTTGAACGGTTAACAACGAAATAGGTATTCCTATATGCTTCATTTATAGTTGTTCTACAAACTTTGGGCTATATGTCGTGTTTAATATATTTTAAGGCTACATGATGCGACTATAATGATGATTTGAAAAAAGTTGCTTGAAAAGGCATGAGCTCTGCCTGGTTCTTTGCGCAGGCTGTACACACTCCAAAAGTCTCTCATTCACAATTTGACAAGCACTTCAAATTTCACAGCCGTAATGCACCCTAAAAAAAATCCATGCCTTTCGTAGTAGCCCTGAGTGCTGTGTTGTGCCCTCCTTCCTCACTGCGATCGAGGCATTGCTCTCTGTCATAATGATCGGGTCTTTCTCACAGGCTACATGTAAAGACAGACACATCCGGGACGCAACTGCGCGCATCCTAAGCACTAGTCTACACCAATAGCACTAGTCTATGTCAATCTCCTATCCCCTATAGTACAAAAGTCGACCTATTCCATTCTGTGCGATAAATAAACATTCCAAACATAGTCTGGGACAGTTGTGGGATGATAGATCCCACATTAATACAACGACTAGCATCAAATATGTTTTTTTTAATGCAATGTGGCTGACACAACAGATCAGAACGTTTAGCTTAAAATGTTTAATAAACTATTAGGATATTTCGTCACATTGTAAGTGCTGCAATGCGCACATGGTAGTAGGCTATAAGCCAGTGGTTCTTAACCTGGGTTCGATCGAACCCCAGGGGTTCGTTGAGTCAGTCTCAGGGGTTCTGCGGAGGTCAAGACACACATCCGGGCCTCCCGGGTGGCGCAGTGGTTAAGGGCTGTACTGCAGCGCCAGCTGTGCCATCAGAGTCCCTGGGTTCGCGCCCAGGCTCTGTCGTAACCGGCCGCGACCGGGAGGTCCGTGGGGCGACGCACAATTGGCCTAGCGTCATCCGGGTTAGGGAGGGCTTGGTCAGTAGGGATGTCCTTGTCTCATCGTGCACCAGCGACTCCTGTGGCGGGCCGGGCGCAGTGCGCGCTAACCAAGGTTGCCAGGTGCACGGTGTATCCTCCGACACATTGGTGCGGCTGGCTTCCGGGTTGGATGCGCCCTGTGTTAAGAAGCAGTGCGGCTGGTTGGGTTGTGTATCGGAGGACGCATGACTTTCAACCTTCGTCTCTCCCGAGCCCGTACGGGAGTTGTAGCGATGAGACAAGATAGTAGCTACTACAACAATTGGATACCACGAAATTGGGGAGAAAAAGGGGGTAAAATCTTTTTTTAAAGACACTCATATGATTCGTGATGACACGCCCCGCTTGGCCATCATTGGCTGCAGGTGATCACGCTACATCTGTGCTGTGCTGCAGGGAATTCAGTAGTCGACTTGTGACTGGTACATCTTGTGATTTCTTTCTTAATATTTTAATCCCTTCATACTTACTATGTCGAGCAAAAAAAGAAAGTGGTCGGACGAATATGCACAATATGGATTCACATGTATAACGAAACGAGATGGGAGTCAGCGTCCTAACTGCATGATTTGCAATGCCAAGTTGAGCAATTCTAGTCTAGCATCGGCAAAAAACTAAGAGAACACTTCCTTAAGCTGCATGGAGATGGAAATTCAAGATCACAACGCTCGCTGAATTCAAGGTACAAAGCCTGTCCTCGGCTTTGTACCCATCAACAAACCGATCCTCACAGCCTCGTACGAAGTTGCTTACCTGATCGCAAAGCAGGGCAAACCACACACCATTGGTGAAACACTCATAAAACCAGCTGTGTTGAAGATGGCGAATATCATGCTGGGAAAAGAGGCTGAAGTTAAGTTATCCCAAATTCCTCTTTCAAATGACACCATCAGCGACCGAATAGAGGACATGAGCAAAAACATCTTGGCTCAAGTAGTTGCAGATCTGATTTCAAAAATTCCGACAAAATTCAGCCTTCAACTCAACGAGACCACAGACGTTTCCAATCTAAGCCAGCTTGCTGTATTCGTGCGCTATGTGAAAGACGACGTGATAAAGGAAGATTTTTTATTTTGTAAGCCTCTTACAACAACAACTAAGGCAGCCGATGTGAAGAAACTTGTGGATGACTTCTTCAAAGACAACAATCTTTCGTGGGATATGGTTTCTGCAGTTTGTTCGGACGGAGCTCCAGTCATGCTGGGAAGAAAGTCTGGTTTTGGTGCGCTAGTGAAAGCTGATGCACCACACATCATTGTTACACATTGTATTCTGCACAGGCATGCGTTGGCATCAAAAACCTTGCCTCCAAAACTGGCAGAAGTATTAAAAATTGTAGTGGAATGCGTGAACTATGTGTGAACTAGTGCTCTGAGGCACCGCATCTTCAGTAAGCTGTGTAAAGAAATGGGTTCTGAATTCGAGGTACTTCTGTACCATTCTAACGTTCGGTGGTTATCCGGGGACAGGTGCTGAATCGTGTTTTTGCCGTGCGTGTGGAATTAGCCCTGTTTTTCCAAGAGCACCAACATTGTCATGCAGATTGCTTCAAAAATTCTGAGTTCATTCTCATTTTAGCGTACATGGCTGATATCTTTGCAGCTCTCAATCATCTCAATCAAAAGATATCAAATGGTATTAAGAATCAGCATATCAAATAGTATCAAGAATCAGCATATCCTTTCTTCAGGTCCTGAGCTACAGGCAGTTAGATTTGGGTATGTCATTTTTTTGGCCGAAAATAGAAAACACGGGTCAGATCCTTAGCCATAGAACACCAGGTGAGGGGAGTTCCTTACCAATTTAGTCACCTTTAATTCAAGGGAGGAGTGAAAACCCGCAGACCCTCGGCCATCCGTGGAACGAATTTGGCTGTAGTGTATGTATTTCCAATCATGCACCAAATAGTTAATTTGTACCAAATCATGTTGTCTGAGGTCATAGCTATGACATTGAGATTACATATCCTTATCCCCACCCATCTCCCAATCTCAATTTGTCCAACAGAACACCAGATAATCTGTGTGTATGCATTGATATGTAGGCTATGTGTGCCTTTAAAACATTATTATTATTATTATTATTTTAAATGTATGTAGTTCTGTCCTTGAGCTGTTCTTGTCTATTAATGGTTCTGTATTATGTCATTCTGTATTATGTCATTCTGTATTATGTCATTCTGTATTATGTCATTCTGTATTATGTCATTCTGTATTATGTTTCATGTTTTTGTGTGAATCCCAGGAAGAGTCGCTGCTGCTTTTGCAACAGGTAATAGGGATCCTAATAAAATACTAAATCCATATCTGTGTCCCAAATGGCCCCCTAGTCCCTACATTGTGCCATTTGGGCAGTGGTCAAAATTTAAAGGACTATTGACCACTAGGCTAGGATCCTTAAAGGTCCGTTTGAGAAAATTGGAACTAACCTGGCCTAGGGACGATACCACACGCTACCAAGGTGTGTCATGTCTGTACCTGGCTTACGTGATGTAACGGTCAACGAGGTGCTCAGCGTTGTGGAAAAGGAATGTAGAAATCTAACCAGCGTGAGGTTCAATTCCCTCCAACGCATCAACCCGGATGACATAAAGAGCTTCAAGTGGGAGAAGGTTCTGGCTGAGTGGAGGGAGAACGCTCCCACCTTTCTCAACTTCCTGGAATGTGTCAGTACTGTTTCTGAAATAAACACATCTCAGATGGAGAAACAGAGTGGCAAAGGACAGGTGTGCGTTGACAATGGCAGGTGTCACACTACTCTGAGCACGTTCAAATAAAATGTCTGCACTTTGGTCTGGATTTCCCTCCAGACTCCCTGCAGCTCTCTCTGACTATCTCTGAAGAGGATGTTCCCCCTGAGCAGCAGCACTGTGAGCCGGACTGGAGCCCCAGTCTGTCTGGGGCAGGAGGACACAGAACCCACACAGATTAAAGAGGAACAGGAGGAACTCCGGACCAGTCAGGAGGAAGACTGGCTTCAAGGTCTGGAGCCTGATGTCATAGAGTTAATTTTCACTCCTTGTGTGAAAAGTGAATGTGATCTTGAGAACCCACTTTGGTCCTTGACTCTTCCCCAAACCCAGACTGTGGAGAACAGAGAGAGTGACTCTAACCCAGTGGATCTCAAACCTTTTGGCACTCTGACCTTAACCAAGAAGAGACCCAGTGAATGTCGGTTCTGCAAGAAACTCTACAACTCCACCTGTAAACTGAAGGCCCATGTCCGACTCTGTCACAGTGGGAAACCCTGCACCTGTCCTGTTTGTGGAAAGACCTTCAAACTCAAAGGAGTTCTGCCCAATCACATGAGGATTCACACAGGAGAGAAACCTTTTATCTGTGGTGACTGTGGAAAATGTTTTAGTCAGAAGGGAGTCTTAGAGGAGCATATACTGACTCACACAGGAGAGAAATCATTTAGCTGTGGTGACTGAAGAAAAAGATTCAATCGCAAGGAGCACCTAACCAGGCATCTATTGACTCACACAGGAGAGAAACCTTTTAGATGTGGTGACTGTGGGAAAAGCCTCAGTCTCAAGAATAATCTAACCAATCATATACGTACTCACACAGGAGAGAAACCATTTAGCTGTGGTGAATGTGGGAAGAGCTTCACTCAGAAGACTAATCTGCTGACACATGTAAAAAAAATAAACAAATAAAAACATCCACGAAGGAAGAAAACTGAAAGAAAATTAGAACTTAGATGTTCTGTCAACAGATGGTAATTAAAAGGCAGGATGTGGACATCACTCTTAGGAAACCAAAGCAACTCGATAATTTATGCTATTTGTTTCAGAGAATTGGATGTGAGACAAACATAACTTTATGTAAATAGTATTATAGGAATCAGAGGTCTGCTGTTCAGTCTGTTGATATTTTCACGTCATTAAACAGGAATTCCTGAATGTTTGTTTTGGAATGTTTCTCAAGGTAATACAGATTTTATTGATAAGTTAAAATATTTTCCAGAAAAGATAACATTCCATTTGTCCAAGAGTATGTCTCATCCATGTTGACCTAATGCTGCTCAGTCATAATATTGATTCAATCTTTTGAATCAATATTAAGGTTAGCTGATACACAGGCCACTCTTGATAAGTGCACTTCTGTAAGTACAGACTATGTTTTACGTGCACTACAGTGTTTCCTAATTCAATAGCATTCTTTGTAACTGCATGCTCTAGTTTACTGCACACTGTTACTTGAGTCCCAAGCTGTTGCTATTGTCAGTAGTCGCCTGTGTTAATGTGTGTTTAACTGACCTGCCTGATAATATATAAAATATGTTGTCTTTCAATTCAGTTCACGCAAGAAATGATCATCCTAGATCACTATTACTTATAGTAAAGGTTTTCCAACCTGATTTAATTTGTTTCCGTTACCACGGGTCTGTAGCGTCTAGTAGAACTCATCCACTAGGGGGCACTGCGTTGGGTTTATGCGAATAACCCTCGCTAATACAGACGAAGAAAAAGTGTGGAAGTTAAACTTTTTTATTTAACCAGGTAGGCCAGTAGAGAACACCTTTATTTAACCAGGTAGGCCAGTAGAGAACACCTTTATTTAACCAGGTAGGCTAGTAGAGAACACCTTTATTTAACCAGGTAGGCCAGTAGAGAACACCTTTATTTAACCAGGTAGGCCAGTAGAGAACACCTTTATTTAACCAGGTAGGCCAGTAGAGAACACCTTTATTTAACCAGGTAGGCCAGTAGAGAACACCTTTATTTAACCAGGTAGGCCAGTAGAGAACACCTTTATTTAACCAGGTAGGCCAGTAGAGAACACCTTTATTTAACCAGGTAGGCCAGTTGAGAACACCTTTATTTAACCAGGTAGGCCAGTAGAGAACACCTTTATTTAACCAGGTAGGCCAGTAGAGAACACCTTTATTTAACCAGGTAGGCCAGTAGAGAACACCTTTATTTAACCAGGTAGGCCAGTTGAGAACAAGTTCTCATTTACAACTGAGACCTGGCCAAGATAAAGCAAAGCAGTGCGACAAAAAGTACACAGAGTTACACATAAACAAACGTACAGTCAATAACACAATATAAAAATATATGTACAGTGTGTGCAAATGTAAAAGAGGAGTAGGGAGGTAAGGCCATAGAGGCGAAATAATTGCAATATAGCATTAACACTGGAGTGATAGACGTGCAGATGGGGGTGTGGAAAAAATTATTTCCTTTTAGGTCATGTTGTTCACGAGTTTTCTTTCCTTTCTGAACTAACGTTATGACCTGTGGCGGGACCTTTAAACGCTAGAAGAGGACCATGGAAAAATATATTTCCTCAGGTAATTTTGTTCTCGAATTATCTTTATTTTCTGAAGTAACGTTAGCTACTACAATTTGTTTTGTTGCCTGCCGTTTTCATGGATCATCATCATCGAACGGAATATCTAGCAAGTAAGATCTGTGTATTAGGCTACAGTAATATGTTAGCACGGTTCGGTTAACAAGATTTACAGTGTAGCTACAGTAACGCTATCTAACATGTTAG
>NC_092155.1:9206593-9281593 GCF_045791955.1 Oncorhynchus clarkii lewisi | reverse complement strand
AGAGAGAGAGAGAGAGAATAAGGGGGAGAGAGAGAGATAAATAATGAGGGAGAGAGAGAGAATAAGGGAGAGAGAGAGCACGACCAGAAGTCTAGTAGCATAACAACCCCTAGGAACTTCATGAAGATCTGAAAGGATTGGATAGGTTTAAGCAATATGGTAGTAACTTCAACAAGCTAGGAGGAACATTCACCTCCATATTGCTTACACCTATCCAGTCCTTACAGATCTCCTGTGTGATAGAGGCTAAGTCGCTGTTTCTGTACAGGCCGTTAGTTACACCTCCACACCCAAACAGTAGTAGTTTAGGCCATAACGGAAACCGTCGCGGGCTGCGAGTTCGAACTCCATGACCCCCCCCCCCCCCCCCCCCCCCCTCCCGTCGCGCCCCTCTTCCCAAAAGCCATCTCCCCGTCGCGAGACAGATTACACCAAGACAAAGGGTTGTGGGCGGGGCTTACTGAGGGGGCCATCTGTGTGCGTGAGTGAGTGAGTGAGTGCGTGCGTGCGTGCGTGTGTTTGTGAAATAGACAGCATATAGGCCTGTATGAAACTCAACATATGGATGGGATGCCTTCCGTAAAGGGCTCGGAAAAGAATGGTCTACCCAAGAAATGGCGCACACATCATTGTCAAATGATTTGCAAATTAACATAACCAGCTATTCAACAGCAGCAGTTTCATGTTCTGTAGTCAGTATTTAAGTGTACAAATGAAAAAAACGAATATAACGATAAAATGCATGATGGACTATGGCAAGGCGCTATTTCAGTTAGATGTAATTATCCATTCTATAATGGTCATTTTGTGAAACTTTTCCGAGTAGCATCTTGTCCCATACCGCCATCTTGTGGCCAAACGTGGCAATGTAGATTCCATGAAGACCACAACCTCAAGATCAAAGATGAAAAGTTATTTTTCAGATGTACGAGATCTTACGTTTCTTGGCAATTTCCTTCATTTCTCAGATCAAGTATAGACTGACGAGTTTCAGAAGAAAGTTATTTGTTTCTGGCCATTTTGAGCCTGTAAACGCTCTCCCTTTCTTCTATCCGGAAAATGTCGACCACTTTGAACGTTTCTTCAGGTACAGTCGCAAAAAACATCAAACGCTATGATGAAACTGGCTCTCATGAGGACCGCCACATGAAAGGAAGACCCAGAGTTGCCTCTGCTGCAGAGGGTAAGTTCATTAGAGTTATTAACTGCACCTCAAATTGCAGCCAAAATAAATGCTTCAGAGTTTAAAGTAACAGACGCATCTCAACATCAACTGTCCAGAGGAGACTGCTTGAATCAGGCCTTCATGGTTGAATTGCTGCAAAGAAACCACGACTAAAGGACACCAATAAGATGAAGAGACTTGCTTGGAAATCTGTCCTTTGGTCTGATGAGTCCAAATTTGAGATTTCTGGTTCCAATCACTGTGTCTTTGATGATCTCTGCATGTGTGGTTCCAACCATGAAGCATGAAGGAGGAGGTGTGATAGTGTGGGGGTGCTTTGCTGGTGACAATGTCAGTGATTTATTTAGAATTCAAGGCACGATTAATCTGCATGGCTACCACAGCATTCTGCAGCGACACGCCATCTCATCTGGTTTGCACCTAGTGGGATTATTTTATATTTTTCAACAGGACAATGACCCAACACACCCCCAGGCTGTGTAAGAGTATTTTAACCAGAATTAGAGTGATGGAGTGCTGCATCAGATGACCTGTCCTCCACAATCCCCCGACTTCAACCCAATTGAGGTGGTTTGGGATGAGTTGGACCGCAGAATAAAGAAAAAGCAGCCGACAAGTGCTCAGCATATGTGGGAACTCCTTCAAAACTGTTGGAAAATCATTCCAGGTGAAGCTGGTTGAGAGAATGCCAAGAATGTGCAAAGCTGTCATCAAGGCAAAGGGTGGCTACTTTGGGGAATCATGGCTTATAATATACTACCTAAACGAAAGATTCTCAATAAGGAATGGTGTTGCACTAGATGGACGGAACATATAGCCTAGTGGTTCGAGTGTAGAGGCGGCAGGGTAGCCTAGTGGTTAGAGTGTAGAGGCGGCAGGGTAGCCTAGTGGTTAGAGCGTTGGACTAGTAACCGGAAGGTTGCAAGTTCAAACCCCCGCGCTGACAAGGTACAAATCTGGCGTTCTGAACCCGCTGTTCATAGCCCGTCATTGAAAATAAGAATTTGTTCTTAACTGACTTGCCTAGGTAAATAAACATATTTTGATATCCTCTTACACATTGCTGTAGGTGACATCATGAAGGTGAAGTGTAAGAGAAAAAAATTTGAAATCAGAAATGTACATTTTAGCAGCTCTGGATGATTTATAGTAAGTTTCATACTGGTCAAATCCATAACCCAGGCATTGCGAGCACCATGCTATACCAACTGAGACACTGTTGATCCAGCATAGTAGGCTTTGGACAACCATGCCTCAATAGCAGAAATCCATTTATTGTCTCCAAAAATATTGCCTACCTCAGCCCCTCTTAAATAATTACTATAATCATTATTAATATTTCTACGACAAAATAAATAAATAATAATAATAATATACAAGGTGTATTATCTGGGCGGCAGGGTAGCCTAGTGGTTAGAGCGTTGGACTAGTAACCGGAAGGTTGCGAGTTCAAACCCCCGAGCTGACAAGGTACAAATCTGTCGTTCTGCCCCTGAACAGGCAGTTAACCCACTGTTCCCAGGCCGTCATTGAAAATAAGAATTTGTTCTTAACTGACTTGCCTGGTTAAATAAAGGTAAAAAAAAAAAAAAAAAAAAAAAAAAAAAAAAAAAAAAAAAAAAATCTATCCTTTTAATTTTTAAAAATGTATTTAATCTTTTTTTAACTAGGCAAATCAGTTAAGAACTAATTCTTATTTACAATGATGGCCTACCAAAAGGCAAAAGGCCTCCTGCGGGTACGGGGCCTGAGATGATTTAAAAAAAATTAAGTACAATATAAACATAGGACAAAACACACATCACAACACTACATAAAGAGAGACCTAAAGACAACAGCATAGCAAGGCAGCAAATCCTAATGAATCAAATGGAAAAGATCAAAGATAATCAAGTTATATATTTTAGAGACAATAATAATTGACAATCATGTGTACATCCTAAATGCCTAAAGACGCGGTGTCGTCATTTCCCCAAAGCGTTACTGTTGGTCGGAGGAGGAAGAGGAAGAGTGAGGGAGGGAGGAGAGGAAGAGGGACTAGGGCCAAGACACGTAATTCACCCCCTTTCTCTTGGCGCCAATCTGGCGGAGAAAAAAATAAACTATTTTGTTTTTTTTTGTCGTTTAGTCAACTTTAGTGTAATCAATCGCGAGCATATTCTTTTGTAGCCAGTGGCGCTAGGTAGTTTGCTAAACCGCTATAGCATTTTTACATAATCTTGCCCCCTTTTTTTTCTGCCCCCCCCCCCCCCCCCCAAGAAACCACATTCACTGAGCGACTAAGTTAGCTAGCTAGCAACAGCAAGACACAACGGTCGTTTAAAAAAACAACAACAGCGATATGGGGGTGAGTTTTGACCGTCTGTGTTTTGTGAGAAAGACATGTGAACGCTTTTGCATCAAACAAAGACTGTGTCCGATAAATGATGATCCCCGGTGAGCGACGTAGAGAGGGACGGAGGGAATTGAAGGGGCGGCGGACAAAGTCCCAAGTGGCTATACAAAAGCTAGCTAGATACACAGTCCGCTAGCTAACTCAAAAATAACCCCGCTTTGTGATTGCAGTGGCTAGTTTTAACCACTATCGATTGTACCGGTTTTATTTTAGATCTTTTTTGTTGTTGTTGTAGGGGGGGATGGGGGCCCATTGGTGCATCGTTGTCCCGTGTGTGTTCATTGCTGGTGCCACCGCTAGCCTAGCTTGCTAGCCACTTCAATTAGCTAGGAATCCATTTTTTTTTAAAGAAAGGTTTCTCATCATAACTACCATAGTTAAGTTGATCCTACACCCTACTAACTAACCTCTGAAGTTGTCTCACCTGTTCAGAATATATTTTGATAATGACTAGCTCGATGTATTTTTTTTAGAACCCAAATGCATGTATTTTAGCTGGGGTGGGAAGCAATAGCATAACTAGCTAGCTAGTTTGCCAGTAAGGTATTAAACTAAGTTCCTGAAACGCACCTCCGAAGCCAATAACGAGGCACGTGTTCCCGATTTGCTTCCTGTAAACGAGTGAATGTTGAAGCTGGAGATCCGCACATTACAACATGCTGACCATACATGTGTTTGTTACTGTTGTTATCATACCAGTCCTTCATTGTCTACTTCTTTAGGGTAAGGTATAAGGCATTGCACTTTAGTCTCTGAGTGCGCCTGTCATTTAAAACCATGCATTCGGCGTTCCTGTTTTTGTCTTTGAAACACTATTGGTGTTGTTGTACACAGGTGTACTAGTCCCTGACTTCACTCGTCATGTTCAAACACATATGCCGCCTTCTGCTTGAAGATTGACCAACTGATATGCACCCCCAATTCCTCTCCATCTCTCTCTCTCTCCTCCCTCCATCTCTCTCTCCTCCCTCCATCTCTCTCTCCTCCCTCCATCTCTCTCTCCTCCCTCCATCTCTCTCCTCCCTCCATCTCTCTCCTCCCTCCATCTCTCTCCTCCCTCCATCTCTCTCTCTCTCCTCCCTCCATCTCTCTCTCTCCTCCCTCCATCTCTCTCTCTCCTCCCTCCATCTCTCTCTCTCCTCCCTCCCTCCATCTCTCTCTCTCCTCCCTCCATCTCTCTCTCTCTCCTCCCTCCATCTCTCTCTCTCTCCTCCCTCCATCTCTCTCTCTCCTCCCTCCATCTCTCTCTCCTCCCTCCATCTCTCTCTCTCCTCCCTCCATCTCTCTCTCTCCTCCCCCCATCTCTCTCTCTCCTCCCCCCATCTCTCTCTCTCCTCCCCCCATCTCTCTCCTCCCTCCCTCCATCTCTCTCTCTCCTCCCTCCATCTCTCTCCTCCCTCCATCTCTCTCTCTCCCCCCTCCATCTCTCTCTCTCCCCCCTCCATCTCTCTCTCCCCCCTCCATCCTCCCCTCCATCCCTCCCTCCATCCCTCTCTCTCTCCCCCCTCCATCCATCTCTCCATCCCCCCTCCATCCCTCTCTCCATCCCTCTCCATCCCCCTCCATCCCTCTCTCTCTCCCCCCTCTATCCATCTCTCTCTCCCCCCTCCATCCATCTCTCTCTCCCCCCTCCATCCATCTCTCTCCCCCCTCCATCCATCTCTCTCTCCCCTCCATCCCTCTCTCCATTCCCCTCATCCCTCTCTCCATCCCCCTCCATCCCTCCCCTCCACCCCTCTCTCCATCCTCCCCTCCATCATCTCTCTATCCATCCTTCTCTCCCCCTCCATCCCTCCCCCCTCCATCCCTCCCCCATCCCTCTCTCCATCCCCCTCCATCCCTCCCCTCCACCCCTCTCTCCATCCTCCCTTCCATCCATCTCTCTATCCATCCTTCTCTCCCCCTCCATCCATCCCTCCCCCATCCCTCTCTCCATCCCCCTCCATCCCTCCCCTCCACCCCTCTCTCCATCCTCCCCTCCATCCATCTCTCTATCCATCCTTCTCTCCCCCTCCATCCATCCCTCTCTCCATCCCCCTCCAGAGGAAGTCAAACAAAGCGAAGGAGAAGAAGCAGGCTCGCCTGGCGGAGAGGGCAGCCATGGATGCAGTGTGTGCCAAGGTGGACGCAGCCAATAAGGTGAGGGGACAGAGGGTAGGGGACCAATAAGGTGAGGGGACAGAGGGTAGGGGACCGATAAGGTGAGGGGACAGAGGGTAGGGGACCAATAAGGTGAGGGGAAAGAGGGTAGGGGACCAATAAGGTGAGGGGACAGAGGGTAGGGGACCAATAAGGTGAGGGGACAGAGGGTAGGGGACCAATAAGGTGAGGGGACAGAGGGTAGAGGACCAATAAGGGGAGGGGACAGAGGGTAGGGGACCAATAAGGTGAGGGGACAGAGGGTAGGGGACCAATAAGGTGAGGGGACAGAGGGTAGGGGACCAATAAGGTGAGGGGACAGAGGGTAGGGGACCAATAAGGTGAGGGGACAGAGGGTAGGGGACCAATAAGGTGAGGGGACAGAGGGTAGGGGACCAATAAGGTGAGGGGACAGAGGGTAGGGGACCAATAAGGTGAGGGGACAGAGGGTAGGGGACCAATAAGGTGAGGGGACAGAGGGTAGAGGACCAATAAGGGGAGGGGACAGAGGGTAGGGGACCAATAAGGTGAGGGGACAGAGGGTAGGGGACCAATAAGGTGAGGGGACAGAGGGTAGGGGACCAATAAGTTGACTGACTTTCAATTTGTCTTTCAATGATTACTATTTTTTTTTCACCTTTATTTAACCAGGTAGGCCAGTTGAGAACAAGTTCTCATTTACAACTGCGACCTGGCCAAGATAACGCAATGCAGTGCGACACAAACAACAACAACAGAGTTACACTTGGAATAGACAAACATGCAGTCAATAACACAGTGGGGGAAAAAACATCTATATACAATATGTACAAATGAGGTAAGATAAGGGAGGTAAAGCAATGAATAGGCCATAGTGGTGAAATAATGACAATTTAGCAATTAAATACTGGAGTGATAGATGTGCAGAAGATGATGTGCACGTAGAGATACTGGGGTGAAAAGGAGCCAAAAATAAATAAATAACAGTATGGGGATGAGGTAGTTAGATGGGCTCTTTACAGATGGGCTATGTACAGGTGCAGTGATCTGTGAGCTGCTCTGACAGCTGGTGCTTAAAGTTAGTGAGGGAGATATAAGTCTCCACCTTCAGTGATTTTTGCAATTTGTTCCAGTCATTGGCAGCAGAGAACTGGAAGTAAAGGAGGAATTGGCTTTGGAATGTACCTGCTGGAGCGTATGCTACGGGTGGGTGCTGCTATGGTGACTAGTGAGCTGAGATAAGGCGGGGCTTTACCTAGCAAAGACTTATAGATGACCTGGAGCCAGTGGGTTTAGTGATGAATATAAAGCGAGGGCCAGCCGACGAGAGCATACAGGTCGCAGTGGTGGGTAGTATATGGGGCTTTGGTGACAAAATGGATGGCACTGTGATAGACTACACGCAATTTTCTGAGTAGAGTTTTGGAGGCTATTTTGTAAATGACATCGCCGATGTCGAGGATCGGTAGGATGGTCATTTTTACGAGGGTATGTTTGGCAGCATGAGTGACGGAGGCTTTGTTGCGAAATAGGAAGCCGATTCTAGATATAATTTTGGATTGGAGATGTTTGATATGCGTCTGGAAGGAGAGTTTACATTCTAACCAGACATCTAGGTATTTGTGCTTGTCCACCTATTCAGAGCCGTCCAGAGTAGTGATGCTGGACGGGCGGGCAGGTGCGGGCAGCGATCGTTAGAAGAGCATGCATTTAGTTTTACTTGCGTTTAAGAGCAGTTGACGGCCACGGAAGGAGTGTTGTATGGCATTGAAGCTCGTCTGGAGGTTTGTTAACACAGTGTCCAAAGAAGGGCCAGATGTATACAGAATGGTGTCGTCTGCGTAGAGGTGGATCAGAGAATCACCAGCAGCAAGAGCGACATCATTGATATATACAGAGAAAAGAGTCGGCTTGAGAATTGAACCCTGTAGTACCCCCATAGAGACTGCCAGAGGTCCGGACAACAGGCCCTCCGATTTGACACACTGAACTCTATCGGAGAAGTAGTTGGGGAACCAGGCGAGGCAGTCATTTGAGAAACCAAGGCTGTTGAGTCTGCCGATAAGAATGTGGTGATTGATAGTCGAAAGCCTTGGCCATGTCAATGAATACGGCTGCACAGTATTGTCTCTTATCGATGGCGGTTATGATATCGTTTAGGACCTTGAGCGTGGCTGAGGTGCACCTGTGACCAGCTCAGAAACCAGATTGCATAGCGGAGATGGTACTGTGATCTGTTTGTTCACTTGGCTTTCAAAGACCTTAAAGGCAGGGCAGGATGGATATGGGTCTGTAGCAGTTTGGGTCTAGGGTGTCTCCCCCTTTGAAGAGGGGGATGACTGCGGCAGCTTTCCAATCTTTGGGGATCTCAGACGATACGGAAGAGAAGTTGAACAGGCTAGTAATAGGGGTTGCAACAATTTCGGCAGATAATTCTAGAAAGAGAGGGTCCAGATTGTCTAGCCCAGCTGATTTGTAGGGGTCCAGATTTAGCAGCTCTTTCAGAAATCAGTTATTTGGATTTGGGTGAAAGAGAAATGTGGGAGGCTTGGGCAAGTTTCTGTGGGGGGTGTAGGGCTGTTGACCGGGGTAGGGGTAGACGGGTCACTCCCTTCCCTCCGACCTTCTTCCCTCCCTCCTGACCGTCTACCCTACCCTCCCTCGACTGTTTACCCCCCACCCCCGACCTTTTAAGCATTTTGAAAGGGAGGTTTGGACAGGTGTGAGGAATCAAGGAAAGATATTAATTGAAAAAGAGCTCCAGTTTTTCCTGATTGTGTGACTGCGTCTGACTGTAACTCATACGTCTCTCTCTCTCTCTCTCTCTCTCTCTCTCTCTCTCTCTCTCTCTCTCTCTCTATGTCTCTCTCTATGTCTCTCTCTCTGTGTCTCTCTCTCTCTCTGTGTCTCTCTCTCTCTGTGTCTCTCTCTCTCTCTGTGTCTCTCTCTCTCTCTCTCTCTCTGTGTGTCTCTGTCTCTCTCTGTCGGTCTCTCTCCTCCCACAGCTGGACGACCCTTTGGCTGCTTTCCCAGTCTTCAAAAAGTATGACAGAAACGGGTAAGAGATTGTCCACCTCTATTACTATGGGTGTTGTCTGGCTGATAAGTGGCCACTGACTCTGGCTGATAAGTGGCCACCGACTCTGGCCGATAAGTGGCCACCGACTCTGGCCGATAAGTGGCCACCGACTCTGGCCGATAAGTGGCCACCGACTCTGGCCGATAAGTGGCCACCGACTCTGGCCGATAAGTGGCCACCGACTCTGGCTGATAAGTGGCCACCGACTCTGGCTGATAAGTGGCTAATGACTCTGGCTGATAAACATAGCATCGCTCAGCTAACTGCTCTATTGATCTTCCAGATTGAATCTCCAGATCGAGTGTAAGAGAGTGTCCACTCTCAACCCCATGTCTGTGGAGTGGGCCTACGAGCTGACCCGGACCAACATGCAAACACTGTAAGGAGGGAGGGGAGGAGTGATGTCATTGGGGTGATGGTGAAGGGCGTGGCTTACTACAGGTTTTCGGAGAGGTGTTACCATGTCTTTGGAGGAGAACGACCGCGAGGAGGTCCGTTCTCTGGTTGACTTTAGAACAGGACATTGTACTCCAAAATACAGTGACCTCCCCCTTTCCAGACATGAGGCCAATAACACACTGTCCATATGATCAGTGTTCCATTGAGCGTTAATCACCTGATGTGGCTAGAAATAAATGGGCTGAGGGTTGACCGTCTGCATGTACCCCACTGTGCTAATCATTAGCTAGATCAACTCTATCAACAAGCTAGCCTAAAGTTTAGTTAGCAACATATTGAAGACTTTGATCCCACCCCCAAAAAAAACAACAACAACAACATTCCACTGGCACTTAGCCAGCCAAGGATCCTGCACTGTGAGTATAATGTAGGCCCATCAATTATACCAGACCCTGTTCTATTTAACCCGGTCTTCACTATGCATTCAGCGCCATTGTTGAGCGCCATTGTTGAGCGCCATCATGGCATTAAATCAATGGCGCTGCTAAAAACGCTGCTTCTAAAATGTCTTGGATTTGATAAATAAGTTTAGTTTAGTAACACTAGGAAGCTCAGTGATCCTCTTTTTCAAAATGGATTTTCAAAGGAGTTTCTTGCCATGGCATTGACTGTTGTAAAATGAATATTTCTCTCCGCGTGTGGTACTGTAATTTGAATGCCCCCGGAGAGGAATATTATTTTGTCGCGTGAGGTGCGACAGGCTGAACAACTGAATTGGTAAATTATTCTGCTATGGGCTTGTCTGATTTTGTGCTGTTGATTACTTATGTTGTTGGCTCTGGAAATTCAAATAACCAAAGGTACCGGGGTCTCGGACCAGGCGGTACCCAACCCGATTTAACTCCTGCTAACAGTCTTTACCCAATCACAACAAACTACTCACATTCCATCCAATCACGTAGGCCAGTGCTTGACATCTGACCTCTATGCTGCAGGTATGAGCAAAGCGAGTGGGGATGGAAGGAGAGAGAAAAGAGGGATGAGATGAAAGACGAGAGGGCGTGGTATCTGCTGGCTCGAGACACAGACTCCTCCCCCGTGGCCTTCTCTCACTTCCGATTCGATGTCGAGTGCGGGGAGGAGGTGCTATACTGGTAAGGGGGTTGTCATGGTCTCCTTTTACAGGAAGTGGCACTGACCGTTACTATAGCCACAGAGAGAACAATGACCCAGATAGAGCAAGATGGATTTTGGACAACATTCTGCACATTTTCCCATCGATAAAACGTTTGCTCTCAATGCACTTTTTGGTTTCCAAAACTGTAATCTGTTATGAACAGTGAATAAACTTTTGTTGACTTTGTCCTTTGCCAAAGTTAATTTTATTTTATATATATATATATATATATATATATATATATATATATTTATATTTATATTAATAATATTATATATATTTATATTAATAATATTATATATATATATATATATATATTTATATTAATAATATTATATATATATATATATATATATATATATTTATATTAATAATATTATATATATATATATATATTCTTTGAGTGCAAGAGTGAATTGAGTTAATGCACACTTCAGAGTAGGTCTTCCCTAGTCGAAATATGCAAATATATGCTAGAATGTGCCAATAGGATCTCACTCGTGCTTGGCTCTGCCCACCTCCTTGCTTGTTCTGCCCACTAGGATTCATTTGCTCTCATTGGAAACAACTGGCTTTGGTCTATCTTGGGTTAGTTATTAGCATCTTTGCTATAGCTAGTAGTATTGAAATGTTATTGTATAGTTCAGTTTACTTTTTTGTAGGCTCCTGCCCTATGGTGATCTCCTGTTCTGCAGTGTGTGAGGCAGCTTGTTGTTCAAGTAAACCCCCTGAGCAGGACACTAGTCTGTCGAAAGAGCCGTATGCTTCACTACATCTTGTAAATGTGAGCACACGTGAGGGGGGAAAATCCCCCTCCAACTGGTAATTACTTGGTAACATCCCCCCTTTTTTTAGAGTCTTTGATACGACTTAATCCGGGGTTGAACCTCGGCCAGTGTTGTTGTGGTTGTTGATGTGCGTTGTGTTTTTGTAGTTATGAGGTCCAGCTGGAGAGTAGGGTGCGGAGGAAAGGACTGGGCAAGTTTCTCATCCAGATACTACAGCTCATCGCCAACAGGTACGTGTTATAGAGTACATAACAAAACTATTAATCGCAACGTGCAACAATTCACAACATTTTTTTTCCTGAGTTCATGGAAGGAAATCAGTCAATGGAAATACATTCATCAGGCCCTAATGATCTCTCGCTCTCTCTCTGCCTCTCTCTCTACCTCTCTCGCTCTCTCTCTCTGCCTCTCTCGCTCTCTCTCTACCTCTCTCGCTCTCTCTCTCTGCCTCTCTCGCTCTCTCTCTGCCTCTCTCGCTCTCTCTGCCTCTCTACCTCTCTCGCTCTCTCTCTCTCTACCTCTCTCGCTCTCTCTCTCTGCCTCTCTCGCTCTCTCTCTGCCTCTCTCTCTACCTCTCTCGCTCTCTTTTTGCCTCTCTCGCTCTCTCTCTGCCTCTCTCGCGCTCTCTCTCTGTCTCTCTCTGCCTCCAGCACACAGATGAAGAAGGTGATGTTAACAGTATTCAAACACAACCACGGGGCGTACCAGTTCTTCAGAGAAGCTTTACAGTGGGTTTCTATAGCAACATCAACAGCTGCTTCTCAGCGTGTACAAACATGATTTTGTTCTTTTAGAGATCACTGTTGGTGCTGTACTCAATCCACTCTTCCCTTCTTCTTCTTCTTTCTACCCCCCTTTTCTCCCTCGCCAGGTTCGATATCGACGACACCTCCCCCAGTATGTCTGGTTGTTGTGGCGACGACTGCACCTATGAGATCCTGTCGCGGCGGACCAAACATGCCGAGGCCCAAGCCGAGGCCCAGGGGCACAGCCACGGTGGAGGAGGGCACTGTGGAGGCTGCTGCCACTGAGGGAGCCTGTTCCTATTTCCACACTTCCTGCCCACTTCCTGGTCCCACGCTCTAGAAGCTGCCCCTCGTCCGCTTCTCTGCTCATGAGTCATTACTGTACCCAACCTCCAAACGCCCCAAAATCCCTGGCCCCCTCTATATCCCACCCTCTCTCTCGTCCATATCCCTCTCTTTCTCTCTCATCCATATCCCTCTTTCTCTCTCCATACTATTTCAGTCTTTGATAAGTTAGGAATCTGCTTGTGCTCTGTCTAGGCAGCCACCTCTTCAACAGCTTTCTGAACTGTCCCAAGGCTCCATCCCAATAATCCTAATGTGCGATGTATTAGCCATGCATTCTGAATGGTAAATTAGGATGGATTGTTGGGACAGAGCCCCACAAATGTATTTCTCTTAGTTTGATCAGGTGTTCTGTAGATAGTCTCTCTCTCTCTTCCCCAGAGCCTCTGATCCGTTTCAGTTGATCTTCTACAGTATTTTTAAATGCTGTCTCATGGCAGGAACACCCGTTGTTCCTACATTTTTGTAGAGCGACGTGAGAGATGCATATATACACATTACCAGTCAAAAGTTAGGACGCCTGATCATTTGAGCGTTTTTGTTAATTAATTAAAATAAAAAAAATAAAGTTATAAGTTGAAGAATAATAGTGAAGATATCACTACTATGAAGTAACATATGGATTCATGTAGTAACCTGATTCACGCAGTCTCCTCTGGACAGTTGATGTTGAGATGCGTCTGTTACTTGAACTCTGTGAAGCATTTATTTGGGCTGCGTGAATCAGGCTGGTAACTAATGAACTTATCCTCTGCAGCAGAGGTAACTCTGGGTCTTCCTTTCCTGTGGCGGTTCTCATGAGAGCCAGTTTCATCATAGTGCTTGATGGTTTTTGCGACTGCACTTGAAGAAACTTCCAAAGTTCCGTATTGACTGACCTTCATGTCTTAAAGTAATGATGGACTGTCGTTTCTCTTTGCTTATTTGAGCTGTTCTTGCCATAATATGGACTTGGTCTTTTAGCGCTATTTGATATCTTCTGTATACCACCCCTACCTGGTCACAACACAACTGATTGGCTCAAACGCATTAAGAAGGAAATAAATTCCACAAATTAACTTTTAACAAGGCACACCTGTTAATTGAAATGCATTCCAGGTGACTTCCTCGTGATCTGGTTGAGAGAATGCCAAGCGTATGCAAAGCTGTCATCAAGGAAAAGGATGGCTACTTTGAAGAATCTCAAATATAAAATATATTTTTTGGTTACCGTGTGTTATTTCATAGTTTTGATTTATTTTCTATAATTCAACAATGTAGAATTTTTTTTTTATATATAAATAATGAAACCCTGGACTGACTGAGGTGTCAACTTTTGACTGGTACTATATATATACACACACACACACACGCAGTACCATATATATAATATAGTGCACTACATTTGAACAGGGCCGTAGGGTAGTAATTGTTGCCATCTCTGTTATGTACAGAAACCTTCAGGGTATAGTGGCTGGCAGATCTGGGTTGCCAGATTGAGGGGTTTCACATATAGATACTAGAAACCCACCTCTCTGCTGTGTGGCTGTATCCCACATGGCATGCTAATGCCCATTAGGTCTCTGGTTAAATGTAGTGCACTAAGGAATAGGGTTATATTTGGGATGTCTCCCCAGTGACCGGGAAGAAACTCAACACTGGCATCTCACCCAGGCTCGAAGTTTAATGCTTTATTAAAACAACAAAGGAACAAAAAAAACGTTGACATTTTTTCTTGTGCATTGTATAAAAGATAAACTGTCAGGTAAGTACAATCACTCGTTTTGTTTTCTACTTTCCAACCAGATAATATTCTACAGACCATGTCTGTCTCAGGTTCAAATCCCAACTGACACTAACAACCATCTCTTCTTCGTGTTTCTTAGCAACTATGTTACGGTCAAATAGTTTGGGGGAAAGAAGACACCCCTAACCACAGATCTAGTATCAGATTTCCCAACCTCAAATTTTTACTTAGTCCTGGACAAAAAAAAAAGAATGCTTTTAAATCCAGGACAAGGCTTAATCTCGGTCTTGGAAACCGGCCCAGGGGGAGTGACAACGTTCCTCACCTGAGATCAGTGGTTAGTTAGGGCATATAAATGGAAGTCCTAAAATGGTCATAGGCTTCTTCTAGAAATCCTATATTTATAGGTCAGAGGCAACTTGTTTTAGCACCAACTCTGTTGGGATGTGGGGGCAGGGTGGTTAGGGTTCTGATCCCAGATCTGTATCCGCTACCTGGATTGGTGGCTTTGGTCCGGTGGTGCGGGGACCGCTTTTGTTTAAATTGAAAACCCATTTAGTTTAGAGAATAAACGTTTCTTCATAATTAAGAAAAAATAAATAAATCGGACTTTTATGACCTGTTTGAATATTTTTCCTCATGATCAACTCTCTTATTTGTTTCTTATCGATCATTGTCTCTTTCTGTCTGTATATAATCTGTTACAGATTCATTGGATTGGTTTCTATTTGCTTTTTACAGGTAAAACAATTGTTTAGGTTTTAAAAAACGACATTTAAACTCAATGTTGGACAATGAGTGTACCTGTCCTGTGACTGATTTCATTATTAACTGACAACGATGAAAGGAGGGGGAAAAAAACGAAACGGTCATTTCAACCTTGTCAGTGTTTTATTTGTATGTTACAAATAAATGAAACTTGTTTGACTACTGTTCCAGTTGTCCTGGTTTATTATATATTTAGTTTGATATAGTTACCATAGTTACCGGTGTGTAAATCCCAAATGCCACCCTATTCCTTAAATAGTGAACTACTTTAGACCAGATCATTGTGGGCCCTGGTCTAAAGTAGTGTAGTATTTTCTGTTTTTTATCAGTCAGTGAGACAAGGTTTTATTTAATTTTTTCACAGATGAGCCCTGAATTAACAGAAAATATACACGAAATATAAAATGCAAGCAGAAATATAAACACTCGTTCAAAAACAAATCAGGTCCTCAATCAGCTTTCTGAATTGCCGTAGAGGAACCCGAACATCAAATGTAAGATTGTGAAAATTGTTCCACAAGTAACATGCAAAAACTTGAAGCTGATTTACTCACCAAAGACCAAAGGACTTTCCAGAGTTTTCCACCCCTGAGACCGGGGTGGAGACTCGTGTCTGTAGTGATGATGTTAGGTACGGGGGAATTATTTTTTTTTAAACGGCTTTATACGGTGCATTCGGAAAGTATTCAGACTCCTAGACTTTTTCCACATTTTATTACGTTACAGCCTTATACTAAGATTAATTAAATTAATGTTTTTCCTCAATCTATACGTAATGCACCATAATGACAAAGCGAAAACAGGTTTTTGAAAATGTTTGCACACTTAAAACATTTAAGTACCTTATTTACATAAGTATTTAGACCCTTTGCTATGAGAATCGAAATTGAACTCAGGTGCATCCTGTTTCCATTGATCAATGTTGAGATTGGGCCCCCTGAGTGGCGCAGCGGCATCACTTACAGCCCCACGTTCGATGGGAGACCCATGAGGCGGCTCACAATTGGCCCAGCGTCGTCCGGGTTACGCTCTAGCAAATCACGTTCTAGCGACTCCTTGTGGAGGGCCGGGTGCCTGTAAGCTGATTTCGATTGAAAGGTGTTTCCTCCAACACATTGGTGCAGCTGGCTTCCAGGTTAAGCGAGCATCAAGAAGCAGGGTCGTGTTTTGGAGGACGCATATGGCTCTCGTCCTTCGCCTCTCCTGAGTCCGTAGGAGAGTTGCAGCGATGGGACAAGACTGTAACTATCACCAAAAAAAAGATAATCCTTGAGATGTTTCAACAACTTGATTGTGTGTGGTAAATTCAATTGATTGGACATGATTTGGAAAGATATAAGGTATAAAGTCCCACAGTTGTCAGAGCAAAAACCAAGCCACGAGGTTGAAGGAATTGTTCGTAGAGCTCCGAGACAGGATCGTGTTGAGGCACAGATCTGGGGAAGGGTACCAAAACATTTCTGCAGCATTGAAGGTCCCCAAAAACACAGTGGCCTCCATCATTCTTAAACAGAAGAAGTTTGGAACCACCAAGACTCTTCCTAGAGCTGGCCGCCTGGCCAAACTGAGCAATCGGGGGAGAAGGGCCTTGGTCAAGGAGGTGACCAAGAACCTGATGGTCACTCTCAAAGCTCCAGAGTTCCTCTGTGGAGATGAGAGAACCTTCCAGAAGGACAACCATCTCTGCAGCACTCCACCAATCAGGCCTTTATGGTAGAGTGGCCAGACGGAAGCCACTCCTCAATAAAAGGCATGTGACAGCCCGCTTGAAGTTTGCCAAAAGGCACCCAAGGACTCTCAGACCATGAGAAACAAGATTCTCCGGTCTGAAGAAACCTTGATTGAACTCTTTGGTCTGAATGCCAAGCGTCACGTCTGGAGGAACCTGGCACCATCCCTACGGTGAAGCATGGTGGTGGCAGCATCATGCTGTGGGGATGTTTTTCACCGACAGGGACTGGGAGACTATTCAGGATCAAGGTAAAGATGAGCAGAGCAAAGTACAGAGAGAGAGAGATCCTTGATGAAAACCTGCTCCAGAGCGCTCAGGACCTCAGACTAGAGCGAAGGTTCACCTTCCAGCAGAAACCTTTGTTTGCAATTACAGAGATCATACGTTTCCTGTAGTTCTTGACCAGGTTTGCACACACTGCAGCAGGGATTTTGGCCCACTCCTCCATACAGACCTTCTCCAGATCCTTCAGGTTTCGGGGCTGTCGCTGGGCAATACGGACTTTCAGCTCCCTCCAAAGATTTTCTATTGGGTTCAGGTCTGGAGACTGGTTAGGCCACTCCAGGACCTTGAGATGCTTCTTACGGAGACACTCCTTAGCTGCCCTGGCTGTGTGTTTCGGGTCGTTGTCATGCTGGAAGACCCAGCCACGACCCATCTTCAATGCTCTTACAGAGGTAAGGAGGTTGTTGGCCAATATCTTGCGATACATGGCCCCATCCATTCTCCCCTCAATACGGTGCAGTCGTACTGTCCCCTTTGCAGAAAAGCATCCCCAAATAATTATGTTTTCTCCTCCATGCTTCACGGTTGGGATGGCGTTCTTGGGGTTGTACTCATCCTTTTTCTTCCTCCAAACACGAGGAGTGGAGTTTAGACCAAAAAGCTATATTTTGTCTCATCAGACCACATGACCTTCTCCCATTCCTCCTCTGGATCATCCAGATGGTCATTGGCAAACTTCAGACGGTCCTGGACATGTGCTGGCTTGAGCAGGGGACCTTGCATGAGCTGTAGGATTTTAATCCATGACGGCGTAGTGTGTTACTAATGTTTTTTTTTTAGACTGTGGTCCCAGCTCTCTTCAGGTCATTGACCAGGTCCTGCCATGTAGTTCTGGGCTGATCCCTCACCTTCCTCATGATCATTGATGCCCCACGAGGTGAGATCTTGCATAGAGCCCCAGACCGAGGGTGATTGACCGTCATCTTGAACTTCTTCCATTTTCTAATAATTGCGCCAACAGTTGTTGCCTTCTCACCAAGCTGCTTGCCTATTGTCCTGTAGCCCACCCCAGCCTTGTGCAGGTCAACAATTTTAACCCTGATGTCCTTACACAGCACTCTGGTCTTTGTGGAGAGGTTGGAGTCTGTTTGATTGAGTGTGTGGACAGGTGTCTTTTATACAGGTAACGAGTTCAAACAGGTGCAGTTAATACAGGTAATGATTTTTTAAAAATGTTTTATTTCACCTTTATTTAACCAGGTAGGCTAGTTGAGAACAAGTTCTCATTTACAACTGCGACCTGGCCAAGATAAAGCATAGCAGTGTGAACAGACAACACAGAGTTACACATGGAGTAAACAATTAACAAGTCAATAACACAGTAAAAAGAAGAAAAAAGAGAGTCTACATTGTGTGCAAAAGGCATGAGGAGGTAGGCGAATAATGAAAATTTAGCAGATTAACACTGGAGTGATAAATGATCAGATGGTCATGTACAGGTAGAGATACTGGTGTGCAAAAGAGCAGAAAAGTAAATAAATATAAACAGTATGGGGATGAGGTATGTAAAATTGGGTGGGCTATTTACCGATAGACTATGTACAGCTGCAGCGATCGGTTAGCTGCTCAGATAGCAGATGTTTGAAGTTGGTGAGGGAGATGAAAGTCTCCAACTTCAGCGATTTTTGCAATTCGTTCCAGTCACAGGCAGCAGAGAACTGGAACGAAAGGCGTCCAAATGAGGTGTTGGCTTTAGGGATGATCAGTGAGATACACCTGCTGGAGCACGTGCTATGGGTGGGTGTTGCCATCGTGACCAGTGAACTGAGATAAGGCGGAGCTTTACCTAGCATGGACTTGTAGATGACCTGGAGCCAGTGGGTCTGGCGACAAATATGTAGCGAGGGCCAGCTGACTAGAGCATACAGGTCGCAGTGGTGGGTGGTATAAGGTGCTTTAGTGACAAAATGGATGGCACTGTGATAAACTGCATCCAGTTTGCTGAGTAGAGTATTGGAAGCTATTTTGTAGATGACATCGCCGAAGTCGAGGATCGGTAGGATAGTCAGTTTTACTAGGGTAAGTTTGGCGGCGTGAGTGAAGGAGGCTTTGTTGCGGAATAGAAAGCCGACTCCAGATTTGATTTTAGATTGGAGATGTTTGATATGCGTCTGGAATGAGAGTTTACAGTCTAGCCAGACACCTAGGTACTTATAGATGTCCACATATTCTAGGTCAGAACCATCCAGGGTGGTGATGCTAGTCGGGCGTGCTGGTGCAGGCAGCGAACGGTTGAAAAGCATCCATTTGGTTTTACTAGCGTTTAAGAGCATTTGGAGGCCACGGAAGGAGTGTTGTATGGCGTTGAAGCTCGTTTGGAGGTTAGATAGCACAGTGTCCAAGGAAGGGCCGGAAGTATACAGAATGGTGTCGTCTGCGTAGAGGTGGATCAGGGAATCGCCCGCAGCAAGAGCAACATCATTGATATATACAGAGAAAAGAGTCGGCCCGAGAATTGAACCCTGTGGCACCCCCATAGAGACTGCCAGAGGACCGGACAACATGCCTTCCGATTTGACACACTGAACTCTGTCTGCAAAGTAGTTGGTGAACCAGGCAAGGCAGTCATTAGAAAAACCGAGGCTACTGAGTCTGCCGATAAGAATATGGTGATTGACAGAGTCGAAAGCCTTGGCCAGGTCGATGAAGATGGCTGCACAGTACTGTCTTTTATCGATGGCGGTTATGATATCGTTTAGTACCTTGAGCGTGGCTGAGGTGCACCCATGACCAGCTCGGATTCGAGATGGTCAGTGACCTGTTTGTTGACTTGGCTTTCGTGGAGTGGAGAACAGGAGGGATTCTTAAAGAAAAACTAACAGGTCTGTGAGAGCCGGAATTCTTACTGGTTGGTAGGTGATCAAATACTTATGTCATGCAATAAAATGCAAATTAATTACTTAAAAATCATACAATGTGATTTTCTGGATTTTTGTTTTATATTCCGTCTCTTACAGTTGAAGTTTACCTATGATAAAAATTACAGACCTCTACATGCATTGTAAGTAGGAAAACCTGCAAAATCGGCAGTGTATCAAATACTTGTTCTGCCCACTGTACACAACTTTAACTTTAATGTATAAGAGATTCTCCTAAATTATAATATTCCAGGCATTTATATCTAAATTACAGTCGTACTTTATCCAAAACCTTTTCAAAGTCAGCTGTGAATACTGGGCCTGGTTTTCCAGATTTTTCATAGTGTTCTATTGTTTCCAGTACTTGTCTTACATTATCTCCAATGTATCATCCATGTAGAAAACCTGTCTGATTAGGATGAATAATATTGAATATGAATAATATTCAACCTTTTTCAATTCTATTTGCGCTATGCATTTTGCTAGAACGTTTACATTTGAAACATAATTGGCCTTATTTAACATTTTAATGATTAGTAGGCTGACACATGCATAACTTTCATGACATTTCCCCTAATGTTGTGCGTATTAGCCTAGCTCCTTTATTGTTGCTTCATTCATTCCTTCCTTGCGTTCAACAGCTAAATTATACGTCTCGTCCTGATCTTCATCATTTTAATGACATGCTTGAATAAGGTGTCTTTCCTTTCATGAAGATCAAACGGTTACGGGTCTGAATAAATAACTGCTATTGGAAAGGAAAGGGAAAGAGAAAGGGGGATACCAGGTCAGTCGTACAACTAAATGCCCACAGCCTACTGTCATCAGGCGTTGTCTTTTCTTTTAAACTCCCGGGCCGGTGCCGTGAATTATATTGGCTGCTGTAGGCTTTTTAACATTCAACAAACAAGAGCTTTTCATCCTTCTTTCAATAGTATATTTAGTATTAGAATTGCTAAAAAAAAAAAAAAAAATTCTTCCAGCAAGCTATTCTAGTCTAGCTTTTCCTGGGATTCCAAGAGCTAAGAAGTGTTTTTAAAAAAACATCATATTGATTAAATATTGTTGATTTAAATCAGTGCGCACGCTCTGTCATAGTTGATCTCTCTCCATTAATTCCATTAAAATTGCATCCAAAATAGATCATCCTGTTCAAAATGTATATATGTACCTGTCATATATATATATATATACACACACTACCGTTCAAAAGTTTGGGGTCACTTAGAAATGTTATTGTTTTCCATGAAAACATACATGAAATGAGTTGCAAAATGAATAGGAAATATAGCTAAGATGTTGACAAGGTTATAAATTATGATTTTTAATTTAAATAATAATTGTGTTCTTCAAACTTTGCTTTTGTCAAAGTATCCTCCATTTTCAGCAATTACAGCCTTGGCATTCTAGTTTTCAATTTGTTGAAGTGATCTGAAGAGATTTCACCCCATGCTTCCTGAAGCACCTCCCACAAGTTGGATTGGCTTGATGGGCACTTCTTACGTACCATACAGTCAAGCTGCTCCCACAACAGCTTAATAGGGTTGAGATCTGGTGACTGTGCTGGCCACTCCATTATAGACAGAATACCAGCTGACTGCTTTTTCCCTCAGTAGTTCTTGCATCGTTTGGAGCTGTGCTTTGGGTCATTGTCCTGTTGTAGGAGGAAATTGGCTCCAATTAAGCACCATCCACAGGGTATGGCATGGTGTTGCAAAATGGAGTGATAGCCTTCCTTCTTCAAGATCCCTTTTACCCTGTACAAATCTCCCACTTTACCACCACCAAAGCACCCCCAGACCATCACATTTCCTCCACCATGCTTTACAGATGGCGTCCCCCGGACAGTGAGCAACTCGTTGTGAAAATGTATTTCTTTGCAAATTTGTGAAAATGTATTTAAAAAAAAAACAGAAATACCTTATTTACATAAGTATTCAGACACTTTGCTATGAGACTCGAAGTTGAGCTCAGGTGCATCTTGGGGGTGGGGTATGGAGGGGGAGATTTTTTTCAGGGGACAATGGGGGGGGGGATCTTGGATGGTTGGCGGCCTGGTGATTTAGAGCTTGGGCCGGTGGCCCAAATTGGTTCGGGTCCCAATTTGTCGACGTGCCCTTGGGAGGGGCACTTGACCCTGTTTGCTTCTGTGGGTCTCTCTAGATGAGAGCCTGTGGGTCTCTCTAGATGGGAGTCTGTGAGTCTCTCTGGATGGGAGTCTGTGAGTCTCTCTGGATGGGAGTCTGTGGGTCTCTCAAGATGAGAGTCTGTGAGTCTCTCTAGATGAGAGTCTGTGAGTCTCTCTGGATGGGAGTGTGGGTCTCTCTAGATGAGAGTCTGTCGGTCTCTCTAGATGGGAGTCTGTGAGTCTCTCTGAATGGGAGTGTGGGTCTCTCTAGATGAGAGTCTGTCGGTCTCTCTAGATGGGAGTCTGTGAGTCTCTCTAAATGGGAGTGTGGGTCTCTCTAGATGAGAGTCTGTTGGTCTCTCTAGATCCCATCTAGAGAGACCCACAGACTCTCATCTAGAGAGACCCACACTCCCATACAGAGAGACAGTCTGTGAGTCTCTCTGGATGGGAGTCTGTGGGTCTCTCTATATGAGAGTCTGTGGGTCTCTCTAGATGGGAGTCTGTGAGTCTCTCTGAATGGGAGTGTGGGTCTCTCTAGATGAGAGTCTGTCGGTCTCTCTAGATGGGAGTCTGTGGGTCTCTCTGGATGAGATTCTGTGGGTCTCTCTGGATGGGAGTCTGTGGGTTTCTCCGGATTGGAGTCTGTGGGTCTCTCTAGATGAGAGTCTGTGGGTCTCTCTAGATGAGAGTCTGTGGGTCTCTCTAGATGGGTGTCTGTGGGTTTTTCCGGACGGGAGTCTGTGGGTCTCTCTGGATGGGAGTCTGTCGGTCTCTCTAGATGGGAGTCTATGGGTCTCTTTAGATGGGAGTCTGTGGGTCTCTCTAGATGGGAGTCTGTGAGTCTCTCTGATTGGGAGTGTGGGTCTCTCTAGATGAGATTCTGTGGGTCTCTCTGGATGAGATTCTGTGGGTCTCTCTGGATGGGAGTCTGTGGGTTTCTCTGGATTGGAGTCTGTGGGTCTCTCTAGATGAGAGTCTGTGGGTCTCTCTAGATGAGAGTCTGTGGGTCTCTCTAGATGAGAGTCTGTCGGTCTCTCTAGATGGGAGTCTGTGAGTCTCTCTAAATGGGAGTGTGGGTCTCTCTAGATGAGAGTCTGTTGGTCTCTCTAGATCCCATCTAGAGAGACCCACAGACTCTCATCTAGAGAGACCCACACTCCCATACAGAGAGACAGTCTGTGAGTCTCTCTGGATGGGAGTCTGTGGGTCTCTCTATATGAGAGTCTGTGGGTCTCTCTAGATGGGAGTCTGTGAGTCTCTCTGAATGGGAGTGTGGGTCTCTCTAGATGAGAGTCTGTCGGTCTCTCTAGATGGGAGTCTGTGGGTCTCTCTGGATGAGATTCTGTGGGTCTCTCTGGATGGGAGTCTGTGGGTTTCTCCGGATTGGAGTCTGTGGGTCTCTCTAGATGAGAGTCTGTGGGTCTCTCTAGATGAGAGTCTGTGGGTCTCTCTAGATGAGAGTCTGTGGGTCTCTCTAGATGGGAGTCTGTGGGTCTCTCTAGATGTGTGTCTGTGGGTTTTTCCGGATGGGAGTCTGTGGGTCTCTCTGGATGGGAGTCTGCTAGTTGACTGAATATAATGTATATGTTGAGCGACTTCATAGCAGGTAGATTGTATGTTTTAATATTCAATAATAAAATATTATAAATATAAACAGTAATAATAAGCTTAGATTTTATAGCCTCTGTCTCTTGCACTATATGCAAAATACACTCTGCTGGCCTCTCTCCTTAAAACTCTACAGTTGAAATAAATAACAAATAATCTTTACAGGTAAAAAATAAGGTAAACCCCTGAAAGCCAGATGGAGATATGTCAAATAGACGCGCATTTAGTCCTTATATTACTGTAGCATATGTAGGGACCACAATGGAAATAAGCCATTGACTTTACTGTGCAATCCCTGTCACTTTTAAAATTATTTGTGTATATATTTATATATTTTTTTTACTGACAAATAAAATCAATCAATCTAAACTTGTGCATTTGATGAATGGAAAGAGACAGCTGTTACAAAACAACAAAAAACGTTTAATTGACATTCGGAGATTGTCAAGCGACGCCTTCTATACCGGGTAAATCTAAAGTAGAGAGGGATGTGTTTTCAGTTTGTCGCGATTGACATAGCCTTATTTATTGTGGTGTTGAAAAATGCAAACCATGATATTGAAGTGCCCAAAGTCGATATGTTTTGTTTATTGGTTGTCTGGTGCAACCAATACATTTGTTGCATATATTTTATATAATTATGAATGTGGCATCAAAAAGTTGAAAATCTAATTTCCCCCTAGCTGATCATTGTCTGCAGGCGGCTCTGATGGTGAAGTAATGAAACAGGAAGGGGGAGTGATCTCATTTATAGCGGTCGGGAAACCCTCAACCTTCTGGCCCATAGCCCTGCGTGGCATCGACTGTGTCACAAAAGCATGCTAGTTAGCTAACGTCGTTAGTATTCTATGGGCTAAGTTTATATCCACATTTATAAATGTAACTGGGCAAGTCTGTTAAGAACAAATTATTGTTTACAATGACAGCCTACCCCGGCCAAGCCCTAAACCGGACGACGCTGTCCCAATTGTGCGCCACCCTATGAGACTCCCAAAGCACGGCCGGTTGTGAAGGCGCCTGGAATCAAACCAGGTCTGTAGTGACGCCTCTAGCACTGAGATGCAGTGCCTTAGACGGCTGTGTCACTCAGGAGCCCATGAACATAGGGTAGCTACAGTTACTGTTATTTGTGGTCATACACATTGTTTTGAGTTAATTATCTGAGTGGGGTAGGGTGTTCCATGTATATTACAGGACAAGGGGAGGGTCATGTGAAAATATTTTTTATGTTGGGGAGGGGGCTGCATTTTTTTAATGACACCTTGATTCGGACCAGCCCCTTGATAGTGGAAGTGTAGTTTAGTAGGATGGAGGATCCTATAGCTGTATGGATCTGTAACTGCTACAGTGTAGTTTAGTAGGATGGAGGATCCTATAGCTGTATGGATCTGTAACTGCTACAGTGTAGTTTAGTAGGATGGAGGCTCTATAGCTGTATGGATCTGTAACTGCTACAGTGTAGTTTAGTAGGATGGAGGATCCTATAGCTGTACGGATCTGTAACTGCTACAGTGTAGTTTAGTAGGATGGAGGCTCTATAGCTGTATGGATTCATTCGAATTTCTTGCCGCGTTCTGTGAAATGTAGTTGAGCCGGAAACTTTCTTCATGCCTACTTTATTCCGGGGGATTTTTTTGTGTGCCGTACCCTCAAGCCGGAAGTTGTTGGTATCCATCAAATATTTCATACGTAGCTAACTAACTGAATTGATGATTTATCGCCCATCTAATTGGGGTGCATTTATAACTAATGCCTTCCCCAAAAAGTCATAAATGAAGAAATTGGTGCCTCACAAGACCTAATACTAGTAACGACGTGATTCCCGGTAAGTGCCCATAGATGGCTAACAACGGTGGCTAACTACCTCTAAACCTGGCTAACGGGCTAGGTAGCTGGTTAGCAATTGCTCCCTGGCTTTCCAGAAAACAAGAATACATAGATAGTAGCTAGCTAGCTAACCGAAAATGTAACGTTAGCTAGCTAATAACACAGTGAGACATCATAGCTACCTTTCGCTTATTTCGCCGTCTCATGAGTCAGTGGCCAGTTTACTAATGACAACAAAGCAATTGGCTAAGCAGAAACAAACGAATAATTGGTTTGCGTGTCTAGTGGTTAGCTTGTGTATTTCTTCTGACAAATTGGTTTTCTGTCCAATGTTGTGTGTGTGTAGCCGGCGGGTTGCCATGGCTACTAGGATGAAGTTAAAACTGAAGACTGTGTTTGTCCTCTACTTCATGGTCTCACTTATGGGCCTCATCTACGCTCTCATGCAGCTTGGTAAGACTGTCTATCTCTCCTTTCCTTGTCTTCTCTTTCCTCGTTACCTTTACTTGTATCCTGTCCGCATCTCTCTTGGTTCCTTTCCCCTGTCTCCTCTCTGTGTCTCCTCTCCTTTGTTATCACTGACAGTCCTATGAAGTCCTTTTAGATCAGTGGTCTCACAGGAATGTATCACAAATCGTTATTGAGGCAATTGTTGTTTGGTGAACATAGTCCTAACCAGAGCAATACCTTTACAAATAAGATATATAAATATATGGCTTCGGTCCTAACTAACATTTACTTCCATGAGATGTAGTGCACTGAATAGGAGACAGGAATTGGGCTGCATTTCAATTGACTGAATGGGAGACAGGACTTGGGCAGCATTTCAATTGACTGAATGGGAGAGAGGAATTGGGCTTCATTTCAATTGCACTGAATAGGAGACAGGAATTGGGCTGCATTTCAATTGACTGAATGGGAGACAGGAATTGGGCTGCATTTCAATTGACTGAATGGGAGACAGGAATTGGGCTGCATTTCAATTGACTGAATGGGAGACAGGAATTGGGCTGCACTTCAATTGACTGAATGGGAGACAGGAATTGGGCTGCATTTCAATTGACTGAATGGGAGACAGGAATTGGGCTGCATTTCAATTGACACCTTAACTGACTGTGTAACCTGTTTCTGTCCTCAGGCCAGCGCTGTGACTGTGCAGAGCATGACATGCCCAAGGACCGTACTATCTCTCGTCTGCGGGGGGAACTGCATCGGCTGCAGGAGCAGATGAGGAAGGCTGAGCCCACCAAACTCCCCCAGAAACTAGCAGTGAAACCGGCCCAACCCACCATCTACGTCATCACACCAACCTACACCAGGTAGGAAGATGGACAGAGACACACACACTTTCTCTACCGCCTGTTGTCTCTTCCCTCTCTCTTTCCTTTCCTTGCTCCATCTCTAACATTCTCTCCATCCCTTTCTCTAGGTTTGTCCAGAAAGCAGAGTTAACCCGGCTTGCCCAGACGTTCCTCCATGTCCCTCAGCTCCACTGGATCCTGGTGGAAGACTCTCCCCATAAAACCCCTCTGGTCTCTGGGTTCCTGGCCTCCAGCGGCCTGGCCTACACACACCTCCACACCCCCACACCACGCGACCGCAAACTACAGGAGGTGGGTTCAGATCCGGTCGCTGACCAGGCACACTATTTTGCATGTCAGTCGTCTGCCAGATCTCACAATGCCTAGATATCTGCATTATATAAAGACATCTGATGCACATCCTTATTTACTCACTTCCAAACTCCTACAGGGTCTACATTTAAATTAAAACAAAGAATTAATACAATTACCATATTGATTGATGGATTTATCATTTGATTTATTGATTGGTCATTCTCCCAGGGTGACCCTAGCTGGTTGAAACCCCGCGGGGCGGAGCAGAGAAACGAGGGGCTGCGGTGGCTGAGAGAGGACAGGAGGGGGCAGCCTGGAGCAGACACACAGCTGGGGGTGGTCTACTTCGCTGACGATGACAACACATACAGCCTACAGCTCTTTGAGGAGGTAGGAGACAGACACACAGGATCTGACGTCTTCTAGCTCTTCAACCATGGGGGCTGTGCCAGCTAATTGCCCAAAATATTCTGATTTAACTTCCTCTTTTCAAGAAATAGACTTGGTATGGTATAATTGACTTGACAACCAACAAGACATTAAAGTTTAGCTTTCAAAATGAACCACAAAACATATATATATTTTTTTTACCCCTTTATTCTCCCCAATTTCGTGGTATCCAATTGGTAGTTACAGTCTTGTCTCATCGCTGCAACTCCCGTACGGGCTTTAGAGAGGCGAAGGTCGAGAGTCCTGCTTCCTCCGAAACACAACCCAACCAAGCCGCACTGCTTCTTGACACAATTCCCGTTTAACCCGCAAGAAAGCCACACCAATGTGTCGGAGGAAACACCGTACACCTGCCGACCGCGTCAGCGACAGAAGTCGCAATGGGACAAGAAACATCCCTGCCGGCCCAACCCACCCTTAACCCGGACGATGCTGGGCCAATTGTGCGGTTCGCGGCCGGCTGCGACAGAGCCTGGACTCGAACCAGGATTTCTAGTGGCCACTCGGGATGCCATGAACCACAAAATTAAGAACTATATTTAACTGTTATATATCACCCACTGGTGTATTGCATTCTTGTGACTAGTTTAAAACTTGTCTGTAACATCTCTAGATGTGTGGTACCCAGCGTGTGTCTAACATCTCTCTCTCTAGATGTGTGGTACCCAGCGTGTGTCTAACATCTCTCTCTCTAGATGTGTGGTACCCAGCGTGTGTCTAACATCTCTCTCTCTAGATGTGTGGTACCCAGCGTGTGTCTAACATCTCTCTCCCAGCGTGTGTCTAACATCTCTCTCTAGATGTGTGGTACCCAGCGTGTGTCTAACATCTCTCTCTAGATGTGTGGTACCCAGCGTGTGTCTAACATCTCTCTCTAGATGTGTGGTACCCAGCGTGTGTCTAACATCTCTCTCTCTAGATGTGTGGTACCCAGCGTGTGTCTAACATCTCTCTCTCTAGATGTGTGGTACCCAGCGTGTGTCTAACATCTCTCTCTAGATGTGTGGTACCCAGCGTGTGTCTAACATCTCTCTCTCTAGATGTGTGGTACCCAGCGTGTGTCTAACATCTCTCTCTCTCTCTAGATGTGTGGTACCCAGCGTGTGTCTAACATCTCTCTCTCTCTCTAGATGTGTGGTACCCAGCGTGTGTCTAACATCTCTCTCTCTCTCTAGATGTGTGGTACCCAGCGTGTGTCTAACATCTCTCTCTCTCTCTAGATGTGTGGTACCCAGCGTGTGTCTAACATCTCTCTCTCTAGATGTGTGGTACCCAGCGTGTGTCTAACATCTCTCTCTAGATGTGTGGTACCCAGCGTGTGTCTAACATCTCTCTCTAGATGTGTGGTACCCAGCGTGTGTCTAACATCTCTCTCTCTAGATGTGTGGTACCCAGCGTGTGTCTAACATCTCTCTCTCTAGATGTGTGGTACCCAGCATGTGTCTAACATCTCTCTCTCTAGATGTGTGGCCAGCGTGTGTCTAACATCTCTCTCTCTCTAGATGCGTGGTACCCAGCGTGTGTCTAACATCTCTCTCTCTCTAGATGTGTGGTACCCAGCGTGTGTCTAACATCTCTCTCTCTAGATGCGTGGTACCCAACGTGTGTCTAACATCTCTCTCTCTAGATGTGTGGTACCTAGCGTGTGTCTAACATCTCTCTCTCTAGATGTGTGGTACCCAGCGTGTGTCTAACATCTCTCTCTCTAGATGTGTGGTACCCAGCGTGTGTCTAACATCTCTCTCTCTAGATGTGTGGTACCCAGCGTGTGTCTAACATCTCTCTCTCTAGATGCGTGGTACCCAGCATGTGTCTAACATCTCTCTCTCTAGATGTGTGGTACCCAGCATGTGTCTAACATCTCTCTCTCTCTAGATGCGTGGTACCCAGCGTGTGTCTGTGTGGCCAGTCGGCCTGGTGGGAGGGATGAGATATGAGAGACCTGTGGTCGAGGGGGGGAAGGTTGTACGCTTCCATACTGGCTGGCGCCCCAGCCGCCCCTTCCCATTGGACATGGCTGGCTTCGCCGTGTCGCTCAAGCTGGTGATAGCCAATCAGGACGCATGTTTCGACGGCGACGCACCGATGGGGTTCTTGGAAAGCAGCTTCCTGCAGGGATTGGTTACCATGGACGAACTGGAACCTAAGGCGGAGAATTGTACAAAGGTATGTGTGTGTGTGTGTGTGTTGGGTGGGGGGTTGTGGGGGGGTGGGGGGTGGTTGCTAAAGATAGAAGAGTGGTGTTGAACCGGTGATGTTTTTAGTGTAGGGGGGTTGTTGATGGTGTAGGGGGGATGTTTAAACGTTGTGTGTGTGTGTGTGTGTGTGTGTGTGTGTGTGACAGGTGTTGGTGTGGCACACGCGGACAGAGAAGCCCAAGATGAAACGAGAGGAAGCGCTTCAGAAACAAGGCCTGGGGTCTGATACTGCTGTAGAGGTGTGAGGACAACACACACACACACACACACACACACCTACAACTACACACACCTACAACTACACACACCCACTACATCTGCTTTAAAATGTTCCATGCGTCTGAAAAAGGCTCCCTGTATAGTGCAATACTTTTGTCCAGAGCCCTATGGGTCTCTAGCTGTAAGGGTACACTTAATGGGTCTCTAGCTGTAAGGGTTCACTTAATGGGTACACTAAGGGGTACACTTAATGGGTCTCTAGCTGTAAGGGTACACTTAATGGGTCTCTAGCTGTAAGGGTACACTTAATGGGTCTCTAGCTGTAAGGGTACACTTAATGGGTCTCTAGCTGTACGGGTTCACTTAATGGGTCTCTAGCTGTACGGGTTCACTTAATGGGTCTCTAGCTGTACGGGTTCACTTAATGGGTCTCTAGCTGTAAGGGTTCACTTAATGGGTCTCTCGAGCTGTAAAGGTTAACGTAAGGATTGGCCCCTTTTTTTCAATTTTAGCCTAAAATGACATACCCAAATCTAACTGCCTGTAACTCAGGCCCTGAAGCAAGGATATGCATTTTCTTGGTACCATTTGAAAGGAAACACTTTGAAGTTTGTAGGAATGTAGGAGAATATAACACAATAGATCTGGTAAAAGAAAATACAAAGAAGGGGAAAAAAACTTTTTTTTTTTGTACCATCATCTTTGAAATGCAAGAGAAAGGCCATAATATATTATTCCAGCACAGGTGCAGTTTAGATATTGGCCACTAGATGGCAGCAGTGTATGTGCAAAGTTTAAGTCTGATTGCATTTCCGTTCAAAATGTTGTATCAAGACTGCCCAAATGTGCCTAATTTGTTTATTAATAACTTTTCATGTTCAAAACTGTGCACTCTCGTCAAAACAATAGCATGGTATTATTTCACTGTAATAGCTACTGTAAATTGGACAGTGCAGTTAGATTAACAAGAATTTAAGCTTTCTGCCAATATCAGATATGTCTATGTCCTGGGAAATGTTCTTGTTACATTAGACCTCATGCTAATCACATTAGCCTACGTTAGCTCAACCGTCCCGCAGGGGAGACCGGTCTCTCGAGCTGTAAGGGTCCCCCCCCCCCCGCCCCCACACATTTAGGATTTTGCCCTAGCAGTACGCAGCTGATTTTTAAATAACCAACTCATCACTAAGCTTTGCTTATTTGAATCAGCTGTGTAGATGTTAGGGCAAAAACCAAAAGGTGCACCCAGGGAAGGGGGTGGGTTGGGAACCCTGTTCCAGCTAGCTGTACTATGCTGATGCTGTATATGGAACTAACAAGATGTTCTTAGTGGTACCCTGTCCTCCTATATGTGTTTACAGAATAGGGTGGCATTTAGGATGCAGACACAGTGTACATAATGTAAGATATTATCTGAAGACTGTTTTTAAGACCAGTCAACCTATTTAAATGTGTCGTAACTGTGAATGTGTTTTGTTTGTGTATGTAGTTCCAGTCGAGTTTGGACACACCTACTCATTCAAGGTTTAATTTAATTATATATATATATATTTTTTTTTTTTTTTTTTTTTTTTTACAGTTTTCTACATTGTAGAATAATAGTGAAGACATCAAAACTACGAAATAACACATATGGAATCATGTAGTTAGCCAAAAAAAAAAATAATTCTAAATATATTTTAGATTCTTCAAAGTAGCCACCCTTTGCCTTGATGACAGCTTTGCAAACTCTTGGCATTCTCTCAACCAGCTTCATGAGGTAGTCACCTGGAATGCATTTCAATTAACAGGTGTGCCTTGATAAAAGTTAATTTGTGGAATTTATTTCCTTTAAAGTGTTTGAGCCAATCAGATGTGTTGTGAGAAGGGGTGGTATACAGCAGATAGCCCTATTTGGTAAAAGACCAAGTCCATATTATGGCAAGAACCGCTCAAATAAGCAAAGAGAAATGACAGTTCATCATTACTTTAAGACATGAATGTCAGTCAATCCGGAAAATTTCAATAACTTTGAAGGTTTTTTGATTCACGCAGCCAAAATAAATGCTTCAGAGTTCAAGTAACAGACACATTAACTGTTCAGAGGAGACTGTGTGAATCAGGCCTTCATGGTCAAATTGCTGCAAAGAAACCTCTACTAAAGGACACTAATAATAAGAAGAAACATGAGCAATGGACATTAGACCAGTGGAAATCTATCCTTTGGCCTGAGTCCAAATTTGAGATTTTTGGTTCCAACCGCCATGTCTTTGTGAGACGCAGAGTAGGTGAATGGATCTCTGCATGTGTGGTTCCCACCATGAAGCTTGGAGGAGGATGTGCTGAGGTGTCGGACAATTTTCTGGTGACACGGTCAGTGATTTATTTAGACTTCAAGGCACATTTAACCAGCATGGCTACCACAGCATTCTGCAGCGATATGCCATCGCATCTGGTTTGCGCTTAGTGGGACTATCGTTTGTTTTTCAACAGGACAATGACCCAACACACCTCCAGGCTTTGTAAGGGCTATTTTACCAAGAAAGAGAGTGATGGAGTGCTGCATCAGATGACCTAACCTCCACAATCACCCGACCTCAACCCAATTGAGATGGTTTGGGATGAGTTGGACGGACTGCAGAGTGAAGGAAAAGCAGCATATGTGGGAACTCCTTCAAGACTGTTGGAAAACCATTCCAGGTGAAACTGGTTGAGAGAATTCCAAGAGTGTGCAAAGCTGTCAAAGGGCGGTTACTTTGAAGAATCTCAAATATATCATATTTTGATTTGTTTAACACTTTATTTGGTTACTACATGATTCCATGTATTATTTCATAGTTTTGATGTCTTCACTATTATTCTACAATGTATAAAATAGTAAAAAATAAAGAACAACCCTTGAATGAGTAGGTGTGTCCAAGCTTTTGACTGGTACTGTGTGTGTGTGTGTGTGTGTGTGTGTGAGTACTAGGGTAGCAGAATTCTGGGAACTTTCCCCAAATCCCCAGGTTTTCTAGAAGTCCCAGTTGGAAGATAACCGAGCACGAGTCGGGAACAAGCATGAAATCTGGAATTTTCCAACCAGGATTTTCTGGAAAACCGTAGTTTAGCCACCATGTGTGTATTAGTAGAGTACTTGGCAGTAGATAATGATACTAAGTGGTTGAGTGTACTGTGCTGCCTGTTGAATCTGTCTGTAAGAACGTTATTAAGTGCAGCCCAAATGGCATCCTAGTCCCTTTTTATAGTGCACTACTTTTGACTATGGTCTATAGGGCTCTCCAAAGTAGTGCACATATATACAATATATAGGTTGTCATTTGGGAAGCATTCTCAGTATTATGTGGCCGTTGTCTTAATTGTCCCTGCCTTGAAAATAAATACATTATTTAATCAGGAAAATAAACATTTTGTTTTGTGAAATTATTCTTGCCGTTTTTGTCTTCTTCAGAGGAATTTCAGTAAATGACCGTGTCTGGCTTTTATCCAGTTTCACCGAACGGAGGCATTTTATTAGGCTAGTGTCAGCGACTTTGAAAGACACACTAACCCACACGTTCTCAGTGTGACTCCCATTTATAGAGAATAAAGGCTAGGTAGTGACAATAACGAGCTGTCACATTGAAGACTGAAGAAGCCAGTGAGAGAATCTACAGTCGTAACTTTTGTCTTTCGTAAAAATAAAAAATAAAAATGATTTTGGCGCTGAGCCGTCACCGTGGCGATGAGCTGTCTGCTGGAGGGCAACTTTCCTTGTCTGTGTGTCAACTTTGTCTCTGACTGCCTTCATTACCATGCTTGTCTCTCTTCCTGTGTCTTTGGCATAGTAAGGACCTATCTTTAACACACAGTAGTCACACAGTCTGTATGACCATGATGGTAAAACCCTGTTCCTTGAGTCCCAAATGGTGGCCCCCTATTTACTATATACAGTGAGCTCCAAAATTATTGGGACGGTGACACACGTTTGTTGTTGGTTTGGCTCTGTACTCCAGCATTTTTTTATTTGAAATGATACAATGACTGTGAGGTTAAAGTGTAGACCGTCAGTTTTAATCTGAGGGTATTTTAGTGAGTAGTGATGAGTGAGAAAGTTAGATGCACAAATATCACACCCCGAAGACATGCTAACCTCTCACCATTACAATAACAGTGGGGGTTAGCATACCCCCAAGACATGCTACATGCTAACCTCTCACCATTAAAATAACAGGGGGGGTTAGCATAGCCCCAAGACATTTTATTCTCTCACCATTACAATAATGGGGGGTTAGCACACCCCCAAGACATGCTAACCTCTCACCATTACAATAATGGGGGGTTAGCATACCCCCAAGACATGCTAACCTCTCACCATTACAATAACAGTGGAGGTTAGCATACCCCCAAGACATGCTAACCTCTCACATTACAATAACGGGGGGTTGCATATAAGTGTAACTTCATCACCTCACGTGCATCGCACAACAGAGACTGACCAATAGAATGCTATGGATTCACCAGCTCTCACTTTCTCCCGTTGTGCTGTTTACAAACAAACACCTGACTGTCTCAACTGTTCTGGGGAACTACGGTAAGCTTCATAATTTGAAATACCGTGACAGGAAAAATGCAACCTGCTTTATCTCCTAAGACAGGGCTCTCCAACCCTGATACCTGGAGAGCCACCCTGCTGTAGGTTTTCGCTCCAAGCCCAGTTGTAACTAACCTGATTCAGTTTATCAACCAGCTAATTATTAGAATCAGGTGAGCTAGATTAGGGTTGGAGCGAAAACCTACAGCAGGGTAGCTCTCCAGGAACAGGGTTGGAGAGCCCTGTCCTAAGGTACTGTATTGCACAAGTTCACTGCAGGTAATAACTTAAAAAGTAGCTACAAATATTGAAATGTATTGAAAAACTATAAAGAAATAGTTTTGACGGTATTGAAAATTGATCCCATGGATTTTTCTAAATATACGGTATACGGCCCAAGCCTAGTATGATATTTGTGCGTCAAACTTTCTCACTCATCATTATTCACAATTCATTCAGGATTATCCATAATCGTGGTAGTGTTTAGAAACACTCTCTTCTTATTTACAATAAAAGTGACTCCAATATGTTAAAATACATTATTTACCTTTAATTTAAAATGGGCACAAAATAATCTGAAACACAACAAAAACAAACAGAAAAATAGATCCCCAAAAAAATGTGTAGAATCACAATCTTGATGTCGTCATTGAGTGTATATGGAAAATATACATCAAAACTGGATGGTGTAGAGATAGATGGGAAGGGTTGAGGGTAGCTGAAGGATGCCAGTAAAAACAAGATAACTCATGTAAAATATACTGTGTCTGTAAAATGTATATAGTGTGTATAAACTGGAAGTAGAAGCCTAAGTGTTGTTCATTAGTTTACTCCATTTAGGAGAGGGGTGGCAGGGTTAGGGGAAAATAATCAAGGAAAATATATTGAAAAACAATTATATACATTATATTGAAAATTGGAAATGGTGCAGACAATGACATTGATGGAAGCCGCAATCTATTTGCTATGTTGAAACTGACCCCCCCTCCAAAAAAAGAATGCTGTAATTTCTAAACGGTCCACCCGATAACGATTAAAATACCCTAAAATTAAAGCTGACAGTCTGCACCTTAACCTCATAATCATTGTATTATTTCAGTGCTGGAGTAAAGACCCAAAACAACAAATGGAGCTAAAATGGGCCCATAGGGTTCTGGTTCAAAAGTAGTGTACTATGTAGGGTACAGGTTGCCATTTGGAACATAAACTGTAACTGGTGATTTAGTCTCTTCCTGTGTTCCGAAACCCTAATTGTCCTATAGCTTCTGAACATAGCTGGGTCTTTGATTGACAGCTGTTCCGCCCACTCCGGTGGGAGTGTATAGTGATTATGACCATATATGGAATTTCAATCCTCTCTCTCTCTCCTACTTCCCCTGAGGTGTGGGTGCATTGTCAGGTGAGTAATCAGACTAGTGGCCATGAATCAGATGACACACACACGGTTTGGTCCTGTGATTCACACACGACATGTTGGATCACAGTCAGTGGCACACCACATCCTAACAAGAGCAAGGCCATGCTGCCTCGCGTGTGTGTGGTAGATGTGGTAGAGACAAAGGGATAGGGTAATTATCTGAGTGGTAAAAAACCTGGGATGAAGAAAAACTCAGTGCTCACACCCTTGTTTACATCCCAAACACACACACACACACACACACACACACCACATTCCTTTGGAAACCAAAGGAGCGACACGCGTACTATCCAAATAACTATTGTATATGAAATTACAAGTTTGTATTGTACCCTCACAACAGACCCTCACAACTGACCCTCACAACAGACCCTCACAACAGACCCTCACAACAGACCAAACTGACCCTCACAACAGACCCTCACAACAGACCCTCACAACAGACCCTCACAACAGACCAAACTGACCCTCACAACAGACCCTCACAACAGACCCTCACAACAGACCCTCACAACAGACCCTCACAACAGACCCTCACAACAGACAAAACTGACCCTCACAACAGACAAAACGGATACTCACAACAGACCAAACTGACCCTCACACAGACTAAACTGACCCCCACAACAGACCAAACTGACCCCCACAACAGACCAAACTGACCCTCACAACAGACAAAACTGATACTCACAACAGACCAAACTGACCCTCACAACAGACCAAACTGACCCTCACACAGACTAAACTGACCCCCACAACAGACCAAACTGACCCTCACAACAGACCAAACTGACCCTCACAACAGACAAAACTGATACTCACACAGACCAAACTGACCCTCACAACAGACCAAACTGACCCTCACAACAGACCAAACTGACCCTCACAACAGACCAAACTGACCCTCACAACAGACCAAACTGACCCTCACAACAGACCAAACTGACCCTCACAACAGACCAAACTAACCCTCGCACAGACCAAACTGACCCTCACACAGACCAAACTGACCCTCACACAGACCAAACTGACCTTAACACAGACCAAACTAACCTTAACACAGACCAAACTAACCCTCGCACAGACCAAACTGACCCTCACAACAGACCAAACTGACCCTCACAACAGACCAAACTGACCCTCACAACAGACCAAACTGACCCTCACAACAGACCAAACTAACCCTCACACAGACCAAACTGACCTTAACACAGACCAAACTAACCCTCGCACAGACCAAACTGACCCTCACACAGACCAAACTGACCCTCACACAGACCAAACTGACCCTCACAACAGACCAAACTGACGCTCGCACAGACCAAACTGACCCTCACAACAGACCCTCCCAACAGACCAAACTGACCCTCACACAAACCAAACTTACCCTCACACAGACCAAACTGACCCTCACACAAACCAAACTGACCCTCACAACAGACCAAACTAACCATCACAACTGACCCTCACACAGACCAAACTGACCCTCACACAGACCAAACTGACCCTCACAACAGACAAAAATGACCCTCACAACAGACCAAACTAACTGTCACAACTGACCCACACACAGACCAAACTGACCCTCACACAGACCAAACTGACCCTCACACAAACCAAACTGACCCTCACACAGACCAAACTGACCTTCACACAAACCAAACTGACCCTCACACAGACCAAACTGACCCTCGCAACAGACCAAACTGACCCTCACAACAGACCAAACTGACCCTCGCAACAGACCCTCACACAGACCAAACTAACCCTCACAATAGACCAAACTAACTGTCACAACTGACCCTCACACAGACCAAACTAACTGTCACAACAGACCCTCACACAGACCAAACTGACCCTCACAATAGACCAAACTAACTGTCACAACTGACCCTCACAACAGACCAAACTGACCATCACAACAGACCCTCACACAGACCAAACTAACCCTCACAACAGACCAAACTGGCCATCACAGCAGACCCTCACAACAGACCAAACAGATTTCTAGTTGCTATACATCTTAATCTATTTATGTGTACACAATAGTCTCATGTGCCTGATTTTAGTTTTGAGTGCTGAGACGACCACGTGCACACGAGTAAGTTAGATATACCAATTAGTACAGTGTAACAACAGTTGCTATACCATCAATCTAGTTATGTGTGGTACTATATATCTCAAGAGAACATGTTGATTATGTAAGACATCTAGTCAGGGCGTTCCGTGTAACAGTTAGTATGATCGTCATGATTGTTCAGAACTAACAACAGTACTGGGTATCTATGTGTGTCAGTGGATACATTCCTACACAGTGCATTATTTTTTGACCAGAGGGCCCTAATGTAGTTATCTCTTATATTCCCTATCTATCTGTGTTTGTGTCAGTGTGTACGTCAACCAGTCCTCCATCAGGCTTGTGAGTGTCAGAGAGATGGTGTGGGTGTTTTTTGTTTTTTTTTGCTCTGGTGACAGCAAGTTCAGGCAGGGTGTGTGACGGAGGAGATATGAGAAGAGTTCCCAAAGCAACAGGCACTCAGAACACATAGAGAAGATCACCCAGGAACACAGAGACACGGCAGGTAAGAGAGAGAGCGCTCTCTCATCTCTCCTTCTCTCTTTCTGTCTTTCTTTCCATCATTCTCTCTTTCTTTCATCTCTCTCACTCTGTACTTTCCAGTATTCACTAAAGTATGTTAGTTATGTATAAATGCTGTTATGTTGTCTGACTGAGTAATGCGTTGGAGTCCTGATTTACCTCCATGTTAAAACCAATATTAGCGAATTTGACAAAAATCCAAAGAAGATTTTCTAACCAGACAAGCATTTGTAAATCTCTAACCAATCACATGGTCCGTATATCTATGTCAATGTTAATAACCAATCACATGGTTCACATGTTACAGTTAGTGAGACAGAAGGAAACGTTTAGATAGTGTTTTACATGTCTATGAGTTTTCATGTGAAATGGTTTGACAACAGTCTGAGTTAATTAACATTGACATAGATATACAGACAGATATATACAGATATATACAGACATATATATACTGACATAGATATACAGACAGATATATACAGACAGATATATACGGACAGATATATACGAACAGATATATACAGACAGATATATACAGACAGATATATACGGACAGATATATACAGACAGATATATACGGACAGATATATACGGACAGATATATACAGACAGATATATACAGACAGATATATACAGACAGATATATACGGACAAATATATACAGACAGATATATACAGACAGATATATACAGACAGATATATACAGACAGACATACAGTTATAACCTGCTGTAATGGAGATAGTCATGATGTGACTCATAGGTCTACGTTCCAAATGGCACCAGATTCCCTATTTAGTGCATTACTTTTGAGCAGGGCCCATTAAAAGCAGTGCACTACCTAGGAAATAGGGTGCGTGGAAGCTGGCAGTGTTTGAGGCTCCAACTCGAGAGCGAAGAGTCAAAGTCTGAGTGAGTCTGGAACCAGGAGTCCCTGTTATCTCCGTCATAAATTGAACACACAGAGGCGGCACACAGACACACACAGTGAACTCTCTGTCACCCAGATGAGATGATGTGACAGAGAGAGATGGAGTGACAGATAAACACACAGATAAATATTATCTGGCACATTACTGTTGTATCTCATCCAGCACAATGCTTCTTTCTGTCTTATTTCATACTGAATCAAAAACCACCCCATCCACAACCTCTGGTGTGTGTGTGTGTGTGTGTGTGTGTGTGTGTGTGTGTGTGTGTGTGTGTGTGTGTGTGTGTGTGTGTGTGTGTGTGTGTGTGTGTGTGTGTGTGTGTGTGTGTGTGTGTAAACTGTCTATGCAATTCTATAGTACAGAGAATGAGATCATCTATCTGGAAGAGCTACATTAAGACATGAATCCCTTTCTCTCTCCCCCCTTTCTCTCTCCCCCCTTTCTCTCTCCCCCCTTTCTCTCACCCACCTTTCTCTCTCCCCCCTTTCTCTCTCCCCCCTTTCTCTCACCCCCCTTTCTCTCCCCCCCCTTTCTCTCTCCCCCCTTTCTCTCTCCCCCCTTTCTCTCCCCCCCCTTTCTCTCACCCCCCTTTCTCTCTCCCCCTTTCTCTCACCCAGCTTTAAAGACATAAAAACAACAGAGACATTGCATCGCAAAGGAGAAGAGAAGGAGAGAGACAAAAGAAAAGATGGCGATCGGAAAGAGTCCCAGAAACGGTTCCGTCAGGTCTCCAAAGTACCTGGACAAGAGTTCTGGGTTCTACGGTCGCCTGGATGAGCCCGAGATGGGAAGAGAGGAGGAGGAGCGGGGGAGAGAGGGGGACTGGGGGGGATCGTGCCCAGCCACAGAGCTCTCTACGGGGGGAGAGACAGACCGGGGAGAGCCTGGGGTGTTTGACTTCAACGAGGGAATGATGGAAGATGACGACACCACTCTCCTCCGAAGGAAACCCAGCCGGCTCAGCTCCCGCTGGAGAAGAAGCTCCAGGAAGGCCAAACCCCAGGCGATCTCCCCTAGGCAGGGGGACCAGATCCTGGGTACGGAGATGGAGGCCCCTGTCCTGGAGGTCACTGCGGTGGAAGTGAGAAGGAGCCGCTGGGGGAGGAGCACCGGGAAGAAACAGGGGGCCGAGCCCCTGACGGTCTCCCCCAGGGAGGAGGGCCCGATCCTGGGTACGGAGATGGAGACGCAGACCCCTGTCCTGGAGGTCCTGGAGGTGGAGGTGAGGGTAGAGACTGAAGAAGGACAGAGGGAGAAAGAGAGAACAGAAGAGGAGAGGACGCTGGTCCACTTTGCGAGCAGAGAAGAAGCAGATGACCAGGTTCTGATAAAGGACAATAAGAGAGGGAGGGAAGAAGAGGAGGAGGAGATGAAGAGACAGGAGGAGATGAAGGTGATGAGGAAGAGGAGCACGCTGAAGAACTACCGCAAGGTGAGAGAACGAGAGAGGATGGTAGTGTGTGTTTTGCCTTCCAGGTACCCTTGGAAAACCTCCACCTGTTAATGTTGTAGCAGCAGCAGTAATATCCAGGTTTACCCTTCTTACCTAGTTCCATTTTAACAGAGGACAGGACACGGATTACTTAACACATTCTCCCCTCCCCTCCCTGTGGAATTCTCCTAGAGGGAGGAACAATGGGTTAAAGTTCCAGGTTCCACGTTCCACAGTTACATTCCAAGAATAGCAGCCAGTAATGAGTTATTTATGGAAACATTTATATGACCCTCTATACCCATATCATTAACGGTCTGGTCAGAGTCCAATGGCTGATCTGTTTACGTCAACCACCCCATGAGCCCAAATGCTAAATTAACTCTGTAGGCCATTTTGAAAATCTATTTCAATGTTTTCTTGGTCACCTGTATTGATTATTCATTCTATCCCCTTCAAGACTTTCGACCGAGCGTTCCGTCGAGGGTGGGAGACCTTCGTCACTAACCTGTACAGCGTGACGCTCACACCTGACTCATCATCATCACCACCACCATCAAGGGAGATGCACCATTCCTCAGCATTAGCAGAATACAGATAGGATTCACAAACCTGTTCATCTAATCTGTAAACTGCAATTGTTCCAATCAGGTTATGTAACGCCCATATTGTAATTTGAGATTGAGGCTGGCTTGGACAGAGCGTTCCGTTTGTGTTCTCAATGCAAATGACCTGTGTTCACCTCAATGTATGGTTCAGTTGATTAATCAATCAGTGATATTGATCTAGTACATACGGGTTTATCAATGATCAATATGAACAGCACCTGATTAACACCAGGAAGTACACAAAGTTTAACTCATTCTTATTCTGAATTCCAAAATAGCACACCATTGTACTAGTGCACTAAATAGGGAATGGGTTTAACACTTCCTCACAGGGTGAAGTTCATACCTCTCTGGAGGACCGTCTGCAGGGTGGTTTCAGTGTTGTGCAACCTGAGGGAGACATATGTTTCACTATCCATGTGTCTAATGAAAGTAGCCCAAGATGAGACCTGATAACGTATGTTTCACTATCCATGTACCTATTGAATGTACCCCAAGTGTGTTATGTTTGTTTCATAAAAGGAGAACGTTTTCATACCATGAAATTAACTAACTATGGGGGACATGAGGGTACGAAAAAACGGTCTCAAACTTTGGTCCTCTGACTTGGTCTAAAAGGAGGTTGCACACAACACACATTTAATACATTATTTATTCATGTTAATTTATTTACTATATGATCACTTTTCACACTTTTCTGTGTAATCTCTCTCAATAATATCTTACCAAAGAGTTTATTTATTTTTAATTATTGGCTTAAATCACAACATAAAATCTCTCTCTTGCAGCATTGAAGTCAAGCTCAGAATTATATGAGAGCTATACTGAGCTGCTGGATAATTTTTTTTTTCTGTGTTGCACTTGAATGACTAAATTGTTATATTTTGTTTAAAAATCAATGCTTTGTATTACTTGTGCCATCTTTGTAGCCTTTGTCCTTAAATAAAATAACATTTCTCAAATATATTTTGTTCTTCATCCTCCTAAGAAAATTACATTTTTGGTCAGATGTATACTGCCCTACAGAGGCAAAAGGCGGTAACTGCTCATTAGCTTTAGCCTCTGGCTCTCCAGGGTGAATTAACGATGTATGGGTGCGTTCGTTAATAGCCTCTGGCTATCGATCGTGTGTGTGGTGTAACGTTATAGATTCAAATAACACATTGAATGTCTGAGTAAAATGTCTGAATACAATTATAGGGATTATATTCATTATAGGGATAATAGATTGAAGCTAGTATACATTGATGATCGCCTTTTGTGGGAGCAGGTAGCACAAATATATTGCTAATTTAGGTAGGTTGTTTTACATTTTGGTCAGCTCCAGCTAGATGGCTGTCACTGGCTGTGTGTGTGGTGTACTGATTCAAAGAAACCATAAAATTACATTTCAGGATATAGTTCATTGTTGGGCTAATAGATTGCAGATCAATTGCAGATCTCCTTTTATGGGAGCCGGTGGCATTGTTAGTCTATGGTCGCTAGCTAATTAATTGTGTTTTCAGATATACTTAGCTAGCTAGTTGTTACCAGTGTCTGGATGTCTGCGTTTCAGTGCAAATTCAACCATCCTTTCCACCCGGCAATGCTGTGCCATGATGTTGTATCCCTAGATTAGCAATGTAGGTGTGTGTAACTGTCAGTCAGTGTCATACAGGTTTGATTGTATCAATACATTAACTACAGCCAAGGGCCGGTTAAAACCAAGTTATAAAGCAGTATGTTAAATTACTGCAATTTACCTTAGTTTCATAATAACTTTTTGCAGTTACTGCTAATATGAAACCCCCATTTTCTCCCAAACACAATACACTAGACTAAGTGTCATTAACTCATTTTCGACCAAATTAGAAGTTATCAAAGATGCCAAAGGAAGTAAATGACGCCAGTGTACCAGCCATGTCGCGACAGACAGAACGTTTGTCGACAGCGCCTAGCGACTGTTACTACAGTATTTAGAATCTTTTGAAGTAACCAATAAAAATGCACAATGTTATATTTCTTTGACCTCATTGGTATATTCAAATAAAAAGTATTTTCATTCGAGAAAATGATGCAGTAGCTAAACTGTTTCAGTTGATAATTATTATTATTTAATTTTTTTACAAATTCTGCTAATAATAATATCTCTGTTGATTTGAACCAGCGATGAGGAGTTGCCGTCGTCATTTGATACTCTGTGTCCTCTTATTGCTATTTGATGAAGGTAAATAACTTGGTTAATAATTAATTGGCTAGCAACATTTGCTAATGTAAAGTTAGCATAGCTAATGGTTCTTTGATAGCTATAGCTAGCCAAGTGTCACTCTCAGGCTAGCAAGGACGAACGCGTAACTTTAGCTGTGATTGTTTGAAAAAGAGAGCTGTCAGATTAGCTCGAAGACAATACCAGTTATTATTGCAATTGAATTGTGTGTAAATTATGATGCTTCAACTGGCCATAAAATATTACACAAACACCGCTCTATAAAGAATCACTCAAACACAATATAGCTGATAATATATCGTGTGTCAACACTCACAAACAATAGTCTATGGTGTGTCAATGGTGTAACGTTAACGTTGTCTACTATATTAGATGTAGATCATTGTCATTGATGTTTCTTTTTTTTATATATATATATTTTTTAAATTATTAATCCCAGCCCCGTCCCCGCAGGATGCCTTTTGACTTTTGGTAGGCAGTCATTGTAAATAAGAATTTGTTCTTAACTGACTTACCTAGTTAAATAAAGGTTCAATAAAACGTGTTGTAGTTGCTAAGCATGTAGCCATGCTTAGCCACAATTTAGCCATGCTTAGCCACTACTTAGCCACAATTTAGCCAGATATTCTGTATTCTTGCCTAGTCAGAGAATGGTTCTCAAGATTATGATTCTCAGTCACATCCAAACCAGCCCACTACAGTACAGTCATTGTTTCTCCCCTCCTCTCCTGTAGGGTCACTGAGGTACATCCCATTCCCAGCAGCACCCCTCATCCCTGCTGCCTACACATTGGAGCCACAGGGAGACCTCTCAACAAGCCAAGATGTCCTCACTCCTTCCCCATCAAATCTTCTGAACCAAATTCACCACAATCCTACACCAGCATTCAAAGATCAGCACAACACACCATCCCATCAAGATATTATTGATCTATCTGGATTTTCAACCATTAGCAATACTGACCACTTTGACTCAATATCCACAACTTCTCCAAGTGGTGGTCTCAAATTCAATGCCAGCCGGAATGCCAGTCAACTTATCAATGGTCAATCATCATCATCAGCTCACAATATTGGCTACACTGAACGGATAGACAACGAAACTAAAATGGCGACCGCTAGTGGTTGGAATAACAGCAGTGATGTTACACTTTCCTCTTCTTCTGCTATTTCTTATTCTGAGCTAAACAACTCTCTTGATGGAACCAACATTAGCCAGAGCAACGCTAGTGGCCACACTGAAGATCTCTCTGTAACTTTGGAGGACTATCCTCATCCGAATGGATCTATGGTGGTGCTGGAAACAAGTGATCCGTTAGCTGATCTAAACGTTGATCCCATGTCAGCCCCTGACGTCATTGACTTCTACACTCATCGGACAGATTCTGTCTCGGTTACCGATGACCTTGGCAACACTAGTCTTAGTTTACATCGTAACAACACTAACGTTACTGTCACAGTAGATACTAGTGCAGTAGTTACTGAGATGGCAGCGCAGGCTGAACCGAACACAGACTTGATGCTGGGCCTGGAGGAGAAGGAAGAGCGGGAAGAAGAGGAGGAGGTAGAGCAGGAAGAGGAGGAGGAGTTAGAGCGGGAAGAAGAGGAGGAAGAAGCCAGTGGCTATCTTAATACTACTCAGGATGCTTCACTCTCAGACCCCCTGATCGACGATATTAATCATGCTTATGTGATAACAGGTGACTATAATGTTAGCGCTGATCCTAATGGCTCTGTGATAACAGGTCACTATAATGTTAGTGCTGAGGCTAATGTCTCTGTGATAACAGGTCACTATAATGTTAGCGCTGATCCTAATGGCTCTGTGATAACAGGTGACTATAATGTTAGCGCTGATCCTAATGGCTCTGTGATAACAGGTCACTATAATGTTAGTGCTGAGGCTAATGTCTCTGTGATAACAGGTCACTATAATGTTAGTGCTGAGGCTAATGGCTCTGTGATAACAGGTCACTATAATGTTAGCGCTGAGGCTAATGGCTCTGTGATAACAGGTCACTATAATGTTAGCGCTGAGGCCAACTACTCATCCTCAGTTGCTATTAGTGGCTTCAGCGACAAATTGTACTTTATAAAAGAAGAAACTCACAATGAAAGTCAGGAAGCCGTTACCCTTTCCTCTTCTGCCATTGGCTACACTGAATATGAAGATTCCATCGAAGCGACCAATGACTACCAGAGTACTGTTACCAGCGGAGACGAAGGAACAACATCACCTGCGCTTACTAGTACCAGCGTGGAGCAGAGTGGCGAGAATGAGAACAAGGAAGTGCTTCCTATTGCGGCTCCTATGATTGGCTATCCTTCCTTGGAGTCTGTGGATCCTAATGAAAGCACCACAAAGTCAACTGTTGTGCTGAACTACATTGACTATATTGACTCTGAACCTAGTTACTCTAACTATGTGAATGTAGCCAGCAGTGAAAAATCTGCCCACTCTTCATCCTCCTCCTCTCCTCTTGAACCTGACAGTGACCACCTCCAATCTGCTGATGATGCTGAACTAGAGGTACTAGGCTCTGGGTTGGAGAAAGAGGAGGAGAATAGGAGCGGAGAGAACAACTGTAGCAGCTGTAGCTGTGGTAACACCACCTCCAGTGCCAGTCACCATCCCACCACCACCACCATTGACAACACTGACTATGATTGGGGCTCGGCTGAAGTCAGTACGACAGGTAACCAGGGTAACAGCACAGCAGACATTGAAGTCCCAACTGAAGTTAGTAGGATTGTTCAGGGAAACAGCAGCAGCATCTCCATGGTACCTTCTGCTGAAAGCAGCTCTGTCCATGGTAACTCCACAGTCATTGTTCTATCTGACTACAGTGACAACATCACCACCACTACTCTGACCCCCACCAACCGTACCAGAGAAGGGGTTGTTGTGAGTACCACCCCCACCGCCGTGCTTGAGGAACCCACAGGAGAGAGCCGATGTGGGACTGACTGCATGTTCTCCCAGCAAGGCCCTACCCTCCACCACCAGCAGTCTGGAAGCCAAAGAGGAAGAGAAGGACCAGAAAGCGTCTGATGCTGCAAAGAAGCCCGTGTCATTGTGGAACAGGGGCCGCTCGTTGTGGCCTCGGTTTCCATGGATGCGCAGGTATTAGAACTACGGATCTCTGGGACCGGGAACATTTTTTGAGGGGAACCAAATCTGAGGGGAACATTTTTGAGGGGGAACAGTTCTGAGGGGAACATTTTTGAGGGGGAACAGTTCTGAGGGGGAACATTTTTGAGGGGGAACAGTTCTGAGGGGAACATTTTTGAGGGGGAACAGTTCTGAGGGGAACATTTTTGAGGGGGAACAGTTCTGAGGGGAACATTTTTGAGGGGGAACAGTTCTGAGGGGATTAATGAAAGATAAGAGATATTAATATTTGTATTGTTTTTTTAGATGTTGACATGGATGCAGTAGTTTGGGGGTTTAATGTTCGTGCATGTCCACTATGTTGTTGTACACTACAAGATGTATATTTTAAATAAATAGTCCTCAATAGTGTTGTGTTGGGTCTTTGTCTGAACTGTGTAGTGCAGCATGCCTGCTGCTCCCATTGATTAAACAGAACAAGCATAGAGTCTCTACCACCATCTACTGGATATATGTAGGAAGTGTTTAAATTAAATGTCCTGTATTGGTCATCAGGTTTACAACAACACACACATACCACAGGGAGAAGTTATGCCATTGTATTTAGCCTTAATTTATTCAGGAGATCATATTGAGATGAGCACTCCTTTCCCACTATATAATGAAAAGCAATGAATGCTCACCGAAACATGAGAAGTAATTAATTTAACAGTATACACCACAGTTATACATTGTATATGGCTAGACGTAGGCCTATATATACTGTAGAACAAATCTTTAGCTACAATGTGTTAGCCTGGTCCCGGACCGGTTTGTGCTATCCTGTTTGGCAAGGCAAGGAGTCGTTGACCTGACAGCATAAACAGATCTGGGAACAGGCAGGCTAACAATCTGACCTGTAGCCTCTGAAACCACACTGAATGACTGGGCCTACGAATAATTTCAGTTGTCAGATTACAGACGAAGACAAACCACATCAACATCGGACGTCTGAGACAAGTAAAAAATATCTGGCAGTAATACCGGACAACAAAAAGGAAATGTCATGTATAAGTTATATTTTAACAGGAGTTGTCCTTGGGAAATCAAAAAAACATTAAGGAATGCTATAGTCCTGTGCCTTTCTCCAACTAAGATAGTAGAAGCCATGTATCCATGTTCACAGCGCCTCTCCAGCAGATGAAGTATGGTATTGCAGTCTCCCTCCATCCCAATTCTCCTGTATGGTATTGTAGTGACCCTCCATCCCAATTCTCCTGTATGGTATTGTAGTGACCCTCCATCCCAATTCTCCTGTATGGTATTGTGACCCTCCATCCCAATTCTCCTATTTGGTATTGCAGTCTCCCTCCATCCCAATTCTCCTGTATGGTATTGCAGTGTCCCTCCATCCCAATTATTCATGATAAAGTCCCCTCAAAATCATTGTAGGGTTGAAGGATAGGCAGCCCACAATTACTTAATTACTTAAGAGACTCAGATTTTCCAATCAAAAATGATTGATTTCAAAGTTTAAAAAGCCATACAACGCAATGCACAATGACTACTTTTAATAATTTACACTGAACATTTTACATAAACAGCCCTTAGCCGTGATATATTGGCCATATACCACACCCCCCAGGACTTATTGCTAAAATATCTCCTAAAAGCCCATTTACACTAAAAATAAAAACTACTTTTTTAAATTTATTTTAAATCAGCACCACATGATGTAATGCAGAACAAGTCCAGGATTAAACAGTATGCAAGGTTAACAGTAAACACCTACTACAAACTACCCCATAGTGGTAAACACCTACTACCCCATAGTGGTAAACACCTACTACCCCATAGTGGTAAACACCTACTACCCCATAGTGGTAAACACCTACTACCCCATAGTGGTAAACACCTACTACCCCATAGTGGTAAACACCTACTACATGACTGGACATGCTACACACTATAACATCCTTTAAAAAAAACAAATCAAAGCCGTAAAATAATTGAAGTCAGTCAACTTTCTATGTTTCAAACCACCTAGAATAACTACATAAAGATGTGAAATGACAGGAAATGTCACATTGTTCAGTATTGAATTCAGAACACCAAATGGTTAATTCAAAATGGCCAAATACAACAAGTCTGATTTACTACCACCAAGAAAGAAACAAGACAAGCATTAATATGTAGATTTATTCATACATCAAAACACAGTCCTGGGGTTGAATTGACTTGGCCTGGTTTCCCCCCAGTTCCAACGAGACATCTCACTTCCTTGCTGACCAATCAGGAGTGTACGAGGGCTTGCAGGTGTAAAACAGGAGAGCTAGAGGGGAAAATAGTGTAAGAATTAAACCCTGGTGATACTGTAGGGACTAATACACAAGGTATGAGATGACTTGATCAGAGAGTAACCAATCAGTCAGCCTTACATCAGACTGGGGCGGTAATGATGACTCATCACGTCAGAGTATGTAGCGTAGAACACATTGCATGGGTCAGTGTGATGATCCAAGAGGAACATTCAACAGAACATAAACATCTTCCTAATATTGATCTGCCCCCTTTCCCATTACAACACATATCCACTGAGTGGTCAATACATTAACCTGACCAGGTGAAAGCGAGCCCTTATTGAAGTGATGGTTAAATCAGTGTAGATGAACAGACAGGTTAAAAGGGTTTTTAAACCACAATACAAGGATTGTGTACCACTCAGAGGGTGAATGGGCAAGACAAAGGACTTACGATCCTTTGAATGAGGTATGACAGGTGCCAGGCACACCAGTTTGTATCAACTGAAACACTGCTGGGTTTGTCAAGCTCAGTTTCTCATGTGTATCAACACTGGTCCACCACCCAAAAGGACATCCAGCTAACTAGAGTCCAATGCCGACCCACAGTTGTGTCACGGGCCAACATCCCTGTGGAACGCTTAGACCCCTTGTAGACAACAGGAGGGCCAACAGGAGGGTAAACTCAATATTAGGAAGGTGTTAATGTCCTCTATACTCAGTGTATTATAATAACACTACACACCTTCACACTCCACCAGCACAGCAACACTTCAGCAGCCAACCAGATCTAAAGAAACAGAACAGTTTTAAAAACAAACAATCCCCATTTTAGATTACTAGACTACATCCAGAACATTCTGAAACCAGATCAGAACACTAGTTCAGTCATTGTAGCCATCGAGCTGCGTTCCAGGGTCTGGGGTCAAGCCCCCACCCAGACACCCTCCCTCCAGGCAGGCAGCCCACCTTACCCCTGCCCCCTCGACAAGAGCAGGCTTGTCAGTGTCTGCCCAACCCACAGGAGGACCGATGGGAGGCCAGACCTTGATCCAGCCCCAGAACACAGGACAGGACTGCCACCAGACTGGAGGAAGGAAATTCATCATTTACAACATTCCAGAATGCTTCATGTGGAAGGAGCGTTAAGATTCCGTCTAAAGTCACACACCTTTCCAAACCCTGCAGACACCAGGACCTCAACCAGAGGGGCAGAAACCTAGAGGGAGAAAGTAGGAAAGCATGAAGTGACATTGTAGTCAGACATGAGATCAGTCTATAGCAGTGAATTCTAATCCTGGGGACCCAAAACTGTCAACAAGTGTTTCCCCCCCAAGAACTAGGCTTAGGTGGTATATCCCAGAGTATTTCAGAAACAACAGAGTTTCACCAACAACATTAGGGACTGATTATTCAAGACTAATTAGTGAAAGATCAGAATTGAGCTGTAAATCTAAACGAAGCCTTACATCTCGGTCCCAAGAACCAGGATTGTGAAACACTGCATAGATCAGTTCAGTAACCAATCAGTCAGCTTAACATCAGACTGGGGCGGTAACCGTAAATCATCACTTCTACATTATAGAGGACAGAAGTCAAGTCGATCACACACACCTTGAGGTAGTTCAGTAACAGGCATCTTCTAGTGACTTGTCTGGTACCACCATCAGGACCTGAAGGAGAGGAGTCTAAATAAACATGCTGAACAGCACTACATTAAAGATGGCTTTATTGTCTGATAGATCAGAGGGGTAACCAATCAGCTGGGGAGGGAACACGACTAACTAAAAGACCACTGATCCTAGACCAGCACAAATCACCCGAGAGACTAAATACGGGGAAAGTGTTGACAAGGGCCCCGTACATCAAGACAAGAATGTAGTTTATTTGGAAGACCGTATTCTAACTTCAATCCTGCTTAAACGATTGATGGTAACGCAAGACAATATAAATTAACTGACGACATCCTGAGTGGCCCATCCACCCCAGTGATTTGTGCTGCTACTGGCGTTTCATACTTCTTCATATTAAACCAAATGGCAGCCATTTTGGATCAACAATGCAAAGCCAACAGCCATTTTGGATCAACAATGCAAAGCCAACAGCCATTTTTGATCAACAATGCAAAGCCAACAGCCATTTTGGATCAACAATGCAAAGCCAACAGCCATTTTGTGTGAGTCTCCGGTCCCCATCAGACAGTTGGTAACCCCAACCAGCTGTCCCGTTGTTGCCCTGGCAACGCCAGTGGGTCCACCTTTGCAGGTTCTGTCGTCGACGGTGCGTGTGTCATCAATAAGAGCCAGAGTCACCACGACTACCAAACATCAACTGTTCCCTCTCGTTTGCAGTGAGTTATAGCACTAGACTGGTTATAGCTTGTGGCTAAGGCAGAGGCTCTGGTTAAGAAACAATGACTAGAGATTCATTTCCCATGACAATTACCGAACGTACTCATTAACCAAAACTCACCAGTCTAGTTGGCATCACGGCTTCCTGTTCAGCCACATAGAGGAAACCCAAGACAAAAGCTTCAAGATAAGGTCTTGGTGGGGACCAGATACGAGGAGGGCACAAGGAGGGGGGGGTTAGACATAACATATGTAGCCTTTATGACAGGTTACGTAGCCCTCTGCTGAAGTCAGCTATTCCTTTTCTCAACAGGAGTTCAGACGAACGAGATTCCAAAGAGAATATTCATCATGTTCAGCAGAAGGTTGGGAGAGCTCAAACGTGTCATGTTCAGCAGAAGGCTGGGAGAGCTCAAACGTGTCATGTTCAGCAGAAGGTTGGGAGAGCTAAAACGTGTCATGTTCAGCAGAAGGTTGGGAGAGCTAAAACATGTCATGTTCAGCAGAAGGTTGGGAGAGCTAAAACGTGTCATGTTCAGCAGAAGGTTGGGAGAGCTAAAACGTGTCATGTTCAGCTAAACAAGTAAAAGTTAACAATGCTGTGTCAATATCAAACTGAAAACTGTAAACAGCTGAACCTGCCAAGTAAGAAAGCTTGTATAGAAACATTCTGTACATACCAATAAAAACATATTTCAAAAAAAATCAATGAACTACCCCTTTAAGGACAAATGAAAGACTGGTGTTAGAACATCCATTTAGACTGGAGGGATCCATACCTGCATTAGGTAAGGATCCATCTCAATTTCCACCTAAAATGACACCCAAATCTAACTGCCTGTAGCTCAGGACATGCGGGAGTCGTGACACAATTTGAAATTAAAAACACTTTGAAGTTTGTGGAGGGGTGAGAATAATGCAGGAGAATATAACACCATAGTAAAAGATCAAATCAAATAAGAAAATACATAGAAAACCATTTCTTGTTGTCCGCAAAAGGGTAACAATGTGTGTGCAAAGTTTACATTCAAGAATGAGAGAGCTACATAATATTTGTTATGCAGTTTCCCCAGGTGTCCCTCACGAGTTTGACCAAATTGGTCCATTTTAAAGTACATACGTATAGAGGACATACTAAAAATGCTTTAACAATAACGTTTACACACTCCCAGGAATGTCAAACGTAATGGATCATTAGCATCCCTACATAAAAGTTACTAAACAGGAGACGCAACGAGAACGCCGATCCAATGCCTCCCAAAACACAGAAGTGAACGATTTAAGATAAAAACGGCCAAGTTAGCAGCCAACACTGATCTAATGTCAGAAGTGTTCACACCACAAACAAAGGGAGAAAAAAAATAACTACTTACAATTAGAGTATTTAGAACACCCACAGTTCTCTACACCAGATTGAGCTGCTGATGCCAAAGCCCATAGCAGTTTCTCTCTGTTGTAAAGCAGAGGGTTACAGCACAAGTAGTGCAGGTGATGGGAGATTTCCTGTGGCACACAGTACAACGACGCCTCCCTACTGTGCCCTTTTGGCCCTGAGGCACATTCAGGTCTGCACTGATGTATTTTGGCAGGTGAACATTACTGGAGGCAGGAGAAGAGGGGACAGAGGTAGAGGGGACAGAAGGTGCTGCAGTGGTCTTTGTGCCATAGTCAGCAAGCTCCTGGATGAGCAGCTCTCTGAAGGCTAGCTGTGTCATGGGGGTCTTTCCACAGCTCTTAGCCATTTCCTTGTGGAGGATGAATGCATTCACCACAGCAATGTCGATGAAGTGATAGAACAATGTCTTGTACCACTTCATTGTCTTGTGGAGAACATTATAGTAGCCTATCAGCGCGTCTGACAGGTCCACACCTCCCATGCTCTTGTTGTAATCCTTAACAGCAGCTGGAACGGGGACATCTTTCTTGGTCCATGTCTCATTAGCGTCCTTCGCACGCCTGCGGATGTGATCGCCGCTGTACGATTTGTGGATACTGGAGCACATGATCACCTCTCTGGCATCCATCCACTTTACAAAGAGCAGGTCATCTTTCCGAATCCATCGTATGGTCCCCCTTTCTGCCCTCTTAGGCATGTCGTTTACTTTTGTTTTGGGAAAACCCACTCCGTTGGGACGAATGGTGCCACAAGACCATACATTCAGCTTCCTCAGGTCTATAAACAGAGTCGGGCTTGTGTAAAAGTTATCCACGAATAGTTTATAGCCCTTCCCCAGCAGTGGAAAATCCAATAATTTCATAACGGAATCATAACCAAGTCCCATACCGGTGGCTGAGATAGACTTCCCCTCATAAACAAAGAAATTCCAAGTGTAGGCACACGCAGAATCTGCCAAAACAAACAGTTTGTAACCCCATCTTGTTGGCTTGTTAGGCATATATTGTTTGATGCCAATTCTGGCCTTTGAGGCTACCATCCTCTCATCTATGGACAGGTTCTGGGAAGGCTGAAAATGGGTCTTGCAGGCCTCAACAATGCTGGAGTAGAGAGGGTTGATTTTGAAGAGCCTATCAAAGCCTGCTGTGCCCTTCTTCCTGTCATTGTTGTCGTCAGCTTGTGGGTCACTGATATGAAGCGCTCGCGAGACAGTCAGAAACCTCTTACAAGACATGATAGTGGTGGGGAAAGGCAGTTGGTAGAGTCTTGAGCTTCTCCAGTAGTCCTTCAGTGTTTTCAACTTAACTAGCCCCATATAAATGACCAGTGAGATGTAACAGTACAGGTCTTGGATGGAAATGGGCTTCCAGGCCTCTTTCTTTCCTGCTTGCTTCTTAGCCCCATACTTGTTGGTGTTAGACACAAGCGAATCAAGAACTGACAAGGAGAAAAACATCTGGAAAAGATGAAGGGGGCTGTACTTTCCAGTCATGTCCAGCTGAGGTCCCGGCTGCCTTTTAGGTCGAAATATTGGTCGACGTGGCTCCACATCATCCTCTAGCACAGTGCGCCAACGGTCCTCTCCCTCGGTTGTAGTTGCCGCTGGTACACCAGCCCTCCTCCGCTTCTGGTCTGGACTCATAACACCTCTAGATGGCCGGGTGGGGGTGGGTGTGGAGCCAGAGACAGCAGCAGGGGTCAGACTGGAGGAACCCGTTCCTACGTTTGAACGAGTGTGGGATGGACTTGAATGTGGTATCTTTGGAGATGGCTCCCAGAGGTCATCGGAGTCTCTACCTCTATTGAGGATGAAAAAATAAATAAACATGTTTAGAACTCAAGTTTCCTATGACTTATTTTATTTAACCTTTATTTTATCAGGGAGTGAGCACTGAATCAACACATCAAATGCACAACACAATCACTAATGAAACATGTGGACCAATAGGCAATAAGACATTGAAAAACAATAGCATGTCATAGCCAGCAGAAAATACACGTAGGCTATGCTAATACATTGTATGCCTCAGATCTATATAGAAATATCTCAAATGAATATGCAACCATTTAAACAGCTGCATTAGCATGAGACGGGAAAACCTATTTTACTCACCGATCCAAAAGGGGATCCTCTCCTTCCAAAAACATTTCTTCCTCACTGGAATCACAACTGGACTCACTCGTGGAGTCCTCATCCATTAGTTCTGTGTCACTCTCCCAGTCAACTTCCACAATGTTCTCATCCAAATTTGTAAACTTGGACTTCGATGTAGCTTTCCCACTAGTAGTAGCCATGTTCTTTTTTAGTTTAGTTTTGAGGAAAGTTTGTAGAAGAGAACGAACCACTGAGTATCATTAACTACCGTGAGTCCTGTTTGCTTTCACCAGAGAATGAACACTGTTGCAGTACAAAAGGCGTTCACATTCCGCTGGAAAGCCCAGTTCATTGGCTATCTAGCTAGACCGCTTTCAAAATGATAGGTGGTCCATGGACCAAGACTCTGTCAATCAAGTGAACACCGCTGGTCTCATTGGTGCCTAACGACGGCTTACCTTCATTAGGCTAATTGACATGTTGTATAGCCAATATGTCAGAGGGGAATGTATCAAAACAAGTTGCATTTATAAGTGTTTTGTTGTTGTGCGCTATCCCCAAACAATAGCATGGTATTTTGTCCCGCTGTAATAGCTACTGTAAAATTAGACACTGCAGTTAGATGAACAAACATTTAAGCTTTCTGACGATATAAGACATGTCGATGTCCCGGAAAAGTTGGCTGTTGTTTCGAAAGCCTTTCTAGTCGCATACTGAGCAGCAGCTGTCCAGGTTTCAGGACACTGATCCTGTAGAGGTTTAAAAGCAGCCCAGAACAGCCATCTTGTTTCAGGACAGTCAACTGTGAAAAATAAAATAAGAGGACACGTAACTAGCCTGCAACAAGAAAGTCAAGTGAAGGTTCTTTACTCAGCAGGGTGTCAGGTCATTTAACATCAACAGGAATTCAGACAAATGAGATTCTAAGAAGGTTTATCATGTTGCAGAGAACGATTGTTATTCTGGGAAAAACCTCCCTTTCTAGTGCACTACAACTGACTAGGGCCCTTAAAGCTCTGGTCAAAATAGTGCACTATAAAGTACCACGTGGGACAGTTTCAGAACCACAACTTACAAGTATGTTGGAGTCCACACTGCAATTCCACTGACCACAGCACCCAAACCCTGAAGAACGAAAGGCAAACATTTTATTAGCGTGATGATTGAGGAATCGATGACTAACTGCAGCACTATATACAGTCACTCAGTAGTTAATGTCGTTTCACATCGGTTCAAAGGGAGCTAAGATTGTCATCATTGGGACTGTAGCATGTCACGGTAGCCATAGAAACTAAACAGTCATTCCAAGAAGCCATCTTGTACAGTTGGCCAGCCAAAAGGTGAAAGTGTCTACATCCCAAGTCACCCCCTATTCCCTTTATAGTACATGGGTCCTGGTCTAAGATAGTGCACTATAGAGGGAAGTGGGGTACTATTTCAAATGATGTCAGTGTCTTAACATTTCACCAACCTGGATTTTCACAAAGCGCATCAGTCTCGTGGTCTGGAATCAGGTATTCTATAGGAGAGAATCATAAAATAACGTTAGTTATAGTTTGGCTTCTATGAGAGGATAGAAGGTTCTTAAATAGAGCCCACCAGATCAAAGATCACCGTCACAAAAAAATATATATATTTATCCAACATATTCTTGTCTTTGAGGATCATCATTTACAGACAGTCACTTATGAGTCAGTTACCACATGCTGAACGTCCACCTCAAAGGGCACTTCCCAATTTAGTTGTAAATCCATGACCATTTGCCAAGTGCACACAAAGACATACTTAGGGATTTTGGGCAGAGGACCTTATGTCAGAGTCCAGTATGAGGTAAGTTAAATGTAGTTTTGCAAGCCAATGCTAACTAAAGCTAGCATAATGACTGGAAGTCTATAGGTAGGTATGTTCTAGCATGCTAGCTGACAACCACATACTTCATAGCTGCGCTAATGCTCGTTAATATTCGCTTATGAAACTACCTTTAACTTCTCTCATAAACGGACACATAAATTGTATCCACTGATTTGGGAAGTAGATTAAGGCCTCTGCCAAAATCCTGAAGTATCCCTTTAAGGTGAAGGGCTGAGAAGCAGGACACAGCCAGGAGGAAAATTACAGAGGTCCATTTATGAACAGGCAACGTGCGGGCATATAGAACCCGATATTGGTACCGTCGCTAACGGAACCTTATTTCCAATACCGTGTAACGAACGCTAACCTCATTACGTACAAACGTGCGCAACCGCGACATTCAAACGAGGCTGCAAAGAAAACGAATGTGACTGTGTTGACATCACAATCTGGGTTGTGAACTAAGTTTCTATTCAAGAGTTGATTGACATGGTACTGGCTCTATAGTATTGGAGAAAATATGGGGGGGGGAATTGACCCCCCTCAGACGATGTATGTTACATCGTGACGTGTCATGGCGTAACGTACAGCACGCAAAAAGCAACTCATTCTGTCTTACAGCCTCTCTCAACCCTCACCATTTAAAAACAAGAAAGGGGCAGGATAAGGGGGGGATACCTAGTCTTTTTTTGCATCATCACTGCAAGCTAGCATGACTCTCAAAAGACGCTGTTTACTTCTGAAGATCACTTTAGCACCGCCGTAAAAAAACTGATTCAAATTCGACAAACCTTCAAATAGGCATGTAATGACACATTATTTAAACTCTTTATAGGGATTTAATTACATTTTAAAGGCGATAAGATGATAAAAGTTGGACAGGTCGAAAAAAACAAGTTCCCCCACATGACATCTCTCCTCACCATCATACCCTGACTACACCGCGTGTTGCAAAATACATTTTGGAGTCTGTTATTCAATTATTGTACCCACACTGCTCACGCACGTCAATGAGCTTCTGCGTTGCCAAGGGCTCAAATAGATGTCATTCCTATTTCTGACCCAGACACGCTGCAAGTCCCGCCTCTCCCATTTCCTCATTGGTTTATAGAAGCAGGTACCTACGTGCCATCTCCTCATTGGTTAAACCCACGTGGGTGATTGAATGACAAGCTGTGTTGCTGGTTGTCGTGGTAATATTATGGAAGTTTAGATGCCAATCACCATATAAGTTCAAATATGAAAAACCCTGGAAGGAGGAGAGGTGACTTGAAACAATTCAGTTGACCGTTTTGTGTGGATTAATTGTCGGAGTAGAGGACCTTGTGCATTTCAGGTACAACAACAACTCAATGTTTATATCCCAGGACAAATGGGTTAGCAACAGCAAGCTAGTTAAAAAAGAACAAATTAGCTAGCAAGTGCAAGCTAGCTAGCTAAATTGTCCTACATGTTTCATGCTTTTCGACCTGTCCCCAAATTAATGTAATTGGTTCAGTTTGTTTTGATATTTTAATCTGCGTGTAGTGATCACGTTTGGTGTGGAGGGACAAAATACATGTATGCACGATGGCGCAGCCGGTTTAGCTTCCCCACCTGCTATTTTTAAAAAGACCCGACGGAGCTCATTGCCTTCTTGAATCAAGCAGAGATGGGCATCGTGAAGCGCTCATCATTTTGTTGGAAAGGGGAGAAATTGCGCTTTACAAATGGTATTGATAATACAGCTCATTGACACCACACACACCCAGTGATAACAACCAAGCAATTTTGTTGCTAGATTTAGCAACTTTTTTCCCCCAATCATCACCTAGCAACACATTTAGCTACTTTTTAAAATGTATTTGAAACTTTTAGCAACTTTTGAAAAGTGACTCAAAGCTAAAATGCACACATTTTCCCTCTAAATGTCACAAAAACGATTCTCTCAGTCACAACACACGCGCCTGGCTGCTGAAGTGCATTGTGAGTGACGTCACCAGCAGGCGTTCAGCTCGTGCATAAGCAGCATTGTTGGCTGACTGCAGCATCAGTAGTACGGGTTCGACGAGACAAACCCAATGAATATAGTTGGTCACGAATGTTTGATCTTGAACAGAACTAACATCAATCAACATGTCTCAATCAAAATTGTACAGCCAATTAGTACAGGAAAGAGTGGGAGTCTGTACCTGAACAAATGTCAAATCAATTTCATTAAGGTTGTGTATTCTGCGTCACATGAACCTGCCTCTAGCAACTTACCCTGAAAATTAGTTGGCAACACTGGCCACACCACTACATAAAGAGAGACCTAAAACAAGAGCATGGTAGCAACACCACATGGCAGCAGTACAAAACATGGTACAAACATTGGGCACAGACAACGTGCAGGCATATACAACCCGATATCGGTAGCGTCGTAAATGGAACCTGATTTCCAATACCGTTTGACATTACTACTTCTGACCAGATCAACGTTAATAAGTAGTGCATTATTGAGAATAGGGTGTCATTAGCGCAGCAACGACAGTCGAATCAGGGGCCAAATGCTACTCAGAATCTGGTACGTTCCTTCTTCAAAGGCTGATTCGTTGAGAGTGATGGTGCAGTCACTAATAACTGGGGAGCTAGCCTACTAGCTAACACCAACATGACACGTGGTAAACCAGGTGATAACAAAAAAAACACCAAACTGGCCAGTTGGCAAACTAACGCTCGCCTGCATCGTTTTACTGCCGCAAATGTGAGTCATTGTACCATGCATGGCAGACATTTCAGTAATATGCAGCTTACCTGAGATGCATATTCTCTACCGAGTCATCGGCATCTTGAAAAGAGTACATGAAAGTTTAAACACACGGAGGAGAAACTCCAACAACTCTCTCTCACCTGAATGAAAACCCATGAATGATCAGCTGTTGATGACGCTGCTCCTCTGTCTTCTTCTATGGTATACTGGCGTTCGCAACAATTAAATGTGCATTCCGCCATCTACTGTGCGGGTGGATAATACGGATCCCAAAAAAGTAAAACATTTGGGTAAAAATAAAATATCATACAAACTACCAACAAAGAAATTAACTAAATAAAATCAACCTGCTTTTCTGTAAAAACCTCATTCTAATCAGGTCCAACACAGCCTCAGAAGCCTCCTGTGAGGGTAGGACATTTCCACTGCAGATTAACAGCCTGGGTGTTGCATTAATAAAACACATCTGAAGAAGCTTCAGTGTTTCTCAACCTCCGCTCTGTGGGATGTTGTTAGCTGACAACATAATCAGTTCTATAATGCTAGTTCTAGCGGGAAGTTTCCCAGACAAATGCTTTCCAGTCCAGGACTAGGGGTTAATTGGTTTCCAGTCCAGGACTAGGGTAATTGGTTTCCAGTCTGGGTACCAGGACTAGGGTTAATTGGTTTCCAGTCTAGGACTAGGGTTAATTGGTTTCCAGTCCAGGACTAGGGGTTAATTGGTTTCCAGTCCAGGACTAGGGTTAATTGGTTTCCAGTCTGGGTACCAGGACTAGGGTTAATTGGTTTCCAGTCTGGGTACCAGTGTGTTTGTGACATCATGCCCCTGTACTGCTTGTCATGTCAAACAACAAGGAGGGGGATGACATCACAAAGCAGGAACACATTTTTAGAAAGATACCGGTAAGCTTGAAATGTCCGTGGTCTAATTGACTCAACGACCAAAACGCACATCAGCGTTTTGATTGAACTCAAACCAATTAATTTGCGGTTGTTTATGAAAATGAGTTGGCTGACTCAGTGATGCTGCTGTGTCGTACACCTGTCAGATCTGTTAGGCTGCTACTAGACAATAGCATCATACTGAGTGATGTTTACAGCGGTTGGTTGGTTTTCTGCCAACCAGTGCCTCACTTCAATGCATCTGTTATTAAAATTCACTCCCCCCACCATGGTTAGTGTTGGTGTATAACTGTATATTAAATTCAGTCACCCCACCATGGTTAGTGTTGGTATATAACTATATTAAAATCAGTCACCCCACCATGGTTAGTGTTGGTGTATAACTGTATATTAAATTCAGTCACCCCACCATGGTTAGTGTTGGTGTATAACTGTATATTAAATTCAGTCACCCCACCATGGTTAGTGTTGGTGTATAACTGTATATTAAATTCAGTCACCCCACCATGGTTAGTGTTGGTGTATAACTGTATATTAAATTCACTCCCCCCACCATGGTTAGTGTTGGTGTATAACTGTATATTAAATTCAGTCACCCCACCATGGTTAGTGTTGGTGTATAACTGTATATTAAATTCAGTCACCCCACCATGGTTAGTGTTGGTGTATAACTGTATATTAAATTCAGTCACCCCACCATGGTTAGTGTTGGTGTATAACTGTATATTAAATTCAGTCACCCCACCATGGTTAGTGTTGGTGTATAACTGTATATTAAATTCACTCCCCCCACCATGGTTAGTGTTGGTGTATAACTGTATATTAAATTCAGTCACCCCACCATGGTTAGTGTTGGTGTATAACTGTATATTAAATTCAGTCACTCCACCATGGTTAGTGTTGGTGTATAACTGTATATTAAATTCAGTCACCCCACCATGGTTAGTGTTGGTGTATAACTGTATATTAAATTCAGTCACCCCACCATGGTTAGTGTTGGTGTATAACTAAATTAAATTCAGTCACCCCACCATGGTTAGTGTTGGTGTATAACTGTATATTAAATTCAGTCACCCCACCATGGTTAGTGTTGGTGTATAACTGTATATTAAATTCAGTCACTCCACCATGGTTAGTGTTGGTGTGTAACTAAATTAAATTCAGTCACCCCACCATGGTTAGTGTTGGTGTATAACTGTATATTAAATTCAGTCACTCCACCATGGTTAGTGTTGGTGTATAACTAAATTAAATTCAGTCACCCCACCATGGTTAGTGTTGGTGTGTAACTGTATATTAAATTCAGTCACCCCACCATGGTTAGTGTTGGTGTATAACTGTATATTAAATTCAGTCACCCCACCATGGTTAGTGTTGGTGTATAACTGTATATTAAATTCAGTCACCCCACCATGGTTAGTGTTGGTGTATAACTGTATATTAAATTCAGTCACCCCACCATGGTTAGTGTTGGTGCATAACTGTATATTAAATTCAGTCACTCCACCATGGTTAGTGTTGGTGCATAACTGTATATTAAATTCAGTCACTCCACCATGGTTAGTGTTGGTGCATAACTGTATATTAAATTCAGTCACTCCACCATGGTTAGTATTGGTGTGTAACTGTATATTAAATTCAGTCACTCCACCATGGTTCGACTTCATGTCTTGAAAAGGTTTTAATTTCATGACTACAGAATAACAGCATAACATTTTCCAGGGAACTTCCAGGGAGTTCTAGAAACCAGTTAAAGTACAACGCCGTCCAAAAACCATCTTCTGGTATTTGCTTCATTAGTCCATTGTGACATCGTCCCAAAATGGTTTGCTTATCAACAATCAGGTTCTAAAGATATGGAACTTTCAAAATACATGAATCCCCATATGATGCATTTGGCAAATACCAAAAGATCGTTTTTTGGGTGGAATTTTCCTTTAAGGAAAGCATGCATCAGTCAGGTGAAAGTCAGGTTTGACACCATGTCCAATGTCAGACGAAGACCTTTTGAATGCCACAGAAAATACCATCCATCTGAGTGATTAAAGGAATTTTATACCAATAATCCAATTTGAATCCCCCAAAAACATTTCCAATGCATTTCAGCCCTGCCACAAAATGGCCAAAGCTGACATCATGTCAGTGATTCTCTCATTAACACAGCTGTGTTGACAAGGACAAGGCCTGAGATCACTCTGTCATGCTGATTGAGTTCCAATAACAGACTGGAAGCTTCAAAAGGAGGGTGGTGCTTAGAATCATTGTTCTTCCTCTATCAACCATGGTTACCTGCAACATGCAGTCATCATTGCTTTGCACAAAAAGGGCTTCACAGGCAAGGATATTGCTGCCCGTAAGATTGCACCTAAATCTACAATTTACAATTTCTACAATTTTTCAGATCAAGTACTTTAAGGAGAGCGGTTCAATTGTGAAGGCTTCAGTGCGACCAATAAAGTCCAGCAAGCGCCAGGACTGTATCCTAAAGTTGATTCAGCTGCGGGATCGGGGCACCACCAGTACAGAGCTTGCTCAGGAATGGCAGCAGGCAGGTGTGAGTGCATCTGCACGCACAGTGAGGCAAAGACTTTTGGAGGATGACCTGGTGTCAACAAGGGCAGCAAAGAAGCCACTACCTGCAGGAAAAACATCAGGTACAGACTGATATCCTGCAAAAGGTACAGGGATTTGACTGCTGAGGACTGGGGTAAAGTCATTTTCTCTGATTTTAATTTCACCTTTATTTAACCAGGTGGGCTAGTTGAGAACAAGTTCTCATTTACAACTGCGACCTGACCAAGATAAAGCATAGCAGTGTGAAGTTAGACTTGTTAATTGTTTACTCCAAGTGTATAACATTTTTTCTACCATCTTCCCGATTGTTTGGGGCGATCCTCAAGAGGCGGGTGAACAAACAAACTCCTCAAAATTCTGACAAAACCACTTATGAAATGCCTGTAATTATACTTCACTATTCCATAATAACATCTGACAAAACCACTTATGAAATGCTTGTAATTATACTTCACTATTCCATAATAACATCTGACAAAACCACTTATGAAATGCCTGTAATTATACTTCACTATTCCATAATAACATCTGACAAAACCACTTATGAAATGCCTGTAATTATACTTCACTATTCCATAATAACATCTGACAAAACCACTTATGAAATGCCTGTAATTATACTTCACTATTCCATAATAACATCTGACAAAACCACTTATGAAATGCCTGTAATTATACTTCACTATTCCATAATAACATCTGACAAAACCACTTATGAAATGCCTGTAATTATACTTCACTATTCCATAATAACATCTGACAAAACCACTTATGAAATGCCTGTAATTATACTTCACTATTCCATAATAACGTCTGACAAAACCACTTATGAAATGCCTGTAATTATACTTCACTATTCCATAATAACATCTGACAAAACCACTTATGAAATGCCTGTAATTATACTTCACTATTCCATAATAACATCTGACAAAACCACTTATGAAATGCCTGTAATTATACTTCACTATTCCATAATAACATCTGACAAAACCACTTATGAAATGCCTGTAATTATACTTCACTATTCCATAATAACATCTGACAAAACCACTTATGAAATGCCTGTAATTATACTTCACTATTCCATAATAACATCTGACAAAACCACTTATGAAATGCCTGTAATTATACTTCACTATTCCATAATAACATCTGACAAAACCACTTATGAAATGCCTGTAATTATACTTCACTATTCCATAATAACATCTGACAAAACCACTTATGAAATGCCTGTAATTATACTTCACTATTCCATAATAACATCTGACAAAACCACTTATGAAATGCCTGTAATTATACTTCACTATTCCATAATAACATCTGACAAAACCACTTATGAAATGCCTGTAATTATACTTCACTATTCCATAGTAACATCTGACAAAATATATCTTAAACTGAGGAAAGCAAACTTTAGAAATTAATATTTGCGTCATTCATACCACTGTACGTACGGCTTTTTTCTCTCCTGTTAATCGCCAGAATTCTTATGTTAATGCAGTCCCGGATTGGGCTCAATCTGTGTCCGGGAAACTAGCCTCATGAACCAACTGAATTACCTTGTAGTCGTCAGAACCCAAATTCTACCACTGTGCTTAATTGTGTTACAGTTCGCATTAATACTATTGGTTGACGGTAGGGCCTGTATTAACGCACTTCCTTAACAGCTCTGCATTGCTCCACAAAATTATGGCCCGACACCAAATCACCGTAAATGCTTCACGGCCAACGCAAACAAATTGACCACGCAGCGCCTGGTCAATTTGTTTTCTTACTGATCACAAAAACCTATCCCTTCCACCATAATGAGGTTCCGGAACTACAAGCCGGCACAGATGTCCGTCATAGCCATGCAGTTCCATACCGTAATTCTCTTTTCGACCCAATGGTAAAGGCCTGAGTAAACACTTTATCCACCATCTGTAGTGGTATCGGTAGCGTCATAGCCGAATTTATTCAATATGTCTATCCTATTGTGTTAGAATTACTTCATGATTAAACACTGCTCAACATATTTTCAAAAACAAAGAATTACCTTAAATCAGTCAAGATCCTATAGCCAGTGAGAAGTCGGTCACCATCAAATGTGCAGGTTTATAACCTTGAATAACATGCGATGATTGACATCATTGTTCAGTATATAAATCAGAACGCCACATGGTTCATTAAAAATGGCCAAATTCAACAACTACCACCAAGAAAGAAAAATAGGACAAGTATTAATTTGTAGGTTTATTTACACATCAGAACAGTCACAGGGTTGAATTGACTTGGCCTGGTTTCCCCCCAGTTCCACCGAGACATCCCACTTCCTTGCTGACCAATCAGGAGTGTACGAGGGCTTGCAGGTGTAAAACAGGAGAGCTAGAGGGGAAAATAGTGTGAGAATTAAACCCTGGTGATACTGTAGGGACTAATACACAAGGTATGAGATGACTTGATCAGAGATTAACCAATCAGTCAGCGTTACATCAGACTGGGGCGGTAATGACTCATCACATCAGAGTATGTAGTGTAGAACACATTGCATGGGTCAGTGTGATGATCCAAGAGGAACATTCAACAGAACATTAACATCTTCCTAATATTGATCTGCCCCCTTTTCCATTACAACACATATCCACTGAGTGGTCAATACATTAACCTGACCAGGTGAAAGCGAGCCCTTATTGAAGTGATGGTTAAATCAGTGTAGATGAACAGACAGGTTAAAAGGGTTTTTAAACCACAAGACAAGGATTGTGTACAGGGGTGAATGGGCAAGACAAAGGATTTAAGATCCTTGGAATGAGGTATGGCAGGTGCCAGGCACACCGGGTTGTGTCAACTAAACATTGCTGGGTTTGTCAAGCTCAACAGTTTCTCATGTGTATCAACACTGGTCCACCACCCAAAGGACATCCAGCTAACTAGACTCCAATGCCGTCCCACAGTTGTGTCACGGGCCAACATCCCTGTGGAACGCTAACAGACCCCTTGTAGACAACAGGAGGGCCAACAGGAGAGTAAACTCAATATTAGGAAGGTGTTAATGTCCTCTACACTCAGTGTATAATAACACTACACACCTTCCCACTCCACCAGCACAGCAACACCTCAGCAGCCAACCAGATCTAAACAAACAGAACAGTTTTAAAACCAAATAATCCCCATCTTAGATTACTAGACTACATCCAGAACATTCTGAAACCAGATCAGAACACTAGTTCAGTCATTGTAGCCATCCAGCTGCGTTCCAGGGTCTGGGGTCAAGCCCCCACCCAGACACCCTCCCTCCAGGCAGGCAGCTCACCTTACCCCTGCCCCAAAGCACAAAAGCAGGCTTGTCAGTGTCTGCCCAACCCACAAGAGGACCGATGGGAGGCCAGACCTTGATCCAGCCCCAGAGCACAGGACAGGATTGCCACTTGACAAGATGGACATTCATCATTTACAACAGGGGTGTCAAAGTCAAATGGACGGAGGGCCAAATAAAAAAATCAGCTACAAGACGAGGGCCGGACTGTTCGAATGTTCATTGAAAAAATTTTAAATGACGCATATAGTCTAGTGAACCTAATTGAACCTACTGAAAACCTAACAAATATATTACAATATGATCAGATAAATAAAGCAATATTTTCTTATGGCTCTGTCAGTAATCTTTAATTTTCAACAGACACAAAAGACAAATTTCCTTTATATAAATATCCCCATAACATGAACATTAAATGAAAGAAACCGGTATTCAAGGCACCATCAGTAGACTATATTTTCTATTTTAGCAAAAGTGGGCTAAATTTACTTCAAAGAAAAAACAATAGCAATTTTCTATCATCCACTCAACTGAAATATTTTTAAAATATAATTGGATTGAAATACAAAAAAATAAAGTGCAAAAATCTATTAATCAAAAACAACACTTTGTTTAAGGAGAAGTAACATGCAGTGAAAACAAATATTAAATTTTAACTTTTAAACTTGAACTGAGTAAAAACTCTAAATATGTGATTGCACAGTAATGTTCACTTGTTTGAGGTTGAGGGTGATACTTGGTGGTGTCCCATCTTTTCCACAAGTTCATCAATGTTCGGGGTAAGGCTCTGAGCTGAAGAAATCCTCAGAATTGAGTGGAGGTGTTCAGCAGTAAGTCGACTTCTGTGTGATGTTTTGTTCAGGTTCATCAAAGAAAACAGTTGTTCACACAGGTATGTGCTGCCAAACATAGACAACGTTTGAGCAGCCTGGATGCGCAGCTGGGGCATTGTGCCGGGGAGGAAACGGGCGAACTCCGCAGCACCCACTGCCGCATATTTTGCCCTCAGTGCATCATTGCATTGGAGGTCAATCAACTCCATTTGGAGGTTTGGTGGTGAGCTTTCCACGTCAACAGCAAATGGGTTACCGAGCAGTTCCAACCTGCTTTTTTGTGCTTCAAAGTCAGCAAATCGGCGTCGAAAGTCAGCGGCAAGCATACCTATTTTATCAGCCAACTGTGTGCTCGGGAACGCACTGGTAGAGAGCTTCTCTTTCATGGTCTGGCAGCTGGGAAAGTGGCTCAAATTTTCTTTCCGCATCTGCGTCTCCCACAGAGTCAGTTTGGTTTTAAATGCCTTCACTGTACTGTACATATCAGAGATGACACGATCCCGACCCTGCAGCTGCAAGTTTATTGCATTCAGATGACTCGTAATGTCACACAGAAAAGCCATTTCACACAGAAACATTTCGTCTCGGAGTTGTGTTGTGTCTTTCCCTTTGCTGTCCAAGAACAGACAAATCTCCTCACGAAGCTCGAAACATCTTTGAAGCACCTTTCCCTGGCTTAGCCATCGCACCTCTGTGTGATAAGGCAAATCACCATGCTCCGTTTCTAACTCCGTCAGAAATGCCTTGAACTGGCGGTGATTCAAACCTTTGGCTCTGATAAAGTTAACTGTGCGCGTGATGATGCTCATTACATGCTCCATTTTCAAGGCTTTACCGCACAACGCTTCCTGGTGTATGATACAATGATAAGCTGTCAGCTCACCTGTCGCGTTTTCCTCTTGCATCTTTTCCCGTATCTTCGCCACCAGTCCGCTCCTGTGTCCACACATCGCAGGTGCTCCGTCGGTTGTCAAACCCACAAGTTTTTCCCAAGGCAGCTCCATCTCATTTACACATCTTGACACCTCTTCATACAAATCATGCCCCGTAGTTGTGCCGTGCATAGGACGTAAAGCCAAAAATTCCTCTGTCACGCTTAGGTTGGAGTCCACTCCGCGGATGAAAATTGACAACTGGGCAATGTCAGAAATGTCGGTGCTCTCATCCACAGCCAAGGAATATGCAATAAAATCTTTTCCCTTTTTCACAAGCTGCTCTTTTAGATTGATGGACAACTGGTCTACTCTCTCGGCAATGGTGTTTCTGCTCAGACTCACATTTAAAAAGAGTTGCCTTTTTTCTGGGCAAACTTCGTCACAAACTTTAATCATGCAGTTTTTGATGAAATCCCCCTCCGTAAATGGCCGGGCTGATTTAGCGATCTCTTCTGCCAAAATAAAACTGGCCTTGACAGTTGCGTCCGCGTGTGTGTCCGCGTGTTTCGTTTCATAATGTCGTCTCAGATTATACTCTTTCAGTACCGCCACACTTTCTCCACACAGAAGACACACAGGTTTTCCAGCTACCTTCGTGAACATATACTCCGACTCCCACCTTGTTTGAAACCCCCGGTTCTCAGTATCCACCTTCCGTTTTGCCATTTTTGATGGGTATCTGAAAGTTAATTTTACTGTGATGCTGACGACTGCTGTGCCAATAAATATTGAAATGAAGCAGCCTACTGCTCGGTGCGTCACCTTTGCATTGTGGGAAATGTAGTATTGGTGCGTGTAAAAGATCTGCGGGCTGCCGGCTTGCTGCGGGCCGGTTCTAATAATAAATCAAGATCATCCCAGGGGCCGTAAAAAACCTTCTTGCGGGCCGGATGTGGCCCGCGGGCCTTGACTCTGACATATGTGATTTACAACATTCCAGAATGCTTCATGTGGAAGGAGCCTTAAGATTCCGTCTAAAGTCACACCTTTCCAAACCCTGCAGACACCAGGACCTCAACCAGAGGGGCAGAAACCTAGAGGGAGAAAGTAGGAAACCATGAAGTGACATTGTAAGACCTTGTAGTCAGACATGAGATCAGTCTATAGCAGTGAATTCTAATCCTGGGGACACAACTGGCAACAAGTGTTTCCCCCCCAAGAGCTAGGTTTAGGTGGTATCGCAGAGTATTTCAGAAACAACTGGGGTTAATCAATAACATTAAGATTATTTCTCTGAAGTTTATATTTATAGCAACTTCAGTAAATGGCTGCAGTCAACATTAGGGTCTGATTATTCAAAATGAAATAGTGAAAGATCAGAATTGAGCTGTAAATCTAAACGAAGCCTTACATCTCAGTCCCAAGAACCAGGATTGTGAAACACTGCTCTAGAGTATAGATCAGTTCAGTAACCAATCAGTCAGCTTAACATCAGACTGGGGCGGTAACAGGAAATCATCACTTCTACATGATACAGGACAGAAGTTGAGCAACAGATCAAGTGAAAGTTGATCCTACACACCTTGAGGTCGTGCAGCAACAGTTCTCCAGTGGCCAGGCTGGAACAGTCAGGACCTGGAAGGAACAGATCCCTAATTAAACATTATGCAGAAGTACATTAGGTACTGCAGACTATAAGCAGAGCATTCTGAAATGAGATCAGACTCAGGTTCAGTCATTGTAGCCATCCAGCCAGCGGTCCAAGGTCTGGGGTCAAGCCCCCACCCAGACACCCTCCCTCCAGGAAGGCAGCCCACCTTACCCCTGCCCCCAACAACAAAAGCAGGCTTGTCAGTGTCTGCCCAACCCACAAGAGGACCGATGGGAGGCCAGACCTTGATCCAGCCCCAGAACACAGGACAGGACTGCCACCTTACTGAGGAAGGAAGTTCATCATTTACAACATTCCAGAATGCTCCATGTGGAAGGAGCGTTAAGATGCCGTCTAAAGTCACACCTTTCCAAACCCTGCAGACACCAGAACCTCAACCAGAGGGGCAGAAACCTAGAGGGAGAAAGTAGGAAACCATGAAGTGACATTGTAAGACCTTGTAGTCAGACATGAGATCAGTCTATAGCAGTGAATTCTAATCCTGGGGACACAACTGGCAACAAGTGTTTCCCCCCCAAGAGCTAGGTTTAGGTGGTATCGCAGAGTATTTCAGAAACAACTGGGGTTAATCAATAACATTAAGATTATTTCTCTGAAGTTTATATTTATAGCAACTTCAGTAAATGGCTGCAGTCAACATTAGGGTCTGATTATTCAAAATGAAATAGTGAAAGATCAGAATTGAGCTGTAAATCTAAACGAAGCCTTACATCTCAGTCCCAAGAACCAGGATTGTGAAACACTGCTCTAGAGTATAGATCAGTTCAGTAACCAATCAGTCAGCTTAACATCAGACTGGGGCGGTAACAGGAAATCATCACTTCTACATGATACAGGACAGAAGTTGAGCAACAGATCAAGTGAAAGTTGATCCTACACACCTTGAGGTCGTGCAGCAACAGTTCTCCAGTGGCCAGGCTGGAACAGTCAGGACCTGGAAGGAACAGATCCCTAATTAAACATTATGCAGAAGTACATTAGGTACTGCAGACTATAAGCAGAGCATTCTGAAATGAGATCAGACTCAGGTTCAGTCATTGTAGCCATCCAGCCAGCGGTCCAAGGTCTGGGGTCAAGCCCCCACCCAGACACCCTCCCTCCAGGAAGGCAGCCCACCTTACCCCTGCCCCCAACAACAAAAGCAGGCTTGTCAGTGTCTGCCCAACCCACAAGAGGACCGATGGGAGGCCAGACCTTGATCCAGCCCCAGAACACAGGACAGGACTGCCACCTTACTGAGGAAGGAAGTTCATCATTTACAACATTCCAGAATGCTCCATGTGGAAGGAGCGTTAAGATGCCGTCTAAAGTCACACCTTTCCAAACCCTGCAGACACCAGAACCTCAACCAGAGGGGCAGAAACCTAGAGGGAGAAAGTAGGAAACCATGAAGTGACATTGTAAGACCTTGTCGTCAGACATGAGATCAGTCTATAGCAGTGTATTCTAATCCTGGGGACACAACTGTCAACAAGTGTTCCCCCCCCCCAAGAACTAGGTTTAGGTGGTATCCCAGAGTATTTCAGAAACGCCAGAGTTTCACCAATAACATTAGGGTCTGATTATTCAAGACTAATACCTTACATCTCGGTCCCAAGAACCAGGATTGTGAAACACTGCTCTAGAGTATAGATCAGTTCAGTAACCAATCAGTCAGCTTGCTGGGTCAGTGAAGATGCTGTAAAAACAATCATACACACCTTCCTGAAGACTGCAGACCCACAAGGACATCAACTGGGGGAGGAGAGTTGCGGGATTATTAAGTGATATTGTAAGAACTAGTGGTCATACATTAGATCAGTCAACAGCACAGCATTAACTAATCTTGGGGACCCACCCCTCTGGGTTCCCAGGACCAGAACACACTGCCAGAGTAGATCAGTTCAGTAACCAATCAGTCAGCGTAACATCAGACTGGGGCGGTAATAAGAAATCATCACTTCTACTAACCAACAGGTGGCACCATTATTAATTGCACATCTATTATTCAGTCTTGTCCTTGAATCGTCCTAATCCATTTTCCCACCACACGAGTGGCTGATTCTACTTCCTCATGTTGTGCCTTGCGTTCAGCCAGGAATGGACAGACTGCTGCAGTCATTGTCTGAACATCAGGAAGTAGCATAGATTGCAGTTAAGTGAAATAATCTGCCAGCTGGTTGTGCTACACTTCTACTCACAATAACTTGGATTCCACACCTTCATTCACTGTCACAGCAAAGAGCTTCCTTCTAGTGGCCAGTCTGGTACAACAGTCAAAACCTGGAAGAGGAGATGTTCTATCTGTATTAATGTGATAAACTGCAGTACAGCAAAGTAGCCCCACCTCCATAGATCAGTTCAGTAACCAATCAGTCAGCTTAACATCAGACTGGGGCGGTAACCGTAAATCATCACTTCTACATTAGAGGACAGAAGTCAAGTCAATCATACACACCTTGAGGTTGTTCAGTAACAGGCATCTTCTAGTAACCAGTCTGGTACCACCATCAGGACTTGAAGGAGAGGAGTCTAAATAAACATGTTGAACACTACATTAGACTATTTTTTTGTCTGGGTTGTTATCCCTCAGCTATCTAAACAATCCAAGACCAGCACTACCACCCTGAGAGACAGTAGCCATTTTGGATCAACAATGCAGAGCCAAATGCTATTTTGTGTGGGTCTCTGGCCCCATCAGACAGTTGGTAACCCCAACCAGCTGTCCCCTTGTTGCCCTGGCAACGCCAGTGGGTCCACCTTTGCAGGTTCTGTCGTCGACGCAGGGCGTAAGACGCGTGCGGGTGTCATCACTAGGGGCCAGAGTCACCACGACTACCAAACATCAATTGTACTCTTGTTTGCAGTGAGTTTTAACACTAGACTGGTTATAGCTTGTGGCTAAGGCAGAGGCTCTGGTAAGACACAAGGACTAGATTCATTACCCATAACAATTACAAAAGGTACTCATTAACCAAAACTCACCAGTCTAGTTGGCATCACGGCTTCCTGTTCAGCCACATACAGAAGAACCTAGGAAGACAAAAGCTTCAGGTTACAGTCTGGGTGGGGACCAGATATGAGGGCACAAGGAGGGGGTTAGACATGACATATGTAGCCTTAATGACAGGTTACGTAGCCCTCTGCTGAAGTCAGCTATTCCTTTTCTCAACAGGAGTTCAGACGAACGAGATTCCAAAGAGAATATTCATCATGTTCAGCAGAAGGTTGGGAGAGCTCAAAATGTCATGTTCAGCTAAACTATACAAGTAAAGTTAACAATGCTGTGTAAATATCAATACAATAAACTATAAAGCACCACTTGGGACCGTTTCAGAACCACAACTTACCAGTATGTTGGAGTCCACGGTGCAATGCCACTGACCACAGCACCCAGACCCTGAGGAATGAAAGGCAATCATTTTATTAGTGTGATGATTGAGGAATCGATGACTAACTGCAGCATAATATACAGTCACTCAGCGGTTCATGTCGTTTCACATCGGTTCAAAGTGAGCTAAGATTGTCATCATTGGGACTGTAGCATCTTCAAGTGACTGGTTCCACGGAGTCATGTCACTCAACCCACATGGCACCCCAGTCCCTATACAAGGGACTACTTATTGACGAGACCGACTGGCCGTACTGTACTGTGACCTGCCCGATGGTGGTCCCAATCACAGCCGGATGTGCCCTAGACCCCTGCGCCACCCAGGAGCAGTTCACAAGGAATAAGGTCCCATTTGGGATTCCACCAACATGTATACGGGTGGAAGACCAATCCTACCCGTAGTGGGGAACCCAGTTTGATAGTTGGACGATAGTTGGATGAACTCACCAGTGAAGGGCGTGTTAATCCCTTCAGGAAACTTCATCCCCACGTCTGTTAAAATGAGAAAGGAAGTTAGTGTTTTGCTGTAAAGAACATTTAAACATACAACTGGTGCATTAGCTACAGTCACTCAGTAGTTCATGTCGTTTCACATCGGTTCAAAGTGAGCTAAGTTCATCATCATTGGGACTGTAGCACGTCCCGGTAGCCATCTTGTACAGTTAGCCAGCCCAAAAGTGAAATTGCCTTCATCCATGATGTCAGTGTTTTAACATTTCACCAACCTGGATTTTCACAAATCGCACCAGTCGTGGTCTGGAATCAGGTATTCTATAGAAGGAATGACAAAGGACTGTTAGTTATAGCTTGGCTTCTATGAGGGGAAAGAAGGTTCTTGAATAGAGCCCATCAGAATAAAGAGTATCTTCACAAAAGATTCAGACATATGCTTGTCAATGGATCATCATATAAAGCCCGGATGTAGTGACCATATAGAAATGTGGTGCCATTAGAAGTGTCCTGAACACCAGTTAATAAACTCAAATGTTCCTCACCAGCACCACATTCCTATTCCAGAATGGAACTCCAAGTGGAGAGTCTGTTCAGATGCCTTGAAGTCAGGAAGTCATGTCACAAGTAATGCAGACCTGAGCAAAGAACACATCCAAGTTAGTGACCCACTAGTCTGTATATTACTACAAGAGGCTTTGGAACACAGAACAACGAGGCCATCAGATCAAAGTTAGCATCACCAAAAATCAGATATATGCTTGTCTTTGAGGATCATCATTTACAGCCAGTCACCACATTCTGAAAGTCTACCCCAAGTAGACAAAATTAAGGAAATTTCCTTTAAAATTATTCATAAATATTATCCTGCCAACCACTATATGAAGAAGTTTAAGGAAAACATCAACTCAAATGGCTCCTTTTGTAATGACCACCCAGAAACAGTTGTGCATCCTTTTTGGCATTGTATGCATGTAAGAAAACTGTGGCAACATTTACAAATAGAACCACATTTTCGTACCCTACAAAAATAAATTGAACTGTATTTTAAGACAGTTAAATGCTCTGACAAAAAAGCTGTTAGAATTGAAAGCATATGCATGTCCCTTAAGGTCCTTGTGTAATTGTAATGTGATATTGTACCCCCTAGCTCGATTGTTTGTAATCTATGTATGCTTGTGTTCCCTCATGTACTGTATTGATTTGAAATTATTAATAAAAAAATAAAAAATGTAAGTCCACCCCAAGGTGTAATGAGATATGGTAACTGTAGCTTTGATCGCCAATGCCAACTAAAGCTAGCATTACGACGTCGAAGTCTACAGGTATGTTCTAGCATGCTTGCTGATAACCATATTCTTAAATTGCTAATGCTAGCATATATTCACTTAATAATCTACCTTTAAAGTGAAATTGTATCCATTTGCTTGGGAATTAGATAAAGGGCCCTGGCGAATCCCCTAAAGGTGAAGGGCAGACAAGCTGAACACATCTAATGATCCTAGAGGTATAGTCAATGTACTCACGTGTCATTCTTCTGGACTTCCCGGCATCTGTCCTGCATTCCTGTTGATCAGAGGGGAAGTTAGGGAGGTCCCTTTATGAACAGGCAACATGGAGGCATATAGAACCCGACACGGATATCGTCGCTAATGGACCCGTATTTCCAATACAGTGAACTACTTCTGACCAGATCAACGTTAATAAGTAGTACACTATTGAGAATAGGGTGTCATTAGCGCAGCAACGAGTCGAATCAGGGGCCAAATGCTACTCAGAATCTGGTAAAGAAGTTGCTTCTTCAAATGCTGA
>NC_092155.1:9101593-9201593 GCF_045791955.1 Oncorhynchus clarkii lewisi | reverse complement strand
GATCCAATCTTGCAACCTTACAGTTAACTAGTCCAACGCAATAACGACCTGCCTCTCTCTCGTTACACTCCACAAGGAGACTGCCTGTTACGCGAATGCAGTAAGCCAAGGTAAGTTGCTAGCTAGCATTAAACTTATCTTATAAAAAACAATCAATCATAATCACTAGTTAACTACACATGGTTGATGATATTACTAGATATTATCTAGCGTGTCCTGCGTTGCATATAATCTGACTGAGCATACAAGTATCTAAGTATCTGACTGAGCGGTGGCACTTTCTTTGCGTTTTGCCAGCAGCTCTTCGTTGTGCGTCAAGCACTGCGCTGTTTATGACTTCAAGCCTATCAACTCCCGAGATGAGGCTGGTGTAACCGAAGTGAAATGGCTATCTAGTTAGCGCTAATAGCGTTTCAAACGTCACCCGCTCTGAGCCTTCTAGTAGTTGTTCCCCCTTGCTCTGCATGGGTAACGCTGCGTCGATGGTGGCTGTTGTCATTGTGTTGCTGGTTCGAGCCCAGGGAGGAGCGAGGAGAGGGAAGGAAGCTATACTGTTACACTGGCAATACTAAAATGCCTATAAGAACATCCAATAGTCAAAGGTTAATGAAATACAAATGGTATAGAGGGAAATAGTCCTATAATTCATATAATAACTACAACCTAAAACTTCTTACCTGGGAATATTGAAGACTCATGTTAAAAGGAACCACCAGCTTTCATATGTTCTCATGTTCTGAGCAAGGAACTTAAACGTTAGCTTTCTTATATAGCACATATTGCACTTTTACTTTCTTGTCCAACACTTTGTTTTTGCATTATTTCACCCAAATTGAACATGTTTCATTATTTACTTGAGGCAAAATTGATTTTATTTATGTATTATATTAAGTTAAAATAAGTTCATTCAGTATTGTTGTAATTGTCATTATTAAAAATAAATAAATAAAAATTTGTCCGATTAATCGGTATCGGCTTTATTTGGTCCTCCAATAATCGGTATCGGCATTGAAAAATAATAATCGGTCGACCTCTAATTAGGATGAGCAATGTCGGTGTGGCATTCAATCAAATGTATTTATAAAGCCCTTCTTACATCAGCTGATGTCACAAAACGCAGCCTAAAACCCCAAACAGCAAGCAATGCAGGTGAAGAAGCACGGTGGCTAGGAAAAACTCCCTAAAAAGGCCAGAACCTAGGAAGAAACCTAGAGAGGAACCAGGCTATGAGGGGTGGCCAGTCCTCTTCTGGCTGTGCCGGGTGGAGATTATAACAGAACATGGCCAAGATGTTCAAATGTTCATAGATGACCAGCAGGGTCAAATAATAATCACAGTGGTTGTCGAGGGTGCAAACAGGTCAGCACCTCAGGAGTAAATGTCAGTTGGCTTTTCATAGCCGATCATTCAGAGTATCTCTACCGCTCCTGCTGTCTCTAGAGAGTTGAAAACAGTAGGTCTGGGACAGGTAGCATGTCCGGTGAACAGGTCAGGGTTCCATAGCCGCAGGCAGAACAGTTGAAACTGGAGCATCAGCACAGCCAGGTGGACTGGGGACAGCAAGGAGTCATCAGGCCAGGTAGTCCTGAGGCATGGTCCTAGGGCTCAGGTCCTCCCGAAAGAGAGAGAATTAGAGAGAGCATACTTAAATTCACACAGGACACAGACATTGACTAAAGTACAGTACAATACAGCATATGAGATGAGTAAAACTGTATGTAAACACTATTAAAGTGACTAGTGCTCCATTATTAAAGTGACCAGTGATTCCATGTCTATGCACATAGGGCAGCATCCTCTAAGGTGCAGGGTTGAGTAGCCGGGTGGTAGCCGGCTAGTGATGGCTGTTTAACAGTCTGCTGGCTTTGAGATAGAAGATGTTTTTCAGTCTCTCGGTCCCAGCTTATATGCACCTGTACAGACCTCGCCTTCTGGATAATAGCAAGGTGAACAGGCCGTGGTTCGGGTGGTTGAACTCCTTGATGATCTTTTTGGCCTTTCGGTGACATCGGGTGCTGTAGGTGTAGGCAGTGTGCCCCCGGTGATGCGTTGGGCAGACCGACAGGATGCTCTCAATTGTGCATCTGTACAAGTGAGTGTCTTAAGGGCCATACCACATTTCTTCAGCCTCCTGAGGTTGAAGAGGTGCTGTTGCACCTTCTTCACCACACTGTCTGTGTGGGTGGACCATTTCAGATTGTCAGTGGTGTGTACGCCGAGGAACTTGAAGCTTTCCACCTTCTCCACTGCGGTCCTGTCGATGTGGATTGGGGCTCCCTCTGCTGTCTCCTAAAGTCCACGATCAGCTTTGTTTTGTTCATGTTGAGGGAGAGGTTATTTTCCTGACACCACTCCACCAGGGCCCTCACCTCTTCCCTGTAGTCTGTCTCGTCGTTGTTGGTAATCAGGCCCACCACCGCTGTGTCGTCTGCAAACCTGATGATTGAGTTGGAGGGGTGCGTGGCCACACAGTCATGGGTGAATCCTTGTGGGGCCTCTGTGTTGAGGATCAGCAGAGTGGAGATATTGTTTTCTACCTTCACCACCTGGGGGCAGCCCGTCAGGAAGTCCAGAACCCAGTTGCACAGGGCGGGGTTGAGACCCAGGGCCCCGAGCTTAATGACGAGATTGGAGGTTACTTTGGTGTTGAATGCTGAGCTATAGACAATGAACAGCATTCGTACATAGGTATTCCTCTTGTCCAGGTGGGATAGGGCAGTGTGCAATGCGATGGCGATTGCATCATCTGTGGATGTATTGGGGCGGTATGCAAATTAAGTGGGTCATAGGGTGTCAGGTAAGGAAGGTGGAGGTGATATGATCCTTAACTAGCCTCTCAAAGCACTTCATGTGAGTGCTACAGGGCGATAGTCATTTATGTTCAGTTACCTTTGCTTTCTTGGGCACAAGAACAATGGTGGACATCTTGAAGCAAGTGGGGACAGAAGACGATATCAATACATTATTTTGTGAAATGTATGTTCAACCGTTTACTCTACCGTACAGCCGCTACACATTCCAGTGCTGTTTCCCTATCAATTTCAAATATCATCTCAATCCCGTATGCCCTAAATCTCATCCTACACAACATATGTTCCATTCAATATAATGGGAAGAGAACCATGTTTTCCTATCAATTTCAAATATCATCTCAATCCCGTATGCCCTAAATCTCATCCTACACATCATATGTTCCATTCAATATAATGGGAAGAGAAGGGAGGAAGATATGTTGTGTAGGATGAGATATCTTCCTCCCTTCTCTTCCCATTATATTGAATGGAACATATGATGTGTAGGATGAGATTTAGGGCATACGGGATTGAGATGATATTTGAAATTGATAGGAAAACATGGTTCTCTTCCCATTATATTGTAGGAGAGTTAAAAAGTTTTTGTTCCATCAAACTTCAAATTATTAGAGTAGTTCACAACGCAGAACAACCAGGTGGAGGGTCAGTGGCCAAAACCCGCAAACAGGAATATTCCAAGTTCAGACAGAAGGGGGGGGGGGGGGGAGTCAGATCGCTATGATCGCCAGGATCTTTACTTTTGGTGTCTATTTTGAATTGTTGCGCTACTGGTGCTGCCTGTTGATGATAGGTAGTGTAAAGGGTTGCGTCAATTTGAATCTGGTATTAGAACAAGTATGACACTGAGTCACCGATTGTATACTATGTACTTTTTATTAGCTAAGCAATAAGCGTTAAATGCAATTTTCGTATATTCGGGTCCGCTGTAGCACCACGCAGGGTAGAACAGAGAACTGGACAAGACCCTAACGGTATCTTCTTTAATACTCGGACAGAAGTAGTTCCTGCTTCCCAGCTGGCCTGTCACAGAGCAGAGACTGGGCGTGGTTTAAACTCACCCAGCCTATCGTTGGCGCACAGGCTGGTCCCAGTCCCCCCAGGCGCTCCAGTTGATAGGGGCGGCAGGGTAGCCTAGTGGTTAAAGCGTTGGACTAGTTGCAAGTTCAAACCCCTCGAGCTGACAAGGTACAAATCTGTCGTTCTGCCCCTGAACAGGCAGTTAACCCACTGTTCCTAGGCCGTCATTGAAAATAAGAATGTGTTCTTAATTGACTTGCCTAGTTAAATAAAGGTAAAATAAAAAAATAATAAATTGATGTAACTGTTGCTGTGTAGAATATCTATACGCTCATACTCTCGATACAGTTATCACACATCTGGCTCCTGTTATCTAACAAAATACTGTTTGTTCTCGCAACACTATGTTCTGTATGTGGCCCCCAACAACTCATGATAACTGCCTATACCCAAGGTTAGCCATAGCCTTTCCGCTAATGCTACTGCTAACACACACAGACACCCTCATGATAGGCCAAGCATATTTTCAACCCTCACAGTAGGCAGCTACAGTAGCTGAATGATGTTAACATCTTCGTTTTTTTTTGTTTCATTAAATGTATTTTATTTAATCTGGGTGCCTGCGTCACCTACTAACATCCTGGTACTACCCGTAGCGCCCGTTCTCCTCAGTCCGAGAAAACACTGAGAGAAAGGTACGTGTTGCAGATTACTCCTTTGTAGAAGTTTATAACGTGAAAATAAATTAAACATCCCAAGGTTAATGCTGTAGATCTTGTTATAAGGGAGTATTGTGGGATTCTGTGTTTTACATTATAGCCATTACTATATATATATATATATATATATATATATATATATATATATATATATATGATTAAATATTATCTGATGTTGGCTGTGTGAGGTATCTATCTGCATTTGTGCAGTTGAGCATCATCACGAGATTAAACAACTGCTTAATACATCTGTGTGTGTGTGTGACAAGAACTGAGTAACATGGTGTGACTTGCATGTTGCAAAGCAGTGTACTGTTTGCTACATTTGCCTTGCCTGTCTGTGTATGTAACAATATTGAGCACATGGCGTGACTTGTGGCATGTTACAAAGTTGTGGTTAATCAGGTATAGGGAGGGGTGGTCATCACGAGGTTTAACTGAGATGGAAAAATACTGAACACCACAATAGCAGGAACTGAGCAACTGTTATAACTAGGGTGTGATACCGGAACAGTAGGAATTTATACATCGACGGTGATAGACATAGTTCCAACCTGTCTGTTGGCCTATCACAGTATAAGAACAGCTGTTTACTGACATTCTGTCAGTTCTCTGTTAACCCTGTGTGGTGACACATTGAACCCGTATATACAAAAATTGCATTTACCATTTATTGCTTGAATTTAAAGATAATTAACGACAAATTCTGACTTTTATTCTTCCTGATACAGGATTCGAAAGACGCAGCCCTATCAGTATGAGATTATTGAAACATGTAACTTTGAGTTTTATTTTTGTTATTAATATAGTTTGAGTGCTAAAAGTGCCGCTGTTGCTAGCTAGCATGCCTTTCTGTGATGCAGACGGTTAGCTGAGCTGCCGACTGGTGCTAGCGTTGCATTATGGGAGATGTAGTTTTGACCCTCTAAGGTCTGAATGGGATAGAGGCGATTTCACATTGTAACTTGTTTGTGTTGCAGTGTTTCTGTACATGAGTTGTTGTATTTTGGTACTGTCAACACTGAAAGCACCTAGCAATGTATTGGGGATGTGAGACAGGATATGCGTTTTACCCTTCTCCATGCTCCCGTATAGAACAACTTGTCAGATGGTGCATCGGAGACTGACGTGTATATTCCTGTTGTTAAGGGTTTCTTCCGGTGAAGGAGAGGCGAACCAAAATGCAGCGTGGTTATTTCAATACATGTTTAATAAAAGATAACCACAAACAAACCGATACCCATACCGTGAAAACCTAAACAACATTATCTTGTGCAAACAATCACCCACAAAACACTCAAAGAATATGGCTGCCTAAATATGGTTCCCAATCAGAGACAACGATAAACACCTGCCTCTGATTGAGAACCACTCCAGGCAACCATAGACTTTTCTAGACAACCCCACTAACCACAATCCCATAACCTATAAAAAAAACCCTAGACAAAACACACCACATAAATAACCCATGTCACACCCTGGCCTGACCAAAATAATAAAGAGAACACAAAATACTTAGACCAGGGCGTGACACCTGTCCTGTCTTTTCACAATACTATTGCAGGTATGGTTCTATTTTCTAAGAATTAAGATTATACATTTGTTGTATTAAGGACTGGTTATTATTTTATACTATACATTATGGCTTTATGTATGAATGTGATTTGTGTGAGTCCGAGAAAACACAGAGAGAGAAAGAACAACTTGTCAGATGGTGCCTTGGAGACTGATGTGTTTCTGTCCTGTCTTTTCATAATACTATTGCAGATCAACATAAAAGCCTTAAAGACAGCCGTGGTGTCGCTCTTCATTTCTTGGTTCTCCTGTGATACATATAAAACCCGCTACAATATGACCGATTTCCTGCCCTTACTACTTTCATATCATTGTCTCTGCCAGCAATCTGACCCTGGAATGTTTATTTTATTTTAAAACACGTGGACCAGGTTGACACACTATTGTCACTTTTCTCTCTTTTAGATAAATGACAAAATAATGACCTGCATAAAAATGTTTGTTTTGATCTCAAACAGCAGTAGTAGTAGCAGTATGCAAATCAGGGAGCCAAATTAACAGCTCTTTCGCCAATTCAATTCGGCTCCCTGCGTTCACCAAAAAGATCCTTTGCAAAAGAGCTGGAGAAAGGCAATGTTATGTTATATTATTGAGAGGCACCCTAGAGCCACTGACGCTGGAAATAAACTACCAGGGGGACATTTTCCACATCCTCTTGGAGGCCGGTGCTTAATTTGTAAAACTGTTATTTATTCATTTAACCTGGCCAGTCAGTTAATTAAGAACAAATTCTTATTTACAATGATGGTCTACACCGGCCAAACGCTGGGCCAATTGTGCACCGCCCTATGGGTCTCCCAATCCCACGTGCGGTTGTGAGACAGTCTGGATTCGAGCCAGGTTGTCTGTAGCGACGCCTCTAGATGAGATGCAGTGCCTTAGACCACTGCGCCACTTGGGAGCCCGGGAGGTGCTGGAAATAAAAGTGAGCACGAGAAGGGGTTGATTTGGGGAGCTCTGAGGATCCGGAACGCATGATAATCTCCTGTATAATAAAACATTGCATTTGCGTAGTAGCATAGAGCAGTAGAATTCAGGCGTTTAGAGAAGTTTCACACATGGGGAACATTTTTAATCGCTTAAGGTCCGGGAAAAATGTGTCCTTTTTATAAACGCATTTCATGCAATTCTGCGTCATTTTTACATGACTGGAGACTTTGGCAGAATCTTTAATACCGCACAAATGATCGAAATGACAGGCTACTTTGACACTTACAAACTGAGGAGAATTAACAAATATGCAACTCAAATGAACTTTGATCGATTTTATTTACATTTTTACTATGCAAAAAAAGAGTTTATCAAAAATACAGTTTTATGGGTTTTTTTTCTGGAGGGAAACAGCGCGTTTGATTATGCACGTGTTCAGTTTGCCCACGCTGTCGAATGGGGGGCTATGTTTTTTTGGGGAGGAGGAAAATTCACGCTACTTTTAAAAAATGTGACTAAAAAAAGTTCCAGTCGGGAATCGCGATGAACCAGTGTCCAGTGATCAACGAACACCGTTTCCTGTTTGAAGCTAAGACTGCACAGGAATGCAATTCGCCAGACCGCAAGTTCAACATCAAAGTCCGTAGCTAGGAAAAGGGCTGATGAGTCGCGGTTACCATCTCCGTGGAGGTCTGTTGGGTGAACGGCAATCATAAAGACAAACCGCAGTCGGAGGTCCCAATTGTAATTGTCGCCAGCAGACTCAATGGAAACTGGTTCAGGTGCATAATCACAGGTCCTGAAGAAGGTAGAGGCTTCAGTCGTAAAGGGTGATTTCACCCTGGCTCTGCCACGGCATATAATCATTACTATATTAACAACATTACGATTTTATCATAAACATAATTATCCAAACCATAAGCTAGAACTGGCTCATTTTCATTACAATGGTAAAATCGTAAAGTTTTGACTCTGTGTATTGGTCTTATCAGTGAACCACAAAGTTCGTCATTCGTAGCGAACGCTGATGCCGCCCGCTAGGTAGAGGTGAATAGTGGCGTTGTTTACGTCTAATAAACTACACACAATAATCTCAGAAATTCTCTTTGACTTGTATTTTTTTAACGGTTGTTTTTCACTGTTATCATGCCCGTGTGGTGTTCTATGTCTGGCCGTGCTTATTACAAAACAAGCATGAAAATGAAATCTTTCATCATTCTACCTGCCAGAGTTTCGCCCCGGTTCTGCCAGTGAGGCTTGTGGCAATCAAGAATGATGCGGTGACCAAAGACTGAAAGATTTTCAGGCTGAACTGATGGGGAATCCATTTCGACGAAAGCTGAGAAGTGAAGCGATACCAGCGTTTTAATTTAACATTTAACATGCAAGAGTTACAGTTCATATAAGGAAACCAGTCAATTGAAATGATTAATTAGGCCCTAATTTATGGATTTCACATGACTGGGAATACAGATATGCATCTGTTGGTCACAGATACCTTTAAAAAAAAGTAGCACAACGTTGACATCAGCGAACCACTCGCCAGTTGTCATCCAGTAGCCAGTCTACTCCTGTCAGTAGGTTCTCTCCTGTCACAGCACTGCAGCCGATGATACACCAGTGATGGGTCTTAATGTCATCCAGACATTAAGTGTGTGTGTGTGTATAGGTGGGTACTGTGTTCTCACCTCTCCTATGGTCTCTCTACTCAGTGATCCAGGAATGTCCTGTTTGTTGAGTAGCTCCTGGTGTGTGTGTGTGTATAGGTGGGTACTGTGTTCTCACCTCTCCTATGGTCTCTCTACTCAGTGATCCAGGAATGTCCTGTTTGTTGAGTAGCTCCTGATGTGTGTGTGAGACAGAGACGGGTCAAAGTACGAGGAAATGGAGACAGTTGGAACAATGGAACAAAACTAGCAAAAGTTGTAGTAGAAGACAAAGACTGGTCCAATAATGGACTCTTTTTTTTTGGACAAGGAGATTAATTTGGGAAATCCATTTGTAATATTGAGGACTGTGAAGAAAGCAGTGGGAAATGTGGATTCAATCAAGGTGACTAGAAGCGCTGTTATTTTGGTTAATTGGGTCGATGAAGAACAGAAGAAGCGTGCACTAATCTGGAAAATTGTATTGACCTTCGGGGCAGGGCGCCTGCCAAAGGAAAAAAAAGTGTCCAAGAAGTCCAATTAGCTGGGTATCATATCTGCTGCAGCCAAGAAGATTTTGGGGCTTGAAGACTTTACAGCAGAAGCACTACAGGTCTTGCCCTCCCAGGAGGCTTCTGAGGCTGTGTTGGACCTGGTGAGAATGAGGTTTTTATAGAAAAGCAGGTTGATTTTATTTAGTTAATTTCTTTTTTGGTCGTTTGTCTGATATTTTATTTGTTCCCGAATGTTTTCCTTTTCGTGATCCTTATTATCCACCCGCACAGTAGGTGGCGGAATGCACAATGTTGCGAACGCCATTATACCATAGAAGAAGAAAAAGAAGGAACGGAAGCTTACTTGGTTATTCATGAGAGGGTTTTTGTGGGTTAAGTCGTCCGTGTGTGTAAACGGTTTCATTTCTCTTCAAGATGCGGACGACTCGAGAGAGAGAATATCCCGCTCAGGTAAGCTGCATTTTTCTGCTATGGTACAATGACTCACTCTGCTGCAGTAAAATGATGCAAGCGAATGTTCGTTTACCAACTGGCTAGTTTGGTGGTTTTAGTTAGAAAGTAGCTAACCACGTGCCATGTTAGCTAGTATGCTAGCTTTCCAGTTAGGAGTGACCGGACCGTCAGTCGTTATAAACCCAACATTAGAGGTCTCTGCTACGGTGATGATAAAATGAACTCTCTCTTACCGAATCAGCCTTTGAAGAAGAAACTTCTTTACCAGATTCTGAGTAGCATTTGGCCCCTGATTCGACTGTCGTTGCTGCGCTAATGACACCCTATTCTCAATAGTGTACTACTTATTAACGTTGATCTGGTCAGAAGTAGTAAACTGTATTGGAAATAAGGGTCCATTAGCGACGATATCCGTGTCGGGTTCTATATGCCTGCATGTTGCCTGTTCATAAATGGACCTCCCTAACTTCCCCTCTGATCAACAGGAATGCAGGACAGATGCCGGGAAGTCCAGAAGAATGACACGTGAGTACCTTGACTTTACCTCTAGGATGAATAAGTGAATATTATAATATAAGTGAATATTCAATAGCATTAGCAACTATTAAGAATATGGTTATCAGCTAGCATGCTAGACCATACCTGTAGACGTCGTTATGCTAGCTTTAGTTAGCATTGGCTATCAAAGCTACAGTTATCATATCTCGGTGCACCTTGGGGTAGACTTTCAGAATGTGGTGACTGGCTGTAAATGATGATCCTCAATGACAAGCATATATCTGATTTTTGGTGATGCTAACTTTGATCTGATGGCCTCTGTGTTCCAAAGCCTCTTGTAGTAATATACAGACCAGTAAGTCATTAACTTGGATGTGTTCTTTGCTCAGGTCTGCATTACTTGTGACATGACTTCCTGACTTCAAGGCATCTGAACAGACTCTCCACTTGGAGTTCCATTCTGGAATAGGAATGTGGTGCTGGTGAGGAACATTTGAGTTTATTCACTGGTGTTCAGGACACTTCTAATGGCACCACATTTCTATATGGTCACTACATCTGGGCTTTATATGATGATCCATTGACAAGCATATGTCTGAATCTTTTGTGAAGATACTCTATTTTATGATTCTCTCTGTAGAATACCTGATTCCAGACCTGATTCCAGACCACGAGACTGATGCGCTTTGTGAAAATCCAGGTTGGTGAAATGTTGAGACACTGACATCATTTGACATAGTACCCCACTTCCCTTTATAGTGCCCCTACCTTAGACCAGGACCCATGTACTATAAAGGGAATAGGGGGTGACTTTGGATGAAGGCAATTTCACCTTTTGGCTGGCCAACTGTACAAGATGGCTACCGGGACGTGCTACAGTCCCAATGATGATGAACTTAGCTCACTTTGAACCGATGTGAAACGACATGAACTACTGAGTGACTGTATATAATGCTGCAGTTAGTCATCAATTCCTCAATCATCACACTAATAAAATGATTGCCTTTCATTCCTCAGGGTCTGGGTGCTGTGGTCAGTGGCATTGCACTGTGGACTCCAACATACTGGTAAGTTTTGGTTCTGAAACTGTCCCACGTGGTGCTTTATAGTGCACTATTTTGACCAGAGCTTTAAGGGCCCTAGTCAGTTATAGTGCACTAGAAAGGGAGGTTTTCCCCAGAATAACAATCGTTCTCTGCAACATGATAAACCTTTTTAGAATCTCATTTGTATGAATTCTTGTTGATGTTAAATGACCTGACACCCTGCTGAGTAGAGAACCCTCACTTGACTTTCTTGTTGCAGGCTAGTTACGTGTCCATTTTGTCTTACAGTTGACTGTCCTGAAACAAGATGGCTGTCCTAGGCTGCTCTAAGCTATGCAGGTAAGGATCCATCCAGTCTAAATGGATATTTTAACACCAGTGTCTTTTCCTTGAAGTGGTAGTTCAAACATTCAATTAAGTTTATTGTATATATATTTACACAGCATTGTTAACCTTTACTTGTTTTGCTGAACGCGACATGTTTTAGCTCTCCCCACCTTCTGCTGAACATGATGAATATTCTCTTTGGAATCTCGTTCGTCTGAACTCCTGTTGAGAAAAGGAATAGCTGATTTCAGCAGAGGGCTACGTAACCTGTCATAAAGGCTACATATGTTATGTCTAACCCCCCCTCCTGTGCCCGCCTCGTATCTGGTCCCCACCCAGACTTTAACCTGAAGCTTATGTCTTCGTAGGTTCTTTGGTATGTGACTGAACAGGGAGCCGTGATGCCAACGTGACTGGTGAGTTTTGGTTAATGAGTATGTTCGGTAATTGCTATGGGTAATGGTTCTAGCCCTCGTATCTTAACCAGAGCCTTAGCCCCAAGCTATAACCCGTCTAGTGTAGACTCACCGCAAACAAGAGGGAACAGTTGATGTTTGGTAGTCGTGGTGACTCTGGCTCCTAGTGATGACACCCGCACGCGTCTTACGCCCTGCGTCGACGACAGAACCTGCAAAGGTGGACCCACTGGCGTTGCCAGGGCAACAAGGGGACAGCTGGTTGGGGTTACCAACTGTCTGATGGGACCAGAGACCCACACAAAATAGCATTTGGCTCTGCATTGTTGATCCAAAATGGCTACTGTTATGATTAATATGGATAATCATTCATGTCATGCTAGTTGTTGTGGGTGATTTGTGCTGCTACTAGTGGTAGTCCTGATGCAGTACAGGGCCCTTGTCAGCACCTTCCCTTATTTTGTCTCAGGTTGGTAGTGCTGGTCTTGGATTGTTTAGATAGCTGTGGGATAATAACTCAGACAAAAAAGCCGTCTTTAATGTAGTGTTCAACATGTTTATTAAGACTCCTCTCCTTCAGGTCCTGATGGTGGTACCAGACTGGTTACTAGAAGATGCCTGTTACTGAACTACCTCAAGGTGTGTGTGATCGACTTGACTTCTGTCCTCTATAATGTAGAAGTGATGATTTCCGGTTACCGCCCCAGTCTGATGTTAAGCTGACTGATTGGTTACTGAACTGATCTATAGAGGTGGGGCTACTTTGCTGTACTGCAGTTTATCACATTAATATAGATAGAACATCTCCTCTTCCAGGTTCTGACTGTTGTACCAGGCTGGCCACTAGAAGGAAGCTCTTTGCTGTGACAGTGAATGAAGGTGTGGAATCCAAGTTATTGTGAGTAGAAGTGTAGCACAACCAGCTGGCAGATTATTTCACTTATCAACTGCAATCTATGCTACTTCCTGATGTTCAGACAATGACTGCAGCAGTCTGTCCACTCCTGGCTGAACGCAAGGCACAACATGAGGAAGTAGAATCAGCCACTCTAGTGTGGTGGGAAAATGGATTAAGACGATTCAAGGACAAGACTGAATAATAGATGTGAAATTAATAATGGTGCCACCTGTTGGTAGAAGTGATGATTTCTTATTACCGCCCCAGTCTGATGTTATGCTGACTGATTGGTTACTGAACTGATCTATACTCTAGCAGTGTGTTCTGGTCCTGTGAACCCAGAGGGGTGGGTCCCCAAGATTAGTTAATGCTGTGCTGTTGACTGATCTAATGTCTGACCACTAGTTCTTACAATGTCGCTTACTAATCCCTCAACTCTCCTCCCCCAGTTGATGTCCTTGTGGGTCTGCAGTCTTCAGGAAGGTGTGTATGAATTGTTTTTACAGCATCTTCACTCACTGACCCTGCACCTCTTGCACTTGCTACAAACTCCACCTACCTTCTACCTACTCATTAACATCACTGAGGGAACTACAACTCCAATGAACGCTTTGCTACAGCACACTCCCACCACATGGAACATTCTGGAATGTTTGTGATGAAGTCACACAGTAGTTCGTTAGCTTCTGTCCGGTGCTCTGTGGCTGGCATCAACCCAGGTTTCCCATCGGTCCTCCTGTGGGTTGGGCAGACACTGACAAGCCTGCTCTTTGGGGCAGGGCTAAGGTGGGCTGCCTGCCTGGAGGGAGGGTGTCTGGGTGGGGAGCTTGTAGCCAGACCTTGGACCACTGGCTGGATGGCTACAATGACTGAACCTGAGTCTGATCTCATTTCAGAATGCTCTGCTTATAGTCTGCAGTACCTAATGTACTTCTGCATAATGTTTAATTAGGGATCTGTTCCTTCCAGGTCCTGACTGTTCCAGCCAGCCTGGCCACTGGAGAACTGTTGCTGCACGACCTCAAGGTGTGTAGGATCAACTTTCACTTGATCTGTTGCCATTAACTTCTGTCCTGTATCATGTAGAAGTGATGATTTCCTGTTACCGCCCCAGTCTGATGTTAAGCTGACTGATTGGTTACTGAACTGATCTATACTCTAGAGCAGTGTTTCACAATCCTGGTTCTTGGGGCTTTAGATGTAAGGCTTTGTTTAGACTGACAGCTCAATTCTGATCTTTCACTAATTCCTTTTGAATAATGTTGACTGCAGCGATTTACTGAAGTTGCTATAAATATAAACTTCAGAGAAATAATCAAAATGTTATTGATGAACCCCGGTCTTTTCTGAAATACTCTGGGATACCACCTAAGCCTAGTTCTTGGGGGGGAAACACTTGTTGACAGTTTTGGGTCCCCAGGATTAGAATTCACTGCTATAGACTGATCTCATGTCTGACTACAAGGTCTTACAATGTCACTTCATGCTTTCCTACTTTCTCCCTCTAGGTTTCTGCCCCTCTTGTTGAGGTCCTGGTGTCTGCAGGGTTTGGAAAGGTGTGACTTTAGACGGAATCTTAACGCTCCTTCCACATGAAGCATTCTGGAATGTTGTAAATGATGAGCACTCCTCGTGTCTGCCAGTCTGTCAGATCTGTGCTCTGGGGCTGGGTAAAGGTCTGGCCTCCCATCGGTCCTCTTGTGGGTTGGGCAAACACTGACAAGCCTGCTCTTGTTGGGGGCAGGGGTAAGGTGGGCTGCCTGCCTGGAGGGAGGGTGTCTGGGTGGGGGCTTGACCCCAGACCCTGGACCGCTGGATGGCTACAATGACTGAACTATATAGACCTGATCTGGTTTCAGAATGTTCTGGATGTAGTCTAGTAATCTAAAATGGGGATTATTTGGTTTTAAAACTGTTCTGTTTGTTTTAGATCTCGTTGGCTGCTGAGGTGTTGCTGTGCTGGTGGAGTGTGAAGGTGTGTAGTGTTATTATAATACACTGAGTATAGAGGACATTGACACCTTCCTAATATTGAGTTTACCCCCAGAACAGCCTGTTGTCTACAAGGGGTCTAAGCGTTCCACAGGGATGTTGGCCCGTGACACAACTGTGGGTCGGCATTGGACTCTAGTTAGCTGGATGTCCTTTGGGTGGTGGACCAGTGTTGATACACATGAGAAACTGTTGAGCTTGACAAACCCAGCAGTGTTTCAGTTGACACAAACCGGTGTGCCTGGCACCTGCCATACCTCATTTAAAGGATCTTAAATCTTTGTCTTGCCCATTCACCCTCTAGTGGTACACAATCCTTGTATTGTGGTTTAAAAACCCTTTTAACCTGTCTTTTCATCTACACTGATTTAACCATCACTTCAATAAGGGCTCGCTTTCACCTGGTCAGGTTAATTTATTGACCACTCAGTGGATATGTGTTGTAATGGAAAAGGGGGCAGATCAATATTAGGAAGATGTTAATGTACTGTTGAATGTTCCTCTTGGATCGTCACACTGACCCATGCAATGTGTTCTACACTACATACTCTGATGTGATGAGTCATCATTACCGCCCCAGTCTGATGTAACGCTGACTGATTGGTTACTCTCTGATCAAGTCATCTCATACCTTGTAGTCCCTACAGTATCACCAGGGTTTAATTCTCACACTATTTTCCCTCTAGCTCTCCAGTTTTACACCTGCAAGCCCTCTTGCACTCCTGATTGGTCAGCAAGGAAGTGGGACGTCTTGTTGGAACTGGGGGGAAACCAGGCCAAGTCAATTCAACCCTGTGACTGTGTTTTGATGTATGAATAAAGCTACAAATGTTTATGCTTGTCTTGTTTCTTTCTTGGTGGTAGTAAATCAGACTTGTTGTATTTGGCCATTTTTCAATACTGAACAGTGTGATATTTCCTGTCATCTCATTATGTAGTTATTCTAGGTTGGACTGATTTCTCACTGGCTATAGAAAGTTGACTGGCTAATTTTAAGCCAATTTGTTTTTGAATTGCTGTTGTGAGCAGCATGTTCAGTCATTGACACAATGGGATAGATCGATGGAATAAATTCAGTTTACGCTGCTACCAGTTCCTAGGCCGTTGTTGAAAAATAAGAGTTTGTTCTTAACGGACTTGCCTAGTTAAATAAAATAACAGTAACATGCAAAAAATAACAGTCAGGGATTACACAAAGAAATGAGAAGAGAAAAAAAGTTATCCACATTATTTCAAATACAGACATTCAGTTTTGTATACATTTCCAAGACTAAATAGTTTTCCAAATCAGATTTTTAATTAAGAAATGGGACTTTCTTCAAATGTTTTGTGTATGAAATGTTTTCCTAATAAAATAGATTTGACACTCGCATTCAATTGTGGAATCAGTGTAGTTTCAATGGTTGTATGCAATTTGAAGCCAAGATACAGTTTTTACTTAAGTCCAGATCACTTCGCTCTATAACAATGACAGAATAAGTGTTCAATAGATTTGTTTCTAGTTCACAAAAACTGCATTCACTGATAAGGTATACATTTAGAAATCAAGCTATTACACGGATAGAATCTATGGATCATCTGAAAGGAGGTCTCTTACTGTGTTGGTCTCCATAAATTTGCATGGAGTGAGCCAAGCACGGCGCCAGTTTACACCAAACGATGAAGCCCAACAAAATATCGCAGAGGGAATAGACTTCCTGTAGAAAATATCCCTTAATAAACGATTGTTGAATCTCGTATCTAGTAGACCAATGCCATTCACTTACAATCGGATATATTCCAAAATTATGCATTATTCTGAAGTGAAGTTTTTATCCCACTAGGTATAGTTTTAATAACAGTGTCATATTCCTTGCTTGAAACCTCAAAGTTGTATCTTTCCATAAATTCTCTGTGTAAATAGATTCCCACTAATATTAACTAATTGGCTGACGAGGACAATGTTTTTTGAGAACCATTTACGGTTAAATAACATCTTGTTTCTATGTAATATCGTCCCATTGTTCCATAAAACATTTGAGGTGAAAAGTTGTGTTTATACAACAAAGCCCAGCACATTAAAGCCTGCTTGTGAAAAGCCGCCAGCTTCACAGGAAGTTTACCCACAACATATGGACATTGTAGTACCAAATTAAGCCCTTCAAACTTCTGACAAACAAAATGAGGTATAATATTCCAGAAATGATGTGGATTTTCTAATGTACCTTTTAATCCAGTTGACCTTTAACATGTGGTTGAAGAGAGTGAAGTCTAAGACATTTAGACCGCCATCACAAACCCTGTTGGTGATAAACATCTCTTTTCTTATGTGGCTTGTTTTTCCATATGAAGTTGTACAAAAGCCTATCTATCTAAGGTACAGCAAGTGGATTTGGGAATGTCAATAGATGAAAAAAGATAGGATGCAGGAGATAGCCCCTCAGCTTTGGATAAAAGCACCCTTCCTTGAAGACTTAAATCCCTCAACCATGAGGATCATGTTTTTTTTGACAGATTCAGTTACAGGGTTCAAATTAAGATAATTGACAGCCGTAAGATTGTTGGTGATCTTTACACCGAGGTAGGTTACAGTATATTTTTCAGAGATGTTACAAACATCTCACATTTGGAAAGATTTAATACCAAACCTGAGAATTTGGAGAACTGCTTCACGATATCCAATGCTAATCTATCTTGTGACACATTTGTCAAAAAAGTTTTTTTTTTACAATTTCTCAAAGTTTCAGATCAAATTGGCGGTCAACTAAGCGTTTGTTTTTTTTCACCTTTATTTAACCAGGTAGGCTAGTTGAGAACAAGTTCTCATTTACAACTGCGACTTGGCCAAGATAAAGCATAGCAGTGTGAACAGACAGCAACACAGAGTTACACATGGAATAAACAATTAACAAGTCAATAACACAGTAGAAAATAAATATACATTTTTAAAAAAAGGATATATATACATTGTGTGCAAAAGGCATGAGGAGGTAGGCGAATAATTATAATTTAGCAGATTAACACGAGTGATAAATGATCAGATCGTCATGTGCAGGTGGAGATACTGGTGTGCAAAAGAGCAGAAAAGTAAATATAAACAGTATGGGGATGAGGTAGGTAAATTGGGTGGACTATTTACCGATGGACTATGTACAGCTGCAACGATCGGTTAGCTGCTCAGATAGCAGATGTTTAAAGTTGGTGAGGGAGATAAAAGTCTCCAACTTTTATTCTCTATTGTGTTTACTATAAACCAAGTTCCGTTACATTTAAGTAAGTTTGAGAGGGATACAAGTTAAAGTTACTCGGATCAAACAGGAAATCTCGTCTGCAACCGCCGCTATCTTCAGCACCCCTGTGAAATTATATATACCGGTATATGTTTTTCGCCGAGATGGCCAGTCAATTTGAGTAAGGTTATTGTGTATTCTACGTAATGACGCAGTTGCACGTTATTACGTATTTGCGGCATCACGCAATGACATCACAACGTAATTTATCAAAAAATCAAGTTCCTCTGGAAATTAGTTGGCAACACTGAGCGGAATGCGGCGAAAGCACCTACCGGTAACTAAGCTAGTCGCCACATTGGCATTCAATCTAAAGCCATCCTTTTGTTTCAACTCCTCCACTGATCTTCATAATTTACTCTAGTCCAATAATGGACTTTATTTCTAGTATCAAACATGTTTTGTTCTGATTTGTTTATTTCATGTTCAGGCCGATATGTGTCTGTTAGCATTGCAACGTCTTTCGATGATGAGAATTTACACAGACCTGTTCTGAATACCTGATTGTACTTTAGTATTTCTGATGAGAGACTTGCAATTTATATTTAACCAAAACGTGTTTCGAAATCCGCAACTAGCGAGGTCACATGGCAAACACCGTTATTTAATGGCTGGCTTAGCTACCGGGGTTGTAACTATCATAAGTTCACTTTTTATAATTTTCTCCTTTCAGGATGCCGACGACTCGAATGTGCTGCTCTGGTAAGAAACATATTACTTGAATACCTGCTTCCGTGGTGGTTTTAGTTAGCAAGTAGCTAACCACGTGCCATGTTAGCTAGTATGCTAGCTTTCCAGTTAGGAGTGACCGGACCGTCAGTCGTTATAAACCCAACATTAGAGGTCTCTGCTACGGTGATGATAAAATGAACTCTCTCTTACCGAATCAGCCTTTGAAGAAGCAACTTCTTTACCAGATTCTGAGTAGCATTTGGCCCCTGATTCGACTGTCGTTGCTGCGCTAATGACACCCTATTCTCAATAGTGTACTACTTATTAACGTTGATCTGGTCAGAAGTAGTTCACTGTATTGGAAATAAGGGTCCATTAGCGACGATATCCGTGTCGGGTTCTATATGCCTCCATGTTGCCTGTTCATAAAGGGACCTCCCTAACTTCCCCTCTGATCAACAGGAATGCAGGACAGATGCCGGGAAGTCCAGAAGAATGACACGTGAGTACCTTGACTTTACCTCTAGGATCTAATTCCAAAGTTAGTAGATACAAGTTCACTGTAAATGTAGAATATTAAGTGAATATTCAATAGCATTAGCCACTATTAAGAATATGGTTATCAGCTAGCATGCTTGACCATACCTGTAGACGTCGTTATGCTAGCTTTAGTTAGCATTGGCTATCAACGCTACAGTTATCATATCTCAGTGCACCTTGGGGTAGACTTTCAGCATGTGGTGACTGGCTGTAAATGATGATCCTCAATGACAAGCATATATCTGATTTTTGGTGATGCTAACTTTGATCTGATGGCCTCCTTGTCCAGTGTTCCCAAAGCCTCTTGTAGTAATATACAAACTAGTGGGTCACTAACTTGGATGTGTTCTTTGCTCAGGTCTGCATTACTTGTGACATGACTTCCTGACTTCAAGGCATCTGTACAGAATCTCCACCTGGAGTTCCATTCTGGAATAGGAATGTGGTGCTGGTGAGGAACATTTGAGTTTATTCACTGGTGTTCAGGACACTTCTAATGGCACCACATTTCTATATGGTCACTACATCCGGGCTTTATATGATGATCCATTGACAAGCATATGTCTGATTCTTTTGTGAAGATACTCTTTATTCTGATGGGCTCTATTTAAGAACCTTCTATCCTCTCATAGAAGCCAAACTATAACTAACGTTATTTTTACGATTCTCTCTGTAGAATACCTGATTCCAGACCACGAGACTGATGCGCTTTGTGAAAATCCAGGTTGGTGAAATGTTGAGACACTGACATCATTTGACATAGTACCCCACTTCCCTTTATAGTGCCCCTACCTTAGACCAGGACCCATGTACTATAAAGGGAATAGGGGGTGACTTTGGATGTAGACACTTTCACCTTTTGGCTGGCCAACTGTACAAGATGGCTACCGGGACATGCTACAGTCCCAATGATGATGAACTTAGCTCACTTTGACCCGATGTGAAACGACATGAACTACTGAGTGACTGTAGCTAATGCACCAGTTTGTTTAAAGTATGTTTGTTTAAGTATGTTTAAATGTTCTTTACAGCAAAACACCAACTTCCTTTCTCATTTTAACAGACGTGGGGATGACGTTTCCTGAAGGGATTAACGACCTTCACTGGTGAGTTCGTCCAACTATCAAACTGGGTTCCCCACTACGGGTAGGACTGGTCTTCCACCCGTATACATGTTGGTGGAATCCCAAATGGCACCTTGTGAACTGCTCCTGGGTGGCGCAGGGGTCTAGGGCAAATCTGGCTGTGATTGGGACCACCATCGGGCAGGTCACAATACAGTACGGCCAGTCGGTCTCGTCAATAAGTAGTCCACTGTATAGAGACTGGGGTGCCATGTGGGTTGAGTGACATGACTCCGTGGAACCAGTCACTTGAAGATGCTACAGTCCCAATGATGACAATCTTAGCTCACTTTGAACCGATGTGAAACGACATGAACTGCTGAGTGACTGTATATAATGCTGCAGTTAGTCATCGATTCCTCAATCATCACACTAATAAAATGATTGCCTTTCATTCCTCAGGGTCTGGGTGCTGTGGTCAGTGGCATTGAGGCGTGGACTCCAACATACTGGTAAGTTGTGGTTCTGAAACGGTCCCAAGTGGTGCTTTATAGTTTATTGTATTGATATTTACACAGCATTGTTAACTTTACTTGTATAGTTTAGCTGAACATGACACGTTTGAGCTCTCCCAACCTTCTGCTGAACATGACATGTTTTAGCTCAACCTTCTGCTGAACATGACATGTTTTAGCTCAACCTTCTGCTGAACATGACATGTTTTAGCTCAACCTTCTGCTGAACATGACATGTTTTAGCTCAACTATCTGCTGAACATGACATGTTTTAGCTCTCCCAACCTTCTGCTGAACATGACATGTTTTAGCTCTCCCAACCTTCTGCTGAACATGACACGTTTGAGCTCTCCCAACCTTCTGCTGAACATGACATGTTTTAGCTCTCCCAACCTTCTGCTGAACATGACACGTTTGAGCTCTCCCAACCTTCTGCTGAACATGACATGTTTGAGCTCTCCCAACCTTCTGCTGAACATGACATGTTTTAGCTCTCCCAACCTTCTGCTGAACATGACACGTTTGAGCTCTCCCCACCTTCTGCTGAACATGACACGTTTTAGCTCTCCCAACCTTCTGCTGAACATGACACGTTTGAGCTCTCCCAACCTTCTGCTGAACATGATGAATATTCTCTTTGGAATCTCGTTCGTCTGAACTCCTGTTGAGAAAAGGAATAGCTGACTTCAGCAGAGGGCTACGTAACCTGTCATAAAGGCTACATATGTTATGTCTAACCCCCTCCTTGTGCCCTCATATCTGGTCCCCACCCAGACTGTAACCTGAAGCTTTTGTCTTCCTAGGTTCTTCTGTATGTGGCTGAACAGGAAGCTGTGATGCCAACTAGACTGGTGAGTTTTGGTTAATGAGTACGTTTGGTAATTGTTATGGGTAATGAATCTAGTCCTTGTGTCTTACCAGAGCCTCTGCCTTAGCCACAAGCTATAACCAGTCTAGTGTTATAACTCACTGCAAACAAGAGTGAACAGTTGATGTTTGGTAGTCGTGGTGACTCTGGCTCCTAGTGATGACACCCGCACGCGTCTTACGCCCTGCGTCGACGACAGAACCTGCAAAGGTGGACCCACTGGCGTTGCCAGGGCAACAAGGGGACAGCTGGTTGGGGTTACCAACTGTCTGATGGGACCAGAGACCCACACAAAATAGCATTTGGCGCTGCATTGTTGATCCAAAATGGCTGCTATTAGATTTAATATGGAGAATCATTCATGAAGTGCTAGTAGCAGCACAAGGGACTGGGGTGGATGGGCCACTCGGGATGTCGTCAGATTCATATTTTCTTGCATATTGAATACTGACTTCCAAATAACTGGTGTCCTGATGCAGTACAGGGCCCTTGTCAGCACTTTCCATAATTGTCTCAGGGCAGTAGAGCTGGTCTAGGATCAGACAATAAAGCAGTCTTTGAATGTAGTGCTGTTCAGCATGCTTATTTAGACTCCTCTCCTTCAGGTCCTGATGGTGGTACCAGACTGGTTACTAGAAGATGCCTGTTACTGAACTACCTCCAGGTGTGTGTGATCGACTTGACTTCTGTCCTTTATAATGTAGAAGTGGTGATTTCATATTACCGCCCCAGTCTGATGTTAAGCTGACTGATTGGTTACCGAACTGATCTACACTAGCAGCGTGTTCTGGTCCTGGGGCCCCAGAGGAGTGGTGGGTCCCCAGGATTAGATAATGCTGTGCTGTTGACTGATCTAATGTCTGACCACTAGTTCTTACAATATCACTTAATAATCCCTCAACTCTCCTCCCCCAGTTGATGTCCTTGTGGGTCTGCAGTCTTCAGGAAGGTGTGTATGATTTGTTTTTACAGCATCTTCACTCACTGACCCTGCACCTCTTGCACTTGCTACAAACTCGACCTACCTTCTACCTACTCATTAACATCACTGAGGGAACTACAACTCCAATGAACGCTTTGCTAGAGCACACACCACATGGAACATTCTGGAATGCTGTTTGTGATGAAGTCACACAGTAGTTCGTTAGCTTCTGTCCGGTGCTCTGTGGCTGGCATCAAACCAGGTTTCCCATCGGTCCTCCTGTGGGTTGGGCAGACACTGACAAGCCTGCTCTCAGTGCAAGGGGCAGGGGTAAGGTGGGCTGCCTGCCTGGAGGGAGGGTGTCTGGGTGGGGAGCTTGTAGCCAGACCTTGGACCACTGGCTGGATGGCTACAATGACTGAACCTGAGTCTGATCTCATTTCAGAATGCTCTGCTTATAGTCTGCAGTACCTAATGTACTTCTGCATAATGTTTAATTAGAGATCTGTTCCTTCCAGGTTCTGTTCCAGCCTGGCCACTGGAGAACTGTTGCTGCACGACCTCAAGGTGTGTAGGATCAACTTTCACTTGATCTGTTGCCATTAACTTCTGTCCTGTATCATGTAGAAGTGATGATTTCCTGTTACCGCCCCAGTCTGATGTTAAGCTGACTGATTGGTTACTGAACTGATCTATACTCTAGAGCAGTGTTTCACAATCCTGGTTCTTGGGACCGAGGTGTAAGGCTTCGTTTAGATTTACAGCTCAATTCTGATCTTTCACTAATTAGTCTTGAATAATCAGACCCTAATGTTGTTGGTGAAACTCTGTTGTTTCTGAAATACTCTGGGATACCACCTAAGCCTTCTTCTTGGGGGGGGGGGAAACACTTGTTGCCAGTTTTGTGTCCCCAGGATTAGAATACACTGCTATAGACTGATCTCATGTCTGACGACAAGGTCTTACAATGTCACTTCATGGTTTCCTACTTTCTCCCTCTAGGTTTCTGCCCCTCTGGTTGAGGTCCTGGTGTCTGCGGGGTTTGGAAAGGTGTGTGACTTTAGACGGAATCTTAACGCTCCTTCCACATGGAGCATTCTGGAATGTTGTAAATGATGAATTTGTGTTTTCCAGTCAGGTGGCAATTCTGTCCTGTGTTCTGGGGCTGGATCAAGGTCTGGCCTCCCATCGGTCCTCTTGTGGGTTGGGCAGACACTGACAAGCCTGCTCTTGTCCTTTGGGGCAGGGGTAAGGTGGGCTGCCTGCCTGGAGGGAGGGTGTCTGGGTGGGGAGCTTGACCCCAGACCTTGGACCGCTGTCTGGATGGCTACAATGACTGAACCTGAGTCTGATCTCTTTTCAGAATGCTCTGCTTATAGTCTGCAGTACCTAATGTACTTCTGCATAATGTTTAATTAGGGATCTGTTCCTTCCAGGTCCTGACTGTTCAAGCCTGGCCACTGGAGAACTGTTGCTGCACGACCTCAAGGTGTGTAGGATCAACTTTCACTTGATCTGTTGCTCAACTTCTGTCCTGTATCATGTAGAAGTGATGATTTCCTGTTACCGCCCCAGTCTGATGTTAAGCTGACTGATTGGTTACTGAACTGATCTATACTCTAGAGCAGTGTTTCACAATCCTGGTTCTTGGGACCGAGGTGTAAGGCTTCGTTTAGATTTACAGCTCAATTCTGATCTTTCACTAAGTAGTCTTGAATAATCAGACCCTAATGTTGACTGCAGCTATTTACCTAAGTTGCTATAAATATAAACTTCAGAGAAATAATCTAAATGTTATTGATGAACCCTGGTCGTTTCTGAAATAATCTGGGATACCACCTAAGCCTTGTTCTTGGGGGGGAAACACTTGGTGACAGTTTTGGGTCCCCAGGATTAGAATACACTGCTATAGACTGATCTCATGTCTGACTACAATGTCACTTCATGCTTTCCTACTTTCTCCCTCTAGGTTTCTGCCCCTCTTGTTGAGGTCCTGGTGTCTGCAGGGTTTGGAAAGGTGTGTGACTTTAGACGGAATCTTATGGCTCCTTCCACATGAAGCATTCTGGAATGTTGTAAATGATGAGCACTCCTCGTGTCTGCCAGTCTGTCAGATCTGTGCTCTGGGGCTGGGTAAAGGTCTGGCCTCCCATCGGTCCTCCTGTGGGTTGGGCAGACACTGACAAGCCTGCTCTTGTTGGGGGCAGGGGTAAGGTGGGCTGCCTGCCTGGAGGGAGGGTGTCTGGGTGGGGGCTTGACCCCAGACCCTGGACCGCTGGATGGCTACAATGACTGAACTATATAGACCTGATCTGGTTTCAGAATGTTCTGGATGTAGTCTAGTAATCTAAAATGGGGATTATTTGGTTTTAAAACTGTTATGTTTGTTTTAGATCTCGTTGGCTGCTGAGGTGTTGCTGTGCTGGTGGAGTGTGAAGGTGTGTAGTGTTATTATAATACACTGAGTATAGAGGACATTAACACCTTCCTAATATTGAGTTTACCCCCAGAACAGCCTGTTGTCTACAAGGGGTCTAAGCGTTCCACAGGGATGTTGGCCCGTGAAACAACTGTGGGACGGCATTGGAGTCTAGTTAGCTGGATGTCCTTTGGGTGGTGGACCAGTGTTGATACACATGAGAAACTGTTGAGCTTGACAAACCCAGCAGTGTTTCAGTTGACACAAACCGGTGTGCCTGGCACCTGTCATACCTCATTCCAAGGATCTTAAATCCTTTGTCTTGCCCATTCACCCTCTGAGTGGTACACAATCCTTGTATTGTGGTTTAAAAACCCTTTGAACCTGTCTGTTAATCTACACTGATTTAACCATCACTTCAATAAGGGCTTGCTTTCACCTGGTCAGGTTAATGTATTGACCACTCAGTGGATATGTGTTGTAATGGAAAAGGGGGCAGATCAATATTAGGAAGATGTTAATGTACTGTTGAATGTTCCTCTTGGATCATCACACTGACCCATGCAATGTGTTCTACACTACATACTCTGATGTGATGAGTCATCATTACCGCCCCAGTCTGATGTAACGCTGTCTGATTGGTTACTCTCTGATCAAGTCATCTCATACCTTGTAGTCCCTACAGTATCACCAGGGTTTAATTCTCACACTATTTTCCCCTCTAGCTCTCCTGTTTTACACCTGCAAGCCCTCTTGCACTCCTGATTGGTCAGCAAGGAAGTGAGACGTCTCGTTGGAACTGGGGGGAAACCAGGCCAAGTCAATTCAACCCCACGACTGTGTTTTGATGTATGAATAAATCTACATATTAATGCTTGTCTTGTTTCTTTCTTGGTGGTAGTAAATCAGACTTGTTGTATTTGGCCATTTTTCAATACTGAACAGTGTGATATTTCCTGTCATCTCATTATGTAGTTATTCTAGGTTTGACTGATTTCTCACTGGCTATAGAAAGTTGACTGGGTAATTTTAAGCCAATTTGTTTTTGAATTGATGTGAGCAGCATGTTCAGTCATTGACACAATGGGATAGATCGATGGAATAAATTCAGTTTACGCTGCTACCAGTTCCTAGGCCGTTGTTGAAAAATAAGAGTTTGTTCTTAACGGACTTGCCTAGTTAAATAAAATAACAGTAACATGCAAAAAATAACAGGGATTACACAAAGAAATGAGAAGAGAAAAAAAGTTATCCACATTATTTCAAATACAGACATTCAGTTTTGTATACATTTCCAACACTAAATAGTTTTCCAAATCAGATTTTTAATTAAGAAATGGGACTTTCTTCAAATGGTTTGTGTATGAAATGTTTTCCTAATAAAATAGATTTGACACTCGCATTCAATTGTGGAATCAGTGTAGTTTCAATGGTTGTATGCAATTTGAAGCCAAGATACAGTTTTTACTTAAGTCCAGATCACTTCGCTCTATAACAATGACAGAATAAGTGTTCAATAGATTTGTTTCTAGTTCACAAAAACTGCATTCACTGATAAGGTATACATTTAGAAATCAAGCTATTACACGGATAGAATCTATGGATCATCTGAAAGGAGGTCTCTTACTGTGTTGGTCTCCATAAATTTGCATGGAGTGAGCCAAGCACGGCGCCAGTTTACACCAAACGATGAAGCCCAACAAAATATCGCATAGACTTCCTGTAGAAAATATCCCTTAATAAACGATTGTTGAATCTCGTATCTAGTAGACCAATGCCATTCACTTACAATCGGATATATTCCAAAATTATGCATTATTCTGAAGTGAAGTTTTTATCCCACTAGGTATAGTTTTAATAACAGTGTCATATTCCTTGCTTGAAACCTCAAAGTTGTATCTTTCCATAAATTCTCTGTGTAAATAGATTCCCACTAATATTAACTAATTGGCTGACGAGGACAATGTTTTTTGAGAACCATTTACGGTTAAATAACATCTTGTTTCTATGTAATATCGTCCCATTGTTCCATAAAACATTTGAGGTGAAAAGTTGTGTTTATACAACAAAGCCCAGCACATTAAAGCCTGCTTGTGAAAAGCCGCCAGCTTCACAGGAAGTTTACCCACAACATATGGACATTGTAGTACCAAATTAAGCCCTTCAAACTTCTGACAAACAAAATGAGGTATAATATTCCAGAAATGATGTGGATTTTCTAATGTACCTTTTAATCCAGTTGACCTTTAACATGTGGTTGAAGAGAGTGAAGTCTAAGACATTTAGACCGCCATCACAAACCCTGTTGGTGATAAACATCTCTTTTCTTATGTGGCTTGTTTTTCCATATGAAGTTGTACAAAAGCCTATCTATCTAAGGTACAGCAAGTGGATTTGGGAATGTCAATAGATGAAAAAAGATAGGATGCAGGAGATAGCCCCTCAGCTTTGGATAAAAGCACCCTTCCTTGAAGACTTAAATCCCTCAACCATGAGGATCATGTTTTTTTTGACAGATTCAGTTACAGGGTTCAAATTAAGATAATTGACAGCCGTAAGATTGTTGGTGATCTTTACACCGAGGTAGGTTACAGTATATTTTTCAGAGATGTTACAAACATCTCACATTTGGAAAGATTTAATACCAAACCTGAGAATTTGGAGAACTGCTTCACGATATCCAATGCTAATCTATCTTGTGACACATTTGTCAAAAAAGTTTTTTTTTTACAATTTCTCAAAGTTTCAGATCAAATTGGCGGTCAACTAAGCGTTTGTTTTTTTTCACCTTTATTTAACCAGGTAGGCTAGTTGAGAACAAGTTCTCATTTACAACTGCGACTTGGCCAAGATAAAGCATAGCAGTGTGAACAGACAGCAACACAGAGTTACACATGGAATAAACAATTAACAAGTCAATAACACAGTAGAAAATAAATATACATTTTTAAAAAAAGGATATATATACATTGTGTGCAAAAGGCATGAGGAGGTAGGCGAATAATTATAATTTAGCAGATTAACACGAGTGATAAATGATCAGATCGTCATGTGCAGGTGGAGATACTGGTGTGCAAAAGAGCAGAAAAGTAAATATAAACAGTATGGGGATGAGGTAGGTAAATTGGGTGGACTATTTACCGATGGACTATGTACAGCTGCAACGATCGGTTAGCTGCTCAGATAGCAGATGTTTAAAGTTGGTGAGGGAGATAAAAGTCTCCAACTTTTATTCTCTATTGTGTTTACTATAAACCAAGTTCCGTTACATTTAAGTAAGTTTGAGAGGGATACAAGTTAAAGTTACTCGGATCAAACAGGAAATCTCGTCTGCAACCGCCGCTATCTTCAGCACCCCTGTGAAATTATATATACCGGTATATGTTTTTCGCCGAGATGGCCAGTCAATTTGAGTAAGGTTATTGTGTATTCTACGTAATGACGCAGTTGCACGTTATTACGTATTTGCGGCATCACGCAATGACATCACAACGTAATTTATCAAAAAATCAAGTTCCTCTGGAAATTAGTTGGCAACACTGAGCGGAATGCGGCGAAAGCACCTACCGGTAACTAAGCTAGTCGCCACATTGGCATTCAATCTAAAGCCATCCTTTTGTTTCAACTCCTCCACTGATCTTCATAATTTACTCTAGTCCAATAATGGACTTTATTTCTAGTATCAAACATGTTTTGTTCTGATTTGTTTATTTCATGTTCAGGCCGATATGTGTCTGTTAGCATTGCAACGTCTTTCGATGATGAGAATTTACACAGACCTGTTCTGAATACCTGATTGTACTTTAGTATTTCTGATGAGAGACTTGCAATTTATATTTAACCAAAACGTGTTTCGAAATCCGCAACTAGCGAGGTCACATGGCAAACACCGTTATTTAATGGCTGGCTTAGCTACCGGGGTTGTAACTATCATAAGTTCACTTTTTATAATTTTCTCCTTTCAGGATGCCGACGACTCGAATGTGCTGCTCTGGTAAGAAACATATTACTTGAATACCTGCTTCCGTGGTGGTTTTAGTTAGCAAGTAGCTAACCACGTGCCATGTTAGCTAGTATGCTAGCTTTCCAGTTAGGAGTGACCGGACCGTCAGTCGTTATAAACCCAACATTAGAGGTCTCTGCTACGGTGATGATAAAATGAACTCTCTCTTACCGAATCAGCCTTTGAAGAAGCAACTTCTTTACCAGATTCTGAGTAGCATTTGGCCCCTGATTCGACTGTCGTTGCTGCGCTAATGACACCCTATTCTCAATAGTGTACTACTTATTAACGTTGATCTGGTCAGAAGTAGTTCACTGTATTGGAAATAAGGGTCCATTAGCGACGATATCCGTGTCGGGTTCTATATGCCTCCATGTTGCCTGTTCATAAAGGGACCTCCCTAACTTCCCCTCTGATCAACAGGAATGCAGGACAGATGCCGGGAAGTCCAGAAGAATGACACGTGAGTACCTTGACTTTACCTCTAGGATCTAATTCCAAAGTTAGTAGATACAAGTTCACTGTAAATGTAGAATATTAAGTGAATATTCAATAGCATTAGCCACTATTAAGAATATGGTTATCAGCTAGCATGCTTGACCATACCTGTAGACGTCGTTATGCTAGCTTTAGTTAGCATTGGCTATCAACGCTACAGTTATCATATCTCAGTGCACCTTGGGGTAGACTTTCAGCATGTGGTGACTGGCTGTAAATGATGATCCTCAATGACAAGCATATATCTGATTTTTGGTGATGCTAACTTTGATCTGATGGCCTCCTTGTCCAGTGTTCCCAAAGCCTCTTGTAGTAATATACAAACTAGTGGGTCACTAACTTGGATGTGTTCTTTGCTCAGGTCTGCATTACTTGTGACATGACTTCAAGGCATCTGTACAGAATCTCCACCTGGAGTTCCATTCTGGAATAGGAATGTGGTGCTGGTGAGGAACATTTGAGTTTATTCACTGGTGTTCAGGACACTTCTAATGGCACCACATTTCTATATGGTCACTACATCCGGGCTTTATATGATGATCCATTGACAAGCATATGTCTGATTCTTTTGTGAAGATACTCTTTATTCTGATGGGCTCTATTTAAGAACCTTCTATCCTCTCATAGAAGCCAAACTATAACTAACGTTATTTTTACGATTCTCTCTGTAGAATACCTGATTCCAGACCACGAGACTGATGCGCTTTGTGAAAATCCAGGTTGGTGAAATGTTGAGACACTGACATCATTTGACATAGTACCCCACTTCCCTTTATAGTGCCCCTACCTTAGACCAGGACCCATGTACTATAAAGGGAATAGGGGGTGACTTTGGATGTAGACACTTTCACCTTTTGGCTGGCCAACTGTACAAGATGGCTACCGGGACATGCTACAGTCCCAATGATGATGAACTTAGCTCACTTTGACCCGATGTGAAACGACATGAACTACTGAGTGACTGTAGCTAATGCACCAGTTTGTTTAAAGTATGTTTGTTTAAGTATGTTTAAATGTTCTTTACAGCAAAACACCAACTTCCTTTCTCATTTTAACAGACGTGGGGATGACGTTTCCTGAAGGGATTAACGACCTTCACTGGTGAGTTCGTCCAACTATCAAACTGGGTTCCCCACTACGGGTAGGACTGGTCTTCCACCCGTATACATGTTGGTGGAATCCCAAATGGCACCTTGTGAACTGCTCCTGGGTGGCGCAGGGGTCTAGGGCAAATCTGGCTGTGATTGGGACCACCATCGGGCAGGTCACAATACAGTACGGCCAGTCGGTCTCGTCAATAAGTAGTCCACTGTATAGAGACTGGGGTGCCATGTGGGTTGAGTGACATGACTCCGTGGAACCAGTCACTTGAAGATGCTACAGTCCCAATGATGACAATCTTAGCTCACTTTGAACCGATGTGAAACGACATGAACTGCTGAGTGACTGTATATAATGCTGCAGTTAGTCATCGATTCCTCAATCATCACACTAATAAAATGATTGCCTTTCATTCCTCAGGGTCTGGGTGCTGTGGTCAGTGGCATTGAGGCGTGGACTCCAACATACTGGTAAGTTGTGGTTCTGAAACGGTCCCAAGTGGTGCTTTATAGTTTATTGTATTGATATTTACACAGCATTGTTAACTTTACTTGTATAGTTTAGCTGAACATGACACGTTTGAGCTCTCCCAACCTTCTGCTGAACATGACATGTTTTAGCTCAACCTTCTGCTGAACATGACATGTTTTAGCTCAACCTTCTGCTGAACATGACATGTTTTAGCTCAACCTTCTGCTGAACATGACATGTTTTAGCTCAACCTTCTGCTGAACATGACATGTTTTAGCTCTCCCAACCTTCTGCTGAACATGACATGTTTTAGCTCTCCCAACCTTCTGCTGAACATGACACGTTTGAGCTCTCCCAACCTTCTGCTGAACATGACACGTTTTAGCTCTCCCAACCTTCTGCTGAACATGACACGTTTGAGCTCTCCCAACCTTCTGCTGAACATGACACGTTTGAGCTCTCCCAACCTTCTGCTGAACATGACATGTTTTAGCTCTCCCAACCTTCTGCTGAACATGACACGTTTGAGCTCTCCCCACCTTCTGCTGAACATGACACGTTTTAGCTCTCCCAACCTTCTGCTGAACATGACACGTTTGAGCTCTCCCAACCTTCTGCTGAACATGATGAATATTCTCTTTGGAATCTCGTTCGTCTGAACTCCTGTTGAGAAAAGGAATAGCTGACTTCAGCAGAGGGCTACGTAACCTGTCATAAAGGCTACATATGTTATGTCTAACCCCCTCCTTGTGCCCTCATATCTGGTCCCCACCCAGACTGTAACCTGAAGCTTTTGTCTTCCTAGGTTCTTCTGTATGTGGCTGAACAGGAAGCTGTGATGCCAACTAGACTGGTGAGTTTTGGTTAATGAGTACGTTTGGTAATTGTTATGGGTAATGAATCTAGTCCTTGTGTCTTACCAGAGCCTCTGCCTTAGCCACAAGCTATAACCAGTCTAGTGTTATAACTCACTGCAAACAAGAGTGAACAGTTGATGTTTGGTAGTCGTGGTGACTCTGGCTCCTAGTGATGACACCCGCACGCGTCTTACGCCCTGCGTCGACGACAGAACCTGCAAAGGTGGACCCACTGGCGTTGCCAGGGCAACAAGGGGACAGCTGGTTGGGGTTACCAACTGTCTGATGGGACCAGAGACCCACACAAAATAGCATTTGGCGCTGCATTGTTGATCCAAAATGGCTGCTATTAGATTTAATATGGAGAATCATTCATGAAGTGCTAGTAGCAGCACAAGGGACTGGGGTGGATGGGCCACTCGGGATGTCGTCAGATTCATATTTTCTTGCATATTGAATACTGACTTCCAAATAACTGGTGTCCTGATGCAGTACAGGGCCCTTGTCAGCACTTTCCATAATTGTCTCAGGGCAGTAGAGCTGGTCTAGGATCAGACAATAAAGCAGTCTTTGAATGTAGTGCTGTTCAGCATGCTTATTTAGACTCCTCTCCTTCAGGTCCTGATGGTGGTACCAGACTGGTTACTAGAAGATGCCTGTTACTGAACTACCTCCAGGTGTGTGTGATCGACTTGACTTCTGTCCTTTATAATGTAGAAGTGGTGATTTCATATTACCGCCCCAGTCTGATGTTAAGCTGACTGATTGGTTACCGAACTGATCTACACTAGCAGCGTGTTCTGGTCCTGGGGCCCCAGAGGAGTGGTGGGTCCCCAGGATTAGATAATGCTGTGCTGTTGACTGATCTAATGTCTGACCACTAGTTCTTACAATATCACTTAATAATCCCTCAACTCTCCTCCCCCAGTTGATGTCCTTGTGGGTCTGCAGTCTTCAGGAAGGTGTGTATGATTTGTTTTTACAGCATCTTCACTCACTGACCCTGCACCTCTTGCACTTGCTACAAACTCGACCTACCTTCTACCTACTCATTAACATCACTGAGGGAACTACAACTCCAATGAACGCTTTGCTAGAGCACACACCACATGGAACATTCTGGAATGCTGTTTGTGATGAAGTCACACAGTAGTTCGTTAGCTTCTGTCCGGTGCTCTGTGGCTGGCATCAAACCAGGTTTCCCATCGGTCCTCCTGTGGGTTGGGCAGACACTGACAAGCCTGCTCTCAGTGCAAGGGGCAGGGGTAAGGTGGGCTGCCTGCCTGGAGGGAGGGTGTCTGGGTGGGGAGCTTGTAGCCAGACCTTGGACCACTGGCTGGATGGCTACAATGACTGAACCTGAGTCTGATCTCATTTCAGAATGCTCTGCTTATAGTCTGCAGTACCTAATGTACTTCTGCATAATGTTTAATTAGAGATCTGTTCCTTCCAGGTTCTGTTCCAGCCTGGCCACTGGAGAACTGTTGCTGCACGACCTCAAGGTGTGTAGGATCAACTTTCACTTGATCTGTTGCCATTAACTTCTGTCCTGTATCATGTAGAAGTGATGATTTCCTGTTACCGCCCCAGTCTGATGTTAAGCTGACTGATTGGTTACTGAACTGATCTATACTCTAGAGCAGTGTTTCACAATCCTGGTTCTTGGGACCGAGGTGTAAGGCTTCGTTTAGATTTACAGCTCAATTCTGATCTTTCACTAATTAGTCTTGAATAATCAGACCCTAATGTTGTTGGTGAAACTCTGTTGTTTCTGAAATACTCTGGGATACCACCTAAGCCTTCTTCTTGGGGGGGGGGGAAACACTTGTTGCCAGTTTTGTGTCCCCAGGATTAGAATACACTGCTATAGACTGATCTCATGTCTGACGACAAGGTCTTACAATGTCACTTCATGGTTTCCTACTTTCTCCCTCTAGGTTTCTGCCCCTCTTGTTGAGGTCCTGGTGTCTGCAGGGTTTGGAAAGGTGTGTGTGACTTTAGACGGAATCTTATGGCTCCTTCCACATGAAGCATTCTGGAATGTTGTAAATGATGAGCACTCCTCGTGTCTGCCAGTCTGTCAGATCTGTGCTCTGGGGCTGGGTAAAGGTCTGGCCTCCCATCGGTCCTCCTGTGGGTTGGGCAGACACTGACAAGCCTGCTCTTGTTGGGGGCAGGGGTAAGGTGGGCTGCCTGCCTGGAGGGAGGGTGTCTGGGTGGGGGCTTGACCCCAGACCCTGGACCGCTGGATGGCTACAATGACTGAACTATATAGACCTGATCTGGTTTCAGAATGTTCTGGATGTAGTCTAGTAATCTAAAATGGGGATTATTTGGTTTTAAAACTGTTATGTTTGTTTTAGATCTCGTTGGCTGCTGAGGTGTTGCTGTGCTGGTGGAGTGTGAAGGTGTGTAGTGTTATTATAATACACTGAGTATAGAGGACATTAACACCTTCCTAATATTGAGTTTACCCCCAGAACAGCCTGTTGTCTACAAGGGGTCTAAGCGTTCCACAGGGATGTTGGCCCGTGAAACAACTGTGGGACGGCATTGGAGTCTAGTTAGCTGGATGTCCTTTGGGTGGTGGACCAGTGTTGATACACATGAGAAACTGTTGAGCTTGACAAACCCAGCAGTGTTTCAGTTGACACAAACCGGTGTGCCTGGCACCTGTCATACCTCATTCCAAGGATCTTAAATCCTTTGTCTTGCCCATTCACCCTCTGAGTGGTACACAATCCTTGTATTGTGGTTTAAAAACCCTTTGAACCTGTCTGTTAATCTACACTGATTTAACCATCACTTCAATAAGGGCTTGCTTTCACCTGGTCAGGTTAATGTATTGACCACTCAGTGGATATGTGTTGTAATGGAAAAGGGGGCAGATCAATATTAGGAAGATGTTAATGTACTGTTGAATGTTCCTCTTGGATCATCACACTGACCCATGCAATGTGTTCTACACTACATACTCTGATGTGATGAGTCATCATTACCGCCCCAGTCTGATGTAACGCTGACTGATTGGTTACTCTCTGATCAAGTCATCTCATACCTTGTAGTCCCTACAGTATCACCAGGGTCTAATTCTCACACTATTTCCCCCTCTAGCTCTCCTGTTTTACACCTGCAAGCCCTCTTGCACTCCTGATTGGTCAGCAAGGAAGTGAGACGTCTCGTTGGAACTGGGGGGAAACCAGGCCAAGTCAATTCAACCCCACGACTGTGTTTTGATGTATGAATAAATCTACATATTAATGCTTGTCTTGTTTCTTTCTTGGTGGTAGTAAATCAGACTTGTTGTATTTGGCCATTTTTCAATACTGAACAGTGTGATATTTCCTGTCATCTCATTATGTAGTTATTCTAGGTTTGACTGATTTCTCACTGGCTATAGAAAGTTGACTGGGTAATTTTAAGCCAATTTGTTTTTGAATTGATGTGAGCAGCATGTTCAGTCATTGACACAATGGGATAGATCGATGGAATAAATTCAGTTTACGCTGCTACCAGTTCCTAGGCCGTTGTTGAAAAATAAGAGTTTGTTCTTAACGGACTTGCCTAGTTAAATAAAATAACAGTAACATGCAAAAAATAACAGTCAGGGATTACACAAAGAAATGAGAAGAGAAAAAAAGTTATCCACATTATTTCAAATACAGACATTCAGTTTTGTATACATTTCCAACACTAAATAGTTTTCCAAATCAGATTTTTAATTAAGAAATGGGACTTTCTTCAAATGGTTTGTGTATGAAATGTTTTCCTAATAAAATAGATTTGACACTCGCATTCAATTGTGGAATCAGTGTAGTTTCAATGGTTGTATGCAATTTGAAGCCAAGATACAGTTTTTACTTAAGTCCAGATCACTTCGCTCTATAACAATGACAGAATAAGTGTTCAATAGATTTGTTTCTAGTTCACAAAAACTGCATTCACTGATAAGGTATACATTTAGAAATCAAGCTATTACACGGATAGAATCTATGGATCATCTGAAAGGAGGTCTCTTACTGTGTTGGTCTCCATAAATTTGCATGGAGTGAGCCAAGCACGGTGCCAGTTTACACCAAACGATGAAGCCCAACAAAATATCGCATAGACTTCCTGTAGAAAATATCCCTTAATAAACGATTGTTGAATCTCGTATCTAGTAGACCAATGCCATTCACTTACAATCGGATATATTCCAAAATTATGCATTATTCTGAAGTGAAGTTTTTATCCCACTAGGTATAGTTTTAATAACAGTGTCATATTCCTTGCTTGAAACCTCAAAGTTGTATCTTTCCATAAATTCTCTGTGTAAATAGATTCCCACTAATATTAACTAATTGGCTGACGAGGACAATGTTTTTTGAGAACCATTTACGGTTAAATAACATCTTGTTTCTATGTAATATCGTCCCATTGTTCCATAAAACATTTGAGGTGAAAAGTTGTGTTTATACAACAAAGCCCAGCACATTAAAGCCTGCTTGTGAAAAGCCGCCAGCTTCACAGGAAGTTTACCCACAACATATGGACATTGTAGTACCAAATTAAGCCCTTCAAACTTCTGACAAACAAAATGAGGTATAATATTCCAGAAATTATGTGGATTTTTTAATGTACCTTTTAATCCAGTTGACCTTTAACATCTGGTTGAAGAGAGTGAAGTCTAAGACATTTAGACCGCCATCACAAACCCTGTTGGTGATAAACATCTCTTTTTATCTTATGTGGCTTGTTTTTCCATATGAAGTTGTACAAAAGCCTATCTATCTAAGGTACAGCAAGTGGATTTGGGAATGTCAATAGATGAAAGATAGGATGCAGGAGATAGCCCCTCAGCTTTGGATAAAAGCACCCGTCCTTGAAGATTTAAATCCCTCAACCATGAGGATCATGTTTTTTTTTTGACAGATTCAGTTACAGGGTTCAAATTAAGATCATTGACAGCCGTAAGATTGTTGGTGATCTTTACACCGAGGTAGGTTACAGTATATTTTTCAGAGATGTTACAAACATCTCACATTTGGAAAGATTTAATACCAAACCTGAGATTTTGGAGAACTTCTTCAAGATATCCAATGCTAATCTAGCTTGTGACACATTTTTCAAAAAAGTTTTTTTTTTACAATTTCTCAAAGTTTCAGATCAAAGTAGCGGTCAACTAAGCGTTTTTTTTCTCACCTTTATTTAACCAGGTAGGCTAGTTGAGAACAAGTTCTCATTTACAACTGCGACTTGGCCAAGATAAAGCATAGCAGTGTGAACAGACAGCAACACAGAGTTACACATGGGATAAACAATAAACAAGTCAATAACCTGAGGTAGGTACATTGGGTGGACTATTTACCGATGGACTATGTACAGCTGCAACGATCGGTTAGCTGCTCAGATAGCAGATGTTTAAAGTTGGTGAGGGAGATAAAAGTCTCCAACTTTTATTCTCTATTGTGTTTACTATAAACCAAGTTCCGTTACATTTAAGTAAGTTTGAGAGGGATACAAGTTAAAGTTACTCGGATCAAACAGGAAATCTCGTCTGCAACCGCCGCTATCTTCAGCACCCCTGTGAAATTATATATACCGGTATATGTTTTACGCCGAGATGGCCAGTCAATTTGAGTAAGGTTATTGTGTATTCTACGTAATGACGCAGTTGCATGTTATTACGTATTGGCGGCATCACGCAATGACATCACAACGTAATTTAGCAAAAAATCAAGTTCCTCTGGAAATTAGTTGGCAACACTGAGCGGAATGCGGCGAAAGAACCTACGGGTAACTAAGCTTGTCGCCACTTTGGTATTCAATCTAAAGCCATCCCTTTGTTTCAACTCCTCCACTGATCTTCAGAATTTACTCTAGTCAAATAATGGACTTTATTTCTAGTATCAAACATGTTTTGTTCTGATTTGTTTTTCATGTTCAGGCCGATCTGTCTGTTAGCGTTGCAACGTCTTTCGATGATGAGAATTTACACAGACCTGTTCTGAATACCTGATTGTACTTTAGTATTTCTGATGAGAGACTTGCAATTTATATTTAACCAAAACGTGTTTCGAAATGCTGAGTTCGCAGAACACGTGTCCGCAACTAGCGAGGTCACATGGCAAACACCGTTATTTAATGGCTGGCTTAGCTACCGGGGTTGTAACTATCATAAGTTCACTTTTTATAATTTTCTCCTTTCAGGATGCCGACGACTCGAATGTGCTGCTCTGGTAAGAAACATATTACTTGAATACCTGCTTCCGTGGTGGTTTTAGTTAGAAAGTTGCTAACCACGTGCCATGTTAGCTAGTATGCTAGCTTTCCAGTTAGGAGTGACCGGACCATCGGTCATTATAAACCCAACATTAGAGGTCTCTGCTACGGTGATGATAAAATGAACTCTCTCTTACCGAATCAGCCTTTGAAGAAGCAACATCTTTACCAGATTCTGAGTAGCATTTGGCCCCTGATTCGACTCGTTGCTGCGCTAATGACACCCTATTCTCAATAGTGTACTACTTATTAACGTTGATCTGGTCAGAAGTAGTTCACTGTATTGGAAATAAGGGTCCATTAGCGACGATATCCGTGTCGGGTTCTATATGCCTCCATGTTGCCTGTTCATAAAGGGACCTCCCTAACTTCCCCTCTGATCAACAGGAATGCAGGACAGATGCCGGGAAGTCCAGAAGAATGACACGTGAGTACATTGACTTTACCTCTAGGATCTAATTCCAAAGTTAGTAGATACAAGTTCACTGTAAATGTAGAATATTAAGTGAATATTCAATAGCATTAGCCACTATTAAGAATATGGTTATCAGCTAGCATGCTTGACCATACCTGTAGACGTCGTTATGCTAGCTTTAGTTAGCATTGGCTATCAACGCTACAGTTATCATATCTCAGTGCACCTTGGGGTAGACTTTCAGCATGTGGTGACTGGCTGTAAATTATGATCCTCAATGACAAGCATATATCTGATTTTTGGTGATGCTAACTTTGATCTGATGGCCTCCTTGTCCAGTGTTCCCAAAGCCTCTTGTAGTAATATACAGACCAGTAAGTCACTAACTTGGATGTGTTCTTTGCTCAGGTCTGCATTACTTGTGACATGACTTCCTGACTTCAAGGCATCTGTACAGAATCTCCACCTGGAGTTCCATTCTGGAATAGGAATGTGTGCTGGTGAGGAACATTTGAGTTTATTCACTGGTGTTCAGGACACTTCTAATGGCACCACATTTCTATATGGTCACTACATCCGGGCTTTATATGATGATCCATTGACAAGCATATGTCTGATTCTTTTGTGAAGATACTCTTTATTCTGATGGGCTCTATAGTGCCCTACCTTAGACCAGGACCCATGTACTATAAAGGCAACAGGGTGACTTTGGATGAAGGCAATTTCACTTTTTGGCTGACCAACTGTACAAGATGGCTCCCGGGACATGCTACAGTCCCAATGATGATGAACTTAGCTCACTTTGAACCGATGTGAAACGACATGAACTACTGAGTGACTGTAGCTAATGCACCAGTTGTATGTTTAAATGTTCTTTACAGCAAAACACCAACTTCCTTTCTCATTTTAACAGACGTGGGGATGACGTTTCCTGAAGGGATTAACGACCTTCACTGGTGAGTTTGTCCAACTATCAAACTGGGTTCCCCACTACGAGTAGGATTGGTCTTCCACCCGTATACATGTTGGTGGAATCCCAAATGGCACCTTATTCCTTGTGAACTGCTCCTGGGTGGCGCAGGGGTCTAGGGCACATCCGGCTGTGATTGGGACCACCATCGGGCAGGTCACAATACAGTACGGCCAGTTGGTCTCGTCAATAAGTAGTCCACTCTGCCATGTGGGTTGAGTGCCATGACTCCGTGGAACCAGTCACTTGAAGATGCTACAGTCCCAATGATGACAATCTTAGCTCACTTTGAACCGATGTGAAACGACATGAACTGCTGAGTGACTGTATATAATGCTGCAGTTAGTCATCGATTCCTCAATCATCACACTAATAAAATGATTGCCTTTCATTCCTCAGGGTCTGGGTGCTGTGGTCAGTGGCATTGCACCGTGGACTCCAACATACTGGTAAGTTGTGGTTCTGAAACGGTCCCAAGTGGTGCTTTATAGTTTATTGTATTGATATTTACACAGCATTGTTAACTTTACTTGTATAGTTTAGCTGAACATGACACGTTTGAGCTCTCCCAACCTTCTGCTGAACATGATGAATATTCTCTTTGGAATCTCGTTCGTCTGAACTCGTGTTGAGAAAAGGAATAGCTGACTTCAGCAGAGGGCTACGTAACCTGTCATTAAGGCTACATATGTTATGTCTAACCCCCTCCTTGTGCCCTCATATCTGGTCCCCACCCAGACTGTAACCTGAAGCTTTTGTCTTCCTAGGTTCTTCTGTATGTGGCTGAACAGGAAGCTGTGATGCCAACTAGACTGGTGAGTTTTGGTTAATGAGTACGTTTGGTAATTGTTATGGGTAATGAATCTAGTCCTTGTGTCTTACCAGAGCCTCTGCCTTAGCCACAAGCTATAACCAGTCTAGTGTTAAAAATCACTGCAAACGAGTGAACAGTTGATGTTTGGTAGTCGTGGTGACTCTGGCTCCTAGTGATGACACCCGCACGCGTCTTACGCCCTGCGTCGACGACAGAACCTGCAAAGGTGGACCCACTGGCGTTTCCAGGGCAACAAGGGGACAGCTGGTTGGGGTTACCAACTGTCTGATGGGACCAGAGACCCACACAAAATAGCATTTGGCGCTGCATTGTTGATCCAAAATGGCTGCTATTAGATTTAATATGGAGAATCATTCATGAAGTGCTAGTAGCAGCACACGGGACTGGGGTGGATGGGCCACTCGGGATGTCGTCAGATTCATATTTTCTTGCATATTGAATACTGACTTCCAAATAACTGGTGTCCTGATGCAGTACAGGGCCCTTGTCAGCACTTTCCATAATTGTCTCAGGGCAGTAGAGCTGGTCTAGGATCAGACAATAAAGCAGTCTTTGAATGTAGTGCTGTTCAGCATGTTTATTTAGACTCCTCTCCTTCAGGTCCTGATGGTGGTACCAGACTGGTTACTAGAAGATGCCTGTTTACTGAACTACCTCAAGGTGTGTGTGATCGACTTGACTTCTGTCCTTTATAATGTAGAAGTGATGATTTCATATTACCGCCCCAGTCTGATGTTAAGCTGACTGATTGGTTACCGAACTGATCTACACTAGCAGCGTGTTCTGGTCCTGGGGCCCCAGAGGAGTGGTGGGTCCCCAGGATTAGATAATGCTGTGCTGTTGACTGATCTAATGTCTGACTACTAGTTCTTACAATATCACTTAATAATCCCTCAACTCTCCTCCCCCAGTTGATGTCCTTGTGGGTCTGCAGTCTTCAGGAAGGTGTGTATGATTTGTTTTTACAGCATCTTCACTCACTGACCCTGCACCTCTTGCACTTGCTACAAACTCCACCTACCTTCTACCTACTCATTAACATCACTGAGGGAACTAACACTCCAATGAACGCTTTGCTACAGCACACTCTCACCACATGGAACATTCTGGAATGCTGTTTGTGATGAACCTCAACCACAGTTGGTTGGCTTCTGTCCGGTGCTCTGTGGCTGGCATCAACCCAGGTTTCCCATCGGTCCTCCTGTGGGTTGGGCAGACACTGACAAGCCTGCTCTTGCGTTTTGGGGCAGGGGTAAGGTGGGCTGCCTGCCTGGAGGGAGGGTGTCTGGGTGGGGAGCTTGTAGCCAGACCTTGGACCACTGGCTGGATGGCTACAATGACTGAACCTGAGTCTGATCTCATTTCAGAATGCTCTGCTTATAGTCTGCAGTACCTAATGTACTTCTGCATAATGTTTAATTGGGGATCTGTTCCTTCCAGGTCCTGACTGTTCCAGCCAGCCTGGCCACTGGGGAACTGTTGCTGCACGACCTCAAGGTGTGTAGGATCAACTTTCACTTGATCTGTTGCCATTAACTTCTGTCCTTTATGATGTAGAAGTGATGATTTCCTGTTACCGCCCCAGTCTGATGTTAAGCTGACTGATTGGTTACTGAACTGATCTATACTCTAGAGCAGTGTTTCACAATCCTGGTTCTTGGGGCTTTAGATGTAAGGCTTTGTTTAGACTGACAGCTCAATTCTGATCTTTCACTAATTCCTTTTGAATAATGTTGACTGCAGCGATTTACTGAAGTTGCTATAAATATAAACTTCAGAGAAATAATCAAAATGTTATTGATGAACCCCGGTCTTTTCTGAAATACTCTGGGATACCACCTAAGCCTAGTTCTTGGGGGGGAAACACTTGTTGACAGTTTTGGGTCCCCAGGATTAGAATTCACTGCTATAGACTGATCTCATGTCTGACTACAAGGTCTTACAATGTCACTTCATGGTTTCCTACTTTCTCCCTCTAGGTTTCTGCCCCCTCTGGTTGAGGTCCTGGTGTCTACAGGGTTTGGAAAGGTGTGTGACTTTAGACGGCATCTTAACGCTCCTTCCACATGAAGCATTCTGGAATGTTGTAAATGATGCAGGCATTTCCACGTCTCCCAGTCTGTTGGCAGTCCTGTCCTGTGTTCTGGAGCTGGATCAAGGTCTGGCCTCCCATCGGTCCTCTTGTGGGTTGGGCAGACACTGACAAGCCTGCTCTTGTGCTTTGGGGCAGGGGTAAGGTGGGCTGCCTGCCTGGAGGGAGGGTGTCTGGGTGGGGGCTTGACCCCAGACCCTGGACCGCTGGCTGGATGGCTACAATGACTGAACCTGGGTTCTGATCTGGTTTCAGAATGTTCTGGATGTAGTCTAGTAATCTAAGATGGGGATTATTTGGTTTTAAAACTGTTCTGTTTGTTTAGATCTGGTTGGCTGCTGAAGTGTTGCTGTGCTGGCGGAGTGTGAAGGTGTGTAGTGTTATTATAATACACTGAGTATAGAGGACATTAACACCTTCCTAATATTGAGTTTACCCTCAGAACAGCCTGTTGTCTACAAGGGGTCTGTAAGCGTTCCACAGGGATGTTGGCCCGTGAAACAACTGTGGGTCGGCATTGGAGTCTAGCTAGCTGGATGTCCTTTGGGTGGTGGACCAGTGTTGATACACATGAGAAACTGAGCTTGACAAACCCAGCAGTGTTTCTGTTGATACAAACTGGTGTGCCTGGCACCTGCCATACCTCATTCAAAGGATCGTAAGTCCTTTGTCTTGCCCATTCACCCTCTGAGTGGTACACAATCCTTGTATTGTGGTTTTAAAACCCTTTGAACCTGTCTGTTCATCTACACTGATTTAACCATCACTTCAATAAGGGCTCGCTTTCACCTGGTCAGGTTAATGTATTGACCACTCAGTGGATATGTGTTGTAATGGGAAAGGGGGCAGATCAATATTAGGAAGATGTTTATGTTCTGTTGAATGTTCCTCTTGGATCATCACACTGACCCATGCAATGTGTTCTACACTACATACTCTGATGTGATGAGTCATCATTACCGCCCCAGTCTGATGTAACGCTGACTGATTGGTTAATCTCTGATCAAGTCATCTCATACCTTGTGTATTAGTCCCTACAGTATCACCAGGGTTTAATTCTTACACTATTTTCCCCTCTAGCTCTCCTGTTTTACACCGGCAAGCCCTCTTGCACTCCTGATTGGTCAGCAAGACGTTGGAACTGGGGGAAACCAGGTCAAGTCAATTCAACCCCATGACTGTGTTTTGATGTATGAATAAATCTACATATTAATGCTTGTCTTGTTTCTTTCTTGGTGGTAGTAAATCAGACTTGGTAAATCTGGCCATTTTGAATTAACCATTTGGTGTTCAGAATTCAATACTGAACAATGTGACATTTCCTGTCATTTCAAATCTTTACGTCGTTGTTCTAGGTGGTTCTAAACATGCACATGTAACGGTGAATTTGACATTTTACACTGGCTATAATAAGTTGACTGAGTAATTATTTTAATCCATTGATTTGTTTTTGGAAGGGTGTTATTGTGAGCAGCATGTTTTCGGCCTTAACGATACGATGGGACAGTTAATAGATAATCTATGGAATAAACTCAGTTTACACCGAAATCCATACAGCCGAAAATGGTGGATAACTAAAGCGCACACTCAGGCTCTTTACAATTGGGTGAAAAGTAAATTCCGGTTTATTTGACTGGGTGTATCGCATGAACATCAATGCAACAGTTTGCCAGTTTGTAGTCCCAAAAACCCGAAATGAGTTACCTCTGGTTCGTTCAACCATTTACTATGTTGGAAAGAATATGATTTTGGGATTAACGGCGAAAACCGGGGCTAACAGGTTTCTAGGCGCCGCATGGTCAATCCGATTGCATTGGCCGTGACGCATTTACGGTGATTGTGGCCTCTGCATAAATCAGGGCATTCATAATTTCTGGTTGCCGGTAGGTCCTGTATAAACACAATCGTATCAATGTGAAGCTGTTTGGAGCCCTCCGAATAGTTACAAAATGTGAGGCGCACAGTGGTAGGGAACTCAATTTGGGCAAGGTGGTCAGCGTTTCCTCTTGAGTGCACTACCTCAAAAAGTAACCTATACAATATTGGTTACTGAGATCACATTTATTTAATTTTTGGGCTGTTTTAGTATAGTTACATTCGAATTTTGTTGATTTAGCAGGAGGGGGAAAAGGCCGTATTGTACATTTATTGCGCGCCGTTCAGTACTGGTCTGCGTCACACCATCCACATGGCACCGATCACATTTTCATGTCAAGCATAAATGGTCTTTTAGGAGATTCTATATTTTCTGAGATCAGTTAACATGACCATTATAACAGGTGCTTTTAATTTCAGGACAAATTCTTCAATTCTGTGACGTTAGCTGATCTCAGAAAAAGGTTTAAGCCTGCGTTTACCACAGATCTTGTTTTCAGTGTTGATCTACAAACATTTTCCCATAGGATTTGTCCAACAAACTAATGCGGAGTTTGTGCCTAACAAAAATATGCCATTACTATTGCTCTCTATATCAGCTGGGTCTGGTCTGCCTAGTTAATTGAATAGGAAAAAAAAGGTACAGGGAGTGGTAGTCTCGCTTCCTCTTCCGTCTCCATCCTCACTTTTTCCACATCTATCCTCTTCTAGTTAGTAGGATACAAAACCTGTATGTCTCTAGTGGTGAACTGGGATAGTGCCACAGAATGCAACAGTCAAATTATCTTTGGCAAAATTTGATCAGGAATTTTGACTATTAGTGTATGTGACAATGTATTTTAAAAAAGATTGGGAGAAAATGCCTTTTATCACTCAGGTGGATGGTATTTTCTGTCAAATTTAAAGGTCTTAGCCTGACATTGAACATGGTGCCAAATGTATTTTTATTTAACTAGGCAAGTCCAGTTAAGAACAAAACCTTATTTACAATGACGGCCTACTTCAGGCCAAAACCTGACCCGGACGATGCTGGGCCAATTGTGTGCCGGCGTATGGGACTCCCAATCACAGCCGGTTGTGATACTGCCTGGAATCGAACCAGGGTCTGTAGGGATGCGTCTATCAATCAAATGTATTGATGAAGCCCTTTTTACATCAGCCGATGTAACAAAGTGCTATACAGAAACCCAGCCTAAAACCCAAAGCGGCAAGCAATGGAGATGTAGAAGCACGGTGGCTAGGAAAAACTCCCTAGATTGGCAGGAACCTAGGAACCAGGTCTTGAGGGGTGGCCAGTCCTCTTCTGGCTGTGCTGGGTAGAGATTATAACAGTACATGGCCAAGATGTTCAAACATTCAAATAATAATAATAATCACAGTGGTTGTAGAGGGTGCAACAGGTCAACCTCCGGAGTAAATGGCAGTTGGCTTTTCATAGCCCGATCATTCAGAGTTAGAGACAGCAGGTGCGGTAGAGAGAGTCGAAAACAAGCCAGTGAACAGGTCAGGGCTCCATAGCCACAGGCAGAAGAGTTGAAACTGGAGCAGCAGCACGACAAGGTGGTTGTGCTATGGCAGCATAAATACTGGAGGCAGGAGGGCTTGGGAGACACTGTGGCCCCGTCCAATGATACTCCCGGACAGGGCCAACCAGGCAGGATATAACCCCACCCACTTTGCCAAAGCACAGCCCCCACACCACTAGAGGGATATCTTTATTTGTTTTTGTATCCCCTTTTTTCTCCACAATTCCGTGGTATCCAATTGGTAGTTACAGTCTTGTCCCACCATGGTATCCAATTGGTTACAGTCTTGTCTCATTGCTGCAACTCCCGTACGGACTCAGGAGAGGCGAAGGTCGAGAGCCATGCGTCCTCCAAAACACAACCCAACCAAGCCACACTGCTCTTGACACAACGCACATCCAACCAGGAAGCCAGCTGCACCAATGTGTCGGAGTGAAACACCGTACACCTGGCGACCTGGTCAGTGTGCACTGTGCCCGGCCCACCACAGGAGTCGCTAGTGTGTGATGAGACAAGGACATCCCTGCCGGCCAAACCCTCCCTAACCCGGACGACCCTAGGCCAATTGTGCGTCGCCCCATGGACCTCCCGGTCGCCGCCGGCTGCGACAGAGCCTGGACTCGAACCTAGAATCACTAGCTGTACCACCACTTTTCAAGACATGAAGTCAAACCGTTACACACCAACACTAACCATGGTGGAGTGACTGAATTTAATATAGTTATACACCAACACTAACCATGGTGGAGTGACTGAATTTAATATAGTTATACACCAACACTAACCATGGTGGAGTGACTGAATTTAATATAGTTATACATCAACACTAACCATGGTGGAGTGACTGAATTTAATATAGTTATACACCAACACTAACCATGGTGGAGTGACTGAATTTAATATAGTTATACACCAACACTAACCATGGTGGAGTGACTGAATTTAATATAGTTATACACCAACACTAACCATGGTGGAGTGACTGAATTTAATATAGTTATACACCAACACTAACCATGGTGGGGTGACTGAATTTAATATACAGTTACACACCAACACTAACCATGGTGGAGTGACTGAATTTAATATACAGTTATACACCAACACTAACCATGGTGGGGTGACTGAATTTAATTTAGTTATACACCAACACTAACCATGGTGGGGTGACTGAATTTAATATAGTTATACATCAACACTAACCATGGTGGAGTGACTGAATTTAATATAGTTATATACCAACACTAATCATGGTGGGGTGACTGAATTTAATATACAGTTATACACCAACATTAACCATGGTGGGGGGAGTGAATTTTAATAACAGATGCATTGAAGTGAGGCACTGGTTGGCAGAAAACCAACCAACCGCTGTAAACATCACTCAGTATGATGCTACTGTCTAGTAGCAGCCTAACAGATCTGACAGGTGTACGACACAGCAGCATCACTGAGTGAGCCAACTCATTTTCATAAACAACCGTAAATTAATTGGTTTGAGTTCAATCAAAACGCTGATGTGCGTTTTGGTCGTTGAGTCAATTAGACCACGGACATTTCAAGCTTACTTTCTAAAAATGTGTTCCTGCTTTGTGATGTCATCCCCCTCCTTGTTGTTTGACATGACAAGCAGTACAGGGGCATGATGTCACAAACACACTGGTACCCAGACTGGAAACCAATTAACCCTGGTCCTGGTACCCAGACTGGAAACCAATTAACCCTAGTCCTGGTACCCAGACTGGAAACCAATTAACCCTAGTCCTGGTACCCAGACTGGAAACCAATTAACCTTAGTCCTGGACTGGAAACCAATGAACCCCTAGTCCTGGACTGGAAACCAATTAACCCCTAGTCCTGGACTGGAAACCAATTAACCCCTAGTCCTGGACTGGAAACCAATTAACCCCTAGTCCTGGACTGGAAACCAATTAACCCCTAGTCCTGGACTGGAAACCAATTAACCCCTAGTCCTGGACTGGAAACCAATTAACCCTAGTCCTGGACTGGAAAGCATTTGTCTGGGAAACTTCCCCTAGAACTAGCATTATAGAACTGATTATGTTGTCAGCTAACAACATCCCACAGAGCGGAGGTTGAGAAACACTGAAGCTTCTTCAGATGCGTTTTATTAATGCAACACCCAGGATGTTAATCTGCAGTGAAGACGCGTGCAGCGATGTCATCCAGTAGCCAGTCTACTCCTGTCAGTAGGTTCTCTCCTGTCACAGCACTGCAGCCGATGATACACCAGTGGTGGGTCTTAATGTCATCCAGACCCAGGGCCTACACACACACACACACACACACACACACACACACACACACACACACACACACACACACACACACACACACACACACACACACACACACACAGAGAGTAATAGATGAATACAAGTATTAGACATGAAATCAGTTATCAACCCACGGGATGATAAAAACACAGAAATTGTGTGTGTATGGGTATGTGTGTGTGTGTGTGTGTGTGTGTGTGTATGGGGGGGCGTACTGTGTTCCCACCTCTCGAATGGTCTCTTTACTCAGGGATCCAGGAAGGTCCTGTTTGTTGGCGAACACCAGGAGAGTAGCTCCAGATAACCTCTAGAGAGGAAGAGAGAGAAAAAGAGAGGGTAGATAAAGGGAGCGAGACATCAACAGTTAGTCATTCATAAATGTTCACCATGCGTGTGTGTGAGTTTTTGGTGTGTTTACTCCTCTGTGTGTGTGTGTGTGTGTGTGTACCTCCTCCATCAGCAGAGAGCTAAGTTCCTGTCTGCAGTCCTCCAGTCTCAGTCTGTCTGCGCTGTCCACCACCCACACCAACCCATCGGTGCTCTCAAAGTAGTTCCTCCAGTAAGAACGAAGGGATTTCTGACCGCCCACGTCCCAGATGTTTAACTTGAACCTGAGGAGGACGACGATGGGATGAGAAGACGATGAAAAGAGAGGAGTGTGTATTCTCCATCTGTCTAAGAGAAGAGGTGTAAAATGACTCTGCCGATGATGCTGGTGTGTTTTGACTTACCCTTTATGTTCCAAGGTTTTGATATTGAACCCCAGTGTAGGAGAGATGGTACTCACATCCTCGCCATTGAACTTCTTCAGAATAGTGGTCTTACCAGCGTTGTCTAAGCCCCTGTAGTACATGGTTAAGGACTGGGAATGGCCAGGGGGGGGGACTTCCGTACAGATTAGAGGGTGACACACACATCATTGGCAGCACTTGTTATAAGGCCATCAGACTGTTAAACAGCCACCACTAACATTGAGTGGCTGCTGCCATACATGTAAAACAATGTATCACTAGCCACTTTAAACAATGCTACTTAATATAATGTTTATATACCCTACATTACTCATCTCACATGTATATACTGTACTCAATACCATCTACTGCATCTTGCCTATGCCGTTCTGTACCATCACTCATTCATATATCTTTATGTACATATTCTTTATCCCTTAACACTTGTGTGTATAAGGTAGCTGTTGTGGAATTGTTGGGTTAGATTACTCGTTGGTTATTACTGTCGGAACTAGAAGCACAAGCATTTCGCTACACTCGCATTAACATCTGCTAACTATGTGTATGTGTGACAAATAAAATTGGATTTGATGGCAGTGATAGCCATATAGCAGAGTAATCGTTTTAACCATGTTAGCCAGTGGGTTAACAAACGTAGCTTATAAACATGGCAAGATATGTAGCCTAGCTATGGATGTGACTGGTAGATAGTAGCTAACTTAGCCTACTAGCTGACAAGCGAAGCAAGATGACCACAGCGAAATGGCCACTTTGGAAAACACAAATGTATCAGGCCCAAAGGCAGGCGACAAAACTAGTCCGATCACATAGGTAGATACGCGGATGAAAGTGGTTTATCTAGTACATATAGTCATGTAGCTATAGATAGGTAAACATCATAGCTAACTAACTCATCACAACTCTAATTTCATTGCAGCAAAAAAGGATACAACATAAGGAGTCGCATCTCTCGCTCCTTGTGCTTCATTTTCTTCAGTATTGTCAGCAAACCCATCGCGACGAACGTTTGATAAACTATTTAATATAAAACGGAAGTAACACAAGATAAATAGTGGTATAATGTTTTAACTTTTGGTTATAATATCAACCCATAAATTGTCTCTCATGACCGTTGCTATCTAAAACAAGCACGGAGCTCCAAGACAAGCAGGAAGTTGATACTAAAGTAGTCCCGCCCGCTCTAATCGTGGATTGGTGAATGTTTGGGACAAGCTTCAGATAAAAATATGATTGGTTGATGTCAGCGTCCCTCAAAAGGCTTTAGGCTATTTGATTCGTAAACCGCCACCAAGGCAAAGGCGCGGCTGTGTCAATTCAGAGGGAGCAACGTATATTTTGGTTTCCACTAGTTACCACAGCGAAAAGGTCAAAATTGGCTATATTGTAAAAATGAATGAAAACAAAAATGAATGTGCTTTTTGGGTCTTGGTTAGGGCTGGATATAAGGTTAGCAGTGGGGTTAGGTTTAAATCTCATTTTAAGAAAAGGAATTGTAGAAATAGGCAGGCTATAAGACTTTGTGGTTGTGGTAACTAGTGACGACCTTAGATTTCGTGACAAAATCGCGCAACACGCGGTTCATATCAGGGACGACAATGTTAGGAGATATTGTAGGCATTAGATTGTTCAAAAATAACAATTCTTCCTTCATTAGAGATTATTGGTTAAATCCACACTTTACATTTTATGGACACCAGGCTGTAGTGTCATCGGGCTTAGAGTTGTTTATTATTCTCTTAATAGACATACACTACATGACCAAAAGAATGTGGACACCTGCTGTCGAACATCTCGTGCCAAAATCATGGGCATTAATATGGAGTTGTGTGGCTTAGACTTTCCACTTCACAATAACAGCACATACAGTTGACCGGGGCAGCTCTAGCGGGGAAGAAATTTGATTAACTGACTTGCTGGAAAAGTGTCATCCTATCCAGACGGAATCACAACCGGCGGTGATTGGGAGTCCCATAGGGCGGCGCACAATTGGCCCAGCGTCGTCCGGGTTTGGACGGTGTAGGCCGTCATTGTAAAAAATAATTTGTTCTTAAAGTGACTTGCCTAGTTAAATAAAGGTTTTTAAATATATATATATTTAAATGATGGTGCCACGTTGAAAGTCACTGAGCTCTTCAGTAAGGCCATTCTACTGCCAATGTTTGTCTATGGAGATTGCATGGCTGTGTGCTCGATTTTATACACCTGTCAGCTAATGGTGTGGTTGAAATAGCCGAATCCACTCATTTGAAGGCGTGTCCACATACTTTTGTATATCCAGTTAATGATCAAATCATTTGGTCAGTTATTTGACGTTTCTTATTCGATTCTTGATAAGACAATGAAGATTATGTTGATCTTTGTAGTAATGTGTAACAACAATCGTATGTAGCAAACAATCTACCTGATTTAGCTAAAAATATATAGTTGAAGTCAGAAGTTTACATACACCTTAGCTAAATACATTTAAAATCAGTTTTTCACAATTCCTGACATTTAATCCTAGTAAAAATTCCTTGTTTAGGGTCAGTTAGGATCACCACTTTATTTTAAGAATGTGAAATGTCAGAATAATAGTAGAGAATGATTTATTTCAGCTTTTATTTCTTTCATCACATTCCCAGTGGGTAAGAAGTTTACATACACTCAATTAGTATTTGGTAGCATTGCCTTTAAATTGTTTAACTTGGGTCAAACGGTTCAGGTAGCCTTCCACATGCTTCCCACAATAAGTTGGGTGAATTTTGGCCCATTCCTCCTGACAGAGCTGGTGTAACTGAGTCAGGTTTGTAGGCCTCCCTGCTCGCACACACTTTTTCAGTTCTGCCCACAAATGTTCTACAGGGTTGAGGTCAGGGCTTTGTGATGGCCACTCCAATACCTTGACTTTGTTGTCCTTAATGCCATTTTGCCACAACTTCGGAAGTATGCTTGGGGTCATTGTCTATTTGTAAGACCCATTTGCGACCAAGCTTTAACTTCCTGACTAATGTCTTGAGATGTTGCTTCAATATATCCACATAATTTTCTTTCCTCATGATGCCATCTATTTTGTGAAGTGCACCAGTCCCTCCTGCAGCAAAGCACCCCCACAACATGATGCTGCCAACCCCCGTGCTTCAAGGTTGGGATGGTGTTCTTCGGCTTGCAAGCCTCCCCCTTTTTCCTCCAAAAATAACGATGGTCATTATGGCCAAACAGTTTTATTTTTGTCATCAGACCAGAGGACATTTCTCCAAAAAGTACGAACTTTGTCCCCATGTGCAGATGCAAACCGTAGTCTGTCTTTTTTATGGCGGTTTTGGAGCAGTGGCTTCTTCCTTGCTCAGGTTATGTCGATATTGGACTCGTTTTACTGTGGATATAGATATTTTTGTTCCTGTTTTTCCCCCAGCATCTTCACAAGGTCCTTTGCTGTTGTTCTGGGATTGATTTGCACTTTTTGAACCAAAAAAATTTAATCTCTAGGAGACAGAACGCGTCTCCTTCCTGAGTGGTATGTCGACTGCGTGGTCCCATGGTTTATACTTGCGTACTATTGTTTTTACAGATGAACATGGTACCTTCAGGAGTTTGGAAATTGCTCCCAAGAATGAACCAGACTTGTGGAGGTCTACAATTTTTTTTCTGAGGTCTTGGCTGATTTCTTTTGATTTTCCCATGATGTCAAGCAAAGAGGTACTGTGTTTGAAGGTAGGCCTTGAAATACATCCACAGTTTCACCTCCAATTGACTAAAATGATGTCAACTAGCCTATCAGAAGCTTCTAAAGCCATAACATAATTTTCTGGAATTTTCCAAGCTGTTTAAAGGCACAGTCAACTTGGTGTATGTAAACTTCTGACCCACTGGAATTGTGATACAGTGAATTATAAGTGAAATAATCTGTCTGTAAACAATTGTTGGAAAAATGACTTGTGTCATGCACATAGTAGATGCCCTAACCTACTTGCCAAAACTGTAGTTTGTTAACAAGACATTTGTGGAGTGGTTGAAAAACGAGTTTTAATGACTCCAACCTAAGTGTATGTAAACTTCTGACTTCAACTGTAAGTAGGCCTATGTCTACAGCCTATCCACGATCCGTGTCAGCGAAATTCCCCGCGTTGATTGAAATTATGACTGTCTAATCCTACCTCTATATGGTATCATATCCCTAACAGTCTGTTTATTAAACTTGGTGGAATTGAAATCCTAATCAAATGTGTTTTTTGACCCTCCAAAATGACCTGTGAAATTGTGTAAGTTTCACAAATTTTATTTATCTGGAAAATGATATTCAAGCACAATTTTTTGAAACATTTTTGGATAATAATTATTAAAATGATTTGGAATAATAAAGTTATTAAAATGATTTGGAATAATAAAGTTATTAAAATGATTTGGAATAATAAAGTTATTAAAATTATTTGGAATAATAAAGTTATTAAAATGATTTGGAATAATAAAGTTATTCAAATGATTTGGAATAATAAAGTTATTCAAATGAATAGGATATCCATTTTTCAAAGGCTTTTGGTTTGACAATGATATTTATTTTATTTGTGATTTGTTAGACACCACTGGGGAGTTTCTGCCGTTTGATGAGTTTCATTGGTAAATTTCGGGTTAATATTACTCAGAGAGAATATATGTTTGCAAAGCAATTCCACTTTCTATACTTTGTTATATTATGAGGTTGTTCCTTTTTTTCCAAGTTTACAAATGAATGACTTGAAGAACACTTTGTTATGTTATGAGATTGTTCCCTCTTTTCCAAGTTCACAAATGAATGATTTTAATCTTTTGGATAAAACAATTCAACAATAAGTGGATACGTTTGGTAGTTAATGAAGTAATTTTGGGTGATTATAATTCAATATATTGCTATTGATGTTGTCACGATCGTCGTATGAAGCGGATCAATGCGCAGCGTGGTATGAATGCATTATTTTATTGAATGACGAAAGACACGACGTAAACTGAACAAGCTAACAAAACAACAAACGACCGTGACTGCTAATAAAACATAGTGCTAACATGCAACTAGACATAGACAATCACCCACAACCCACAATGACAAAACAGGCTACCTAATTATGGTTCCCAATCAGAGACAACGACTAACACCTGCCTCTGATTGAGAACCATATCAGGCCCAAACACAGAAACAGACAAACTAGACATCCAACATAAAATGCCCACCCAGCTCACGTCCTGACCAACACTAAAACAAGGAAAACACAAAAGAACTATGGTCAGAACGTGACAGTAACCCCCCCCCCTCCAAGGTGCGGACTCCGACCGCACAACCTAAACCTATAGGGGAGGGTCTGGATGGGCATCTGTCCGCGGTGGCGGCTCTGGCGCTGGACGTGGACCCCACTTCATCATAGTCTTTGTCCACCTCCTAAGCGTCCTTTGAGTGGCGACCCTCCTAAATGGCTCCACTGGACTGAGGGGCAGCTCGGGACTGAGGGGCAGCTCGGGACTGAAGGGCAGCTCGGGACTGAAGGGCAGCTCCGGACTGGCTGACGGCTCTGGCTGGTCCTGGCTGACTGGCGGCTCTGGCGGATCCTGGCTGAATGGCGGCTCTGGCGGAACCTGGCTGAATGGCGGCTCTGGCGGATCCTGGCCGACTGGCGGCTCCATGCTGACTGGCGGCTCTGGCGGCTCCATGCTGACTGGCGGCTCTGGCGGCTCCATGCTGACTGGCGGCTCTGGACAGACTGGCGGCTCTGGCGGCTCTGGACAGACTGGCGGCTCTGGCGGCTCTGGACAGACTGGCGGCTCTGGACAGACTGGCGGCTCTGGACAGACTGGCGGCTCTGGACAGACTGGCGGCTCTGGACAGACTGGCGGCTCTGGACAGACTGGCGGCTCTGGCGGCTCTGGACAGACGGGAGACTCTAGCAGCTCTGGACAGACGGGAGACTCTAGCAGCTCTGGACAGACGGTAGACTCTAGCAGCTCTGGACAGACGGGAGACTCTGATGGCTCTGGACAGACGGGAGACTCTGATGGCGCTGGGCAGACGGCCAGCTCAGGCGGTGCTGGGCAGACGGCCAGCTCAGGCGGCGCTGGGCAGACGGGCAGCTCTAGCTGCGCTGGGCAGACGGGCAGCTCAGGCGTTGCTGGGCAGACGGGCAGCTCAGGCGGCGCTGGGCAGACGGCCAGCTCAGACGGTGCTGGGCAGACTGGAGACTCCGGCAGTGCTGGACGGAGGAGCTCTGGCGCGTCTGGACTGAGGGGCTCTGGCGCCTCTGGACTGAGGGGCTCTGGCGCCTCTGGACTGAGGGACGGAAGCTCTGGCAGCGCTGGACAGGCGGGAGACTCCGAAAGGGCTGAACAGGAGGAAGGCTCCGGCAGCGCTGGACAGGCGGGAGCACCTGTAGGGATGAGACGGAGAGACACCCTGGTGCGCAGGGCTGCCACCGGAGGGCTGGTGCGTGGAGGTGGTACTGGATAGACCGGACCGTGCAGGTGCACTGGAGCTCTTGAGCACTGAGCCTGCCCAACCTTACCTGGTTGAATGCTCCCGGGCGCCCTGCCAGTGCGGCGAGGTGGAATAGCCCGCACTGGGCTATGCAGGCGAACCGGAGACACCGTGCGTAAGGCTGGTGCCATGTACGCCGGCCCAAGGAGACTTACTGGAGACCAGATGCGTAGAGCCGGCTTCATGACACTTGGCTCGATGCCCACTCTAGCCCGGCCGATGCGAGGAGCTGGTATGTACCGCACCGGGCTATGCACCCGCACTGGGGACACTGTGCGCTCCACAGCATAACACGGTGCCTGCCCGGTCTCTCTCGCCCTCCGGTAAGCACAGGAAGTTGGCGCAGGTCTCCTGCCTGGCTTCGCCACACTTCCTGTGTGCCTCCAATACATTTTTGGGGCTGACTCTTGGGCTTCCATCCGCGCCGCTGTGCTGCCTCCAGCTCTTCTTTGGGGCGGCGATATTCTCCTGGCTGTGCCCAGGGTCCTTTACCGTCCAACTCGTCCTCCCATGTCCATTACTCCTTGTGCTGCTGCCGCTGCCGCTGCCTGTTACCACGCCGCTTGGTCCTGTTGTGGTGGGTGATTCTGTCACGTTTGTCGTATGAAGCGGACCAATGCGCAGCGTGGTATGAATGCATTCTTTTATTGAATGACGAAAGACACGACGTAAACTGAACAAGCTAACAAAACAACAAACGACCGTGACTGCTAATAAAACATAGTGCTAACATGCAACTAGACATAGACAATCACCCACAACCCCCAATGACAAAACAGGCTACCTAATTATGGTTCCCAATCAGAGACAACGACTAACACCTGCCTCTGATTGAGAACCATATCAGGCCCAAACACAGAAACAGACAAACTAGACATCCAACATAAAATGCCCACCCGGCTCACGTCCTGACCAACACTAAAACAAGGAAAACACAAAAGAACTACGGTCAGAACGTGACAGATGTGACCAACCCATTCTGTGGTCAAAAGCAACTTACTTTTTACCTTTAATTGTCTATGTATCCCGAAAGTTAAAGAAACTAATTAAAAAATATTTTCTTCCATCTACCCTGTTAATGATTTCTTGCACATAAGATTACATTTTGACAAAAATCCTTGTTTTTTGTTCCTCTGATTCAGAATCTATAGAGCATTCATTGTTTTCATGCCGCCATTCTAGTAAACTATGGATCGAAATTCATGAATGGTTGTGTAAAAAAATCTCCAGAATTACCTATGTTTACCTTGGATGATGTTAAATGACATTATGTTTATGTTGTAATTCCGATTATAACAATTGTATTAACATTATTATTCTCTTGGCCAAATATTATATTCGGAAATGTAAATGGGTAGAAAAATGTTGTTTTTTTCCTTTTTTTCCCCCTCATTTGAACTGTTACAATTTTATAAATCACTCAAACTTCTGAAACTTAAAAAGTTGGAAAAATTATGAGCAGTCACGTCTCTGAATGTCTGTTAATAATGTCCCATTGCCTTGTCAAATATAAATTATGAGTAGTCATGTCTCTGAATGTCTGTTAATAATGTCTCATTGCCTTGTCAAATATAAATTATGAGTAGTCATGTCTCTGAATGTCTGTTAATAATGTCTCATTGCCTTGTCAAATATAAATGATGCTCTGAATTATTGTTATTTGGGTTATTTATTTAAACCCAAAACAATTGGGGGGGGGGGGGGGGGGGGGGGGGTTCAACTGGTGTTCTATTTATTTTTTCATTGTACTCACAGGAATGTCCCTGTGTTGATGTGGAATATTGTTCTGATTATTGCAATAAAAAAAATACATTATAATAATACAACAAAAATAATAATAAATAAATCGCCACGTTTCTGCTGGACATTGTCTACACTTCCTACCATTCATAAAATTCCCAGCACGTGGTGTCGAAAAAAAAAAGCACGGTCAAATATGGTCATGTCCGCCGCGCGCCCATTGATCAACTTCCTCCTGTTACTTTGCAACCATGCCATTTAAAATAAACTGAAACTGAAAGCACAAGACCCTAGCCCCCCTTCCCTCTCTTTCCCTCCTTAAGGTTCTGCCCTATTGTACAAACAGGTGGGCGGTTTCTACAAACATTATAAGAGTGAAAGGACGTTCCAGCTTCTGCAATACAAGCGTAAAGAGACGTCTGCAGGTAAACTGACAGCCAATATCCTGCACATTTATCCAAGGAGGTGCTGTTGGGTTTTACAACAAGTTGAGAAGATCATAGGAATACCGTAGTCCCCATATCCAGTCTTGAAAAGGAAATGCATACATCTTTGCCCGTGGCCGTTTAGAAACGTTCCCTTTATTTGCTTCTGCGGTTAACGGTGCGCCATATGGGACCTTTACTAACAGATATGCCGCTGGTGGCATCCTTCGTCGACTCGCGATCAGAAGGCAGCGGCACGTCTTTCTCCGGTGAGGACTGCCCAAGCCCATCTGAATCGGTAAGTTACACTGTTTATTGAGATATTAATAGCGAGTCACTGCATAATTAATCACTTATAGTCTAGTATAAGTATTAAGATAATGAAATGATGATCAAATTGTTTGTGATGCTGGTGTAATACTTTCTCAGTTCTGCATCTGTAGTAGACTATAAAACAGCAACCAGTGTTCCTATATGATGTGCAGGGTTTTGTTCCAGCCCAGCAGTAAAACATTTGCAGCACATCTTGTAGCTCTCCATGACCAAAAGGGGTTATAACCTGGTCGTACAGCTGGTCAGATCACTAGTTATAGATCACCTGAGTGTACAGGTGATCAGATCACTAGTTATAGATCACCTGAGTGTACAGGTGGTCAGATCACTAGTTATAGATAATTTGGGCATACAGGTGATCAGATCACTAGTTATAGATCACCTGAGTGTACAGGTGGTCATATCACTAGTTATAGATCCCCTGAGTGTACAGGTGGTCAGATCACTAGTTATAGATCACCTGAGTGTACAGGTGGTCAGATCACTAGTTATAGATAATTTGGGCATACAGGTGATCAGATCACTAGTTATAGGTCACCTGAGTGTACACATGGTCAGATCACTAGTTATAGATCACCTGCGTGTACAGGTGGTCAGATCACTAGTTATAGATCACCTGAGTGTACAGGTGGTCAGATCACTAGTTATAGATCACCTGAGTGTACAGGTGGTCAGATCACTATTTATAGATCACCTAAGTGTACAGGCGGTCAGATCACTAGTTATAGATAATTTGGGCATACAGGTGGTCAGATCACTAGTTATAGATCACCTGAGTGTACAGGTGGTCAGATCACTAGTTATAGATCACCTGAGTGTACAGGTGGTCAGATCACTAGTTATAGATCACCTGAGTGTACAGGTGGTCAGATCACTAGTTATAGATAATTTGGGCACACAGGTGATCAGATCACTAGTTATAGATCACCTGAGTGTACAGGTGGTCAGATCACTAGTTATAGATCACCTGAGTGTACAGGTGGTCAGATTAGGGGATAAAGATCACTGTTTTATTTTTATTAAGGTGTATTACAACCTGTATGTTACTGAGTTGATCACACATTTTATTTCCAGGAGAGAGGAGGACAGAAAGGAGTGCGTGTGGACCGGAGAGGTAAAAGAAGAGTGAAGAACAGAGACGCTGCCAGGAAGAGCAGGAAAAAACAGACGGAGAGAGCAGACATTCTCCACCAGGTCAGTCTGGCTCCTTTATCTTTAACCCAGATTTCTCTCCTCTTCTTTATCCTCTCTTTATCTCATGTTCTTTGTTCTCTCTAACTCTCTTTTCCTTTCTCTTTTTCTTTCTCTCTCACTTCTTAACTTGTCTTGTATATTTTCAGTTTCTCTCTTTCATCCTCAACTCTCTCTCTCGCTCTCATTTCTATTTAAATGTAAGGTCTTTATTGGCATGGGAAACATATGTTTACATTGTCAAAGCAAGTGAAATAGAAAATAAACAAAAGTTAAATAAAAAATGAACAGTAAACATTACACTTTCAAAAGTTCCAAAAGAATTGAAGACATTTCAATTGTCATATTATGTATATCTCTTTATCTCTCTCTCTCTCTCTCTCTCTCTCTCTCTCTCTCTCTCTCTCTTTATCTCTCTCTCTCTCTCTCTTTATCTCTCTCTCTTTATATCTCTCTCTCTCTCTCTTTATCTCTCTCTCTCTCTTTATCTCTCTCTCGGTCTCTCTTTACCTGTTTCTCTCTCTTTATCTCTCTTTATCTCTCTTTATCTCTCTTTATCTCTCTATCTCTCTTTATCTCTCTTTATCTCTCTTCATCTATCTTTATCTCTCTCTCTCTCTCTCTCTGTCTCTCTCTCTCTCTCTTTCTCTGTCTCTCTCTCTCTTTCTCTGTCTCTCTCTCTCTGTCTCTTTATCTCTCGCGGCCTCTGTCTCTCTCTCTCTTTCTCTGTCTCTCTCTCTCTGTCTCTTTATCTCCCGCGGCCTCTGTCTCTCTCTCTCTTTCTCTGTCTCTCTCTAACTCTCTCCCCCTACCTCCCACATTCCCATTGTTCACTTCCTCCTGTGCGTACTCTCATGCATGTGGTTTATAGTAAGGCTGGTTACTCACAGAGAGGGCCAGGGATCGATAACTATGGTGTGTGTGTGATGCAATCTGCCTGTGCAGTCAGAGCATTTCTGGGAAACCCTTGCTCTAAAGAGAAACCCTCCCTGCCTCTCTCCTCCCCTCTCACCCCTCCCTGCCTCTCTCCTCCCCTCTCACCCCTCCCCGCCTCTCTCCTCCCCCTCTCACCCCTTCCCTGCCTCTCTCCTCCCCCTCTCACCCCTCCCTGCCTCTCTCCTCTCCCTCTCACCCCTCCCTGCCTCTCTCCTCCCCCTCTCACCCCTCCCTGCCTCTCTCCTCCCCCTCTCACCCTCCCTGCCTCTCTCCTCCCCCTCTCACCTCTCCCTGCCTCTCTCCTACCTTCTCACCCCTCCCTGCCTCTCTCCTCCCTCCCTCATTCCCTCTCTCCCTTCCTCAGAGTACACTACATAGGGAATAGGGTGGCAACTTTATTTATGACACTCACACCACCACCAGCTAACTACTGAAACTACACACTACTGTTTTACCAGGTAGCGGTGTAGCTAACTACTGGAACTATACACTACTGTTTTACCATGTAGCGGTGTAGCTAACTACTGGAGCTACACACTACTGTTTTACCATGTAGCGGTGTAGCTAACTACTGGAACTACACACTACTGTTTTACCAGGTAGCGGTGTAGCTAACTACTGGAGCTACACACTACTGTTTTACCAGGTAGCGGTGTAGCTAACTACTGGAACTACACACTACTGTTTTACCAGGTAGCGGTGTAGCTAACTACTGGAGCTACACACTACTGTTTTACCAGGTAGCGGTGTAGCTAACTACTGGAACTACACACTACTGTTTTACCAGGTAGCGGTGTAGCTAACTACTGGAACTACACACTACTGTTTTACCAGGTAGCGGTGTAGCTAACTACTGGAACTACACACCACCAACATGTAGCTTTCCTTCTTCCAGTGTGAAAGTAGCTTGGTAGCTTGGTAGCTTGGTGAACTGTATTTTCAGAGTGGCTTCCCCAACACCGCAAGTCAGACACACACATTTTTATAGGGCCGTTTAGTTCAGAAACTCTGCAGGCTATCCCTAACCTCTGTCCTAGAATCAGAGCCAACTTTCACTTTCTCTCTCTTCAAACCACAATTACCTCTGTCTAAGAACGGAATGTTCCACCAGTGGAATGGAGTGAGCTCCAAAGGTCCTGGGGCAGTGACCATTTTTTTAAAAATTATTATTGTTTTGTCTCTGTACTCCAGTACTTTTGATTTTAAATTATACAATTACTACGAGGTTAAAGTGCAGACTGTCATCTTTAATTTTAGGGTATTTTCATATCAGGTGAACAGTTTAGAAATTACACCACTTTTTGTACATAGTCCCCCCCCCCCCATTTCATGGGACCAAAAGTGTTGGGACAAATTCACTTGTGTATTGATGTAGTCAAAAGTTCAGTATTTGGTCCCATATTCCTAGCACGTATTGACGACATCAAGCTTGTGACTCTACAAATTTGTTGGATGCATTTGCTGTTTGTTTTGGTTGTGTTTCAGATTATTTTGTGCCCAATAGAAATGAAATGGTAAATAATGTATTGTGTCATTTTAGAGTCACTTTTATTGTAAATAAGAATATAATGTTTCTAAACACGTCTACATTAATGTGAATGCTAAAATGATTACGGATAATCCTCAATGAATCGTGAATAATTATGAGTGAGAAAGTTACAGACGCACAAATATCATACCTGCAAATATCATACATGCTAACCTCTCACCATTACAATAACAGTTAGCATTTTGGGGGGGGGGTGTATGATATTTGTGTCTAACTTTGTCACTCATAATTATTCATTATTTACCATTCATTTGTCTCAATACTTTTGGTCCCTAAAAAGGGGGGGACTACGTACAAAGAAGTTAATTAATTTCTAAACGGTTCACACGATAAGGATGAAAACACCCTCAAATTAAAGATGACAGTCTGCACCTTAACCTCGTAGTCACTGTCTGATTTAAAATCCAACGTTCTGGAGTACAGAGCCAAAACAACAACAACAAAAATGTCACTTTTGTAGCTCACTGTAGGTTTGTGTGTGTGTGTTTGCATATTAGTATTTCTAATAATAGCAATGCTAACCAACATATCTCTCTCTCTCTTTCTCTCTCTCTCTAGGATCTACAGACCTTGGAAAGTTCTAACTCAGCTCTAGAGAAGGAGATTGCTGGTCTGAGAAGAGAGTTCCGGCTCTACACAGCCACCCTGGAGCAACATGAATCTGCCTGCACCCTCCGGCCCTCCTCTATACCCGCCAATATCCCCTGCTGCCAGATCCTGTCCCCCTCCGCGTCATCTATTGCCCCTGTGACTACCCCTATACCCGCTGTGTCCCCTCAAACTACCCCGGCACCCGCTGTGTCCCCTCAAACTACCCCGGCACCCGCTGTGTCCCCTCAAACCACCCCGGGCTCTCTTCTTGCCCCAGTACCTGGAGGGCAGAGGACTAGTTTATCTGCCCCTGCCTCTTCACCACTCCCCACTCTCGTCACTGTTCCTTCAACTGCCCATGTGACTAACCCCTACCCTTTGCTTTCCACTCTATACTCCCCAATATCTAATATTGCCTCTCTGATTGCCCCAAACAATATTTGTGCCTTTCCAATTACCCCAAAAACGAATATTTCCCCTCTAACTACCTCGATAAATAATCTTGCCCATTCAACTACCCCAATAACTAATCTTGCCCCTCCAACTATCCCTGCTCCTACTCTGTCACCCATCTCCTACCCTCTGACCATGTACCCTCTGAACTTGTCTACCCCAGCCATTGAACCCCCAATAGAATTGTCCCTCTCCGACATCCTGGACAGTCCTGATTGGCTCTGCGACCCTGCATCACCCACCTGGGGCGAGTTCTAATGGACCAATCACACTGTTTGGCGAATGGTTGAAAGCAGTCGGTGGTTCCTCGGCCCTATTGCCTCTGACCACAGAACATCAGTACTGATTTTCTGGCAATTTTCTGACGAATCTCCACGTTGAATCTCCACTGTCCGTCGACAGACGGTGACAGGTGATCTACAGTCAACGTCTGTGATGATGTGTCTTTCACGGAGTAAGATTCCTGGCACCCTGTGAAAGACTCATTTAGGTTTCTGTAGAAAAGAACAGAAAGACACTTAAAATGTATGGACTCTGGTGTTTGTTGGTACATGTATATACCAAGCACATGTAATGGTTGTTCACATCTTGTGAGGAATTCTGTAGCTGTTATGTTGATTTACGGTTTGTGTTTTTGAATAACCGGCCCTGTTCATTGGTCATAACAGACTATTGGCCCTGTTCATTGGTCATAACTGACTATTGGAACCGATCATTGATCATAACAGACTATTGGCCCTGATCATTGGTCATAACAGACTATTGGCCCTGTTCATTGGTCATAACTGACTATTGGCCCTGTTCATTGGTCATAACAGACTATTGGCCCTGTTCATTGGTCATAACAGACTATTGTCCATGTTCATTGGTCATAACTGACTATTGGCCCTGTTCATTGGTCATAACAGACTATTGGCCCTGTTCATTGGTCATAACAGACTATTGGCCCTGATCATTGGTCATAACAGACTATTGGCCTTGTTCATTGGTCATAACTGACTATTGGCCCTGTTCATTGGTCATAACAGACTATTGTCCATGTTCATTGGTCATAACTGACTATTGGCCCTGTTCATTGGTCATAACAGACTATTGGCCCTGTTCATTGGTCATAACAGACTATTGGCCCTGATCATTGGTCATAACAGACTATTGGCCTTGTTCATTGGTCATAACTGACTATTGGCCCTGTTCATTGGTCATAACAGACTATTGGCCCTGTTCATTGGTCATAACTGACTATTGGAACCGATCATTGATCATAACAGACTATTGGCCCTGATCATTGGTCATAACAGACTATTGGCCCTGTTCATTGGTCATAACAGACTATTGTCCATGTTCATTGGTCATAACTGACTATTGGCCCTGTTCATTGGTCATAACAGACTATTGGCCCTGTTCATTGGTCATAACAGACTATTGGCCCTGATCATTGGTCATAACAGACTATTGGCCTTGTTCATTGGTCATAACTGACTATTGGCCCTGATCATTGGTCATAACAGACTATTGGCCTTGTTCATTGGTCATAACAGACTATTGGCCCTGATCATTGGTCATAACAGACTATTGGCCCTGATCAACTTCTTTGAGAGTAGAATAATTGATTGATTGATTGTAATAATATGTTTAACTCTTCATTAGAACCTCACATATTGAGTTAATTTATTTGTGTATAAAATCAACAATTCAATGGACTTTCAAACCTTTTAAGTGTGATTTTAATTCATTGTAAAAAGCTGCAAATGTATTGAACAGGCTATAGACAAAAGGAATAGCATATGACTACTATATTTGGAAAACCACATCTCGTACAGTATAAACTACGTCTATATTCAAAATATCCCAGATGTAGGTTTAAACACAGGATATACAGGTTTCTGCCAAAATAAGGGAAACTCCAACATAAAGTGTCTTAATGAGACGTTGGGCCGCCGCCAGAACAGATGCAACTTGGGTAGTGCCTTCAGAAAGTATTCAGACCCCCTTGACCTTCTCCACATTTTGTTACGTTACAGCTTTATTCTTAAATTGTATTTTTTCCTCATCAATCTACACACAATACCGCATAATGACATCACAATACCCCATAATGACATCACAATACCCCATAATGACATCACAATACCCCATAACGACAAAGCAAAAAGAGGTTTTTAGAAATGTTTGCAAATGTATTACAAATTTTTTTTTTTTTTAAATGAAATATCACATTTACATAGGCATTCAGAGCCTTTACTCAGTACTTTGTTGAAGCACCTTTGGCAGCGATTACAGACTCAAGTCTTCTTTGGTATGACGCTACAGGCTTGGCACACCTGTATTTAAGGAGTTTCTCCCATTCTTCTCAGCAGATCCTCTCAAGCTCTGTCAGTTTGGATGGGGGGTGTTGCTGCACAGCTATTTTCAGAAAATTAACACGTGAAAAGATTACTGGGAATGAACGTGGACATCTTCAATATGTACCCATTGTTTTTTATATATACAGTTAAAGCAGGAGGTTTACATACACTTAAGTTGGAGTCATTAAAACTTGTTTTTAAAGGCAAGAAGGGCCTTCTATGCCATCAAAAGGAACATACAATTTGACTTACCAATTAGGATCTGGCTAAAATTACACCGCTCACCAACCAAGAATTCACAAAATGGGACAAACACCAAATTGAGACTCTGCATGCAAAATTCTGCAAAAATATCCCCCGTGTACAATGTGAAACACCAAATAATGCATGCAGAGCAGAATTAGGCCGATACCCACTAATTATCAAAATCCAGAAAAGAGCAGTTAAATTCTATAACCACCTAAAAGGAAGCGATTCCCAAACCTTCCATAACAAAGCCATCACCTACAGAGAGATGAACCTGGAGAAGAGTCACCTAAGCAAGCTGGTCCTGGGGCTCTATTCACAAACACACCCTACAGAGCCCCAGGACAGCAGCACAATTAGACCCAACCAAACCATGAGAAAACAAAAAGATAATTACTTTGACACATTAGAAAGAATTAACAAAAAAACAGCAATAGAATGCTATTTGGCCCTAAACAGAGAGTATCCAGTGGCAGAATACCTGACCACTGTGACTGACCCAAACTTAAGGAAAGCTTTGACTATGTACAGACTCAGTGAGCATAGCCTTGCAATTGAGAGAAGACCGGCTATGAATGAGGTGGAAACTGCCACAAGAAAAGGGCAACCAGTGAAGCAGAATCACCATACAACCCATATTTATGTTTATTTATTTTCCCTTTTGTACTTTAACTATTTGCGCATAGTTACAACACTGTATATAGACATAATATAACATTTGAAATGTCTTTTATTATTTTGGAACTTTTTGAGTGTAATGTTAACTGTTAATTTTGTACTGTTTATTTGACTTTTTGTTTATTACTTATTTCACTTGCTTTGGCAATGTAAACATGTGGTTTCCATGCCAATAAAGCCCCTTGAATTGAAATGAATTGAGAGACAGAGAGAGGAAACATTACCACACCACTGGGGAGACACCGAGCACTGGTAATCAACGGTAACGGCTACTAACCGGGTTGATACAGATGATTCCTTCACAAACAAAGCGCGTGTGGACACCAGGCACGAGAGCGTGAGCGAGGCTAGAATCAATAGCCGAAGGTGTTTACCTCGTCTGCGAGACACGGTAGACGCGCGCAGAGGCGAGGGAAGGAAGGGAGGAAAAGGCGGTGAGAAGGAGGGAAAACAGACAGCGGTGAACAATCGGTGGGTGTATCTTAGCTAGAGGAACAGAAGGAGCGCAGGTCGGATAAAAGGATAAACGCTGCTCTTTTATTTATTTATTAAAAAAAAAAAACATTTTAAAGATGGGGGAGTGAAAGAGCGTGTGCGCCCGTCGTGTCATAACGCATCCACCGACTAGCCCAAGACAAGCGCGCCACCGTCCGTCCATGGCGTAAAAACAGCGGGTAAGTCTACATAAATATAACTGAAATAATTAAATAATTCGCTGTGGCGAGAAGAGCGTCATCCGCAGTGTGTCTCTCTCTCCTTGCACCACCTAAGTGCAGCTGAGACAGAAGAGAGACGAGGATACAGCAGGGAGGGGAGAGAGAGAAACCGCTTCCCTTACCGAATCAAGGAGAGGAGACGCGACTTGCAGACAGAAAATAACGGGAATATACCTAACGTATCTGTGACCAACCGGCACTGCGAAGGTTTTGGAGGTGTTTTTAACGGTGAGCAGGGATTCGGTGTTGCAGCGGCCTACCTGAAGAACCGCACATGTCGGCACGTTCGAGCACCCCATCTCCATCCCCGCCCTGCGCGGAGCCCTGTTCGGTCTGAAACGGCAGGGCCAGGCGGGTTACCGAATATCGGAACCGTTCACGGAACCGGGGAACAGTGATGCGTTATCGAAGCGGAATCAGATCGACGATTTTATGATATGAGTCTGGTATGACCTAATCAATTAATGATTTATTATTCATTGATGTGGACGGACCAATCAAACGACTGATTTTATGGATTCATGTTGTTGACGTTTTCTTGAATGGAATAATTCCAATAACCGGTGCTCTGGTAGTTCTGCTTTATCGGTGTGATGTGCTTTATGTAAGGATCCATAGGCTATAGGCTAGGCTATATCCATGACAGAAATATATAAATAAATACCAAATTTAGGCCGATGACAGGCTGATGACGCCAATACGGCAAAGCAACCCTCACAGTTGTAACCTAAATAATCCACGTGCTTCTTCCTGGCGGTCAGTAGATACATGGATCATTTCCGTTAGATCAATGCGCTTGTCTTTGTGTAAAAATATGTTTCGTTATTTCAAAAACGACTGGAGCAACGTTTTTTTCCTCCCTCGGCTGTATTGAGACGGTATAGGCAGCAGGCAGGCAGTCACAAGGTGCGAAACGAATTGAACTTCAAGCAACAGCAGAACACACACACACACACACACAGCCTATTTATTTTACCCTCCTGTCCTCTAATCTTCCATCCATCCATCTCTGGACTGCAGCACTCCGTCTCTATCCCTCCCTCCTTCCTCCCTCCTTCATCTAATTCCTCACTATGTTTTATTCCCAGATTATCCATTTTGATTTAAGAAAATAATTACGTATTGGATCTATAAGAGGTTTTAAAAAACAGTTTTTCGCCTCCATCCTGTACACCTCTCCTTCACTATCATATCATCGGTGCATCTGGTCACACACACACACACATTTGACACACACACCGGGCCGCTCGCTAACACGGCACGGCAACGATGGAGACGACTAAACTGCCCCCGACCAGCCCTTCCTCCCCGACCACCGGGTTCTCGGTCCCATCAGCGGAGAAGGTGGATGGGTTTCCCCGGCGGTCGATGCGCAGAGCCCGGCAGAGGCGCTCCCACTCCTCGTCCCAGTTCCGCTACCAGAGCTCCCAGGTCGAGCTGACGCCGCTGCCGCTACTCAAAGGTGGGTTGTATAGTCAGTCATACCTCCTCGTCAAGGTCTATTCTGTTTAGGCCTGTTGTAGGAGGCTACTATTTTAAGTCATATACCTCCGCGTCAATGTATTTGATAAAGAGTCTTGTCTTATTCTATGTACACTCTAAGAGAAAAAGGTGCTATCTACAACCTAACAGGTCTCATCAGCTGTCCCCATAGGAGAACCCTTTGAAAAAAAAACATTTTGGTTCCAGGTAGTACCCTTTTTGTATTCCACGTAGAACCCTTTCCACACAGGGCTCTACATGGAACCCAAATGGGTTCTTCCTGGAACCAAAAATGGGTCTCCTATGGGGACAGCCAAAGAACCCTTTTGAAACCATTTATTCTAAGAGTGTACTCTCCAACCCTGTTCCTGGAGAGATATCTTCCTGTAGGTTTTAACTCCAACTCTGTTCCTGGAGAGATATCTTCCTGTAGGTTTTAACTCCAACCCTGTTCCTGGAGAGATATCTTCCTGTAGGTTTTTATTTATTTATTTGATTTATTTCACCTTTATTTAACCAGGTAGTCTAGTTGGGAACAAGTTCTAATTTGCAACTGTGACCTGGCCAAGATAAAGCAAAGCAATGTGAACAGACAGCAACACAGAGTTACACATGGAATAAACAAAACATACAGTCAATAACACAGAGATACACATGGAATAAACAAAACATACAGTCAATAACACAGAGATACACATGGAATAAACAAAACATACAGTCAATAACACAGAGATACACATGGAATAAACAAAACATACAGTCAATAACACAGAGATACACATGGAATAAACAAAACATACAGTCAATAATACTGTAGAACAAAAGAAAACAAAAAGTATATATACAGTGTGTGCAAATGAGGTAAGATAAGGGAGTTAAGGCAATAAATAGACCGTGGAGGTGAAGTAATTACAATATAGCAATTAAAACACTGGAATGGTAGATCGGCAGAAGATGAATGTGCAGGTAGAGATACTGGGGTGCAAAGGTTTTAACTCCAACCCTGTTCCTGGAGAGATACCTTCCTGTAGGTTTTAACTCCAACCCTGTTCCTGGAGAGATATCTTCCTGTAGGTTTTAACTCCAACCCTGTTCCTGGAGAGATACCTTCCTGTAGGTTTTAACTCCAACCCTGTTCCTGGAGAGATACCTTCCTGTAGGTTTTAACTCCAACCCTGTTCCATGGAGTGATACCTTCCTGTAGGTTTAAACTCCAACCCTGTTCCTGGAAAGAGACCCTCCTGTAGGTTTGAACTCCAACCCTGTTCCTGGAGAGATACCTTCCTGTAGGTTTAAACTCCAACCCTGTTCCATGGAGTGATACCTTCCTGTAGGTTTGAACTCCAACCCTGTTCCTGGAAAGAGACCCTCCTGTAGGTTTGAACTCCAACCCTGTTCCTGGAAAGAGACCCTTCGCCCAACACCAGTTGTAATTAGCCTGATGCAGCTTATCAACCAGTTAACTATTAGAATCATGTGGGCTAGAATACGGTTGGAGCTACTAGTTGTAGTTGTAGTTCTAGGTGTAGTTGTAGTTCTAGGTGTAGTTGTAGTTGTGGTTGTAGTTCTAGTTGTGGTTGTAGTTCTAGTTCTAGTTCTAGTTGTGGTTGTAGTTCTAGTTGTAGTTCTAGTTGTGGTTGTAGTTCTAGTTGTAGTTCCAGGTGTAGTTCTAGTTCTAGGTGTAGTTCTATATGTAGTTGTAGTTCTAGGTGTAGTTGTAGTTGTGGTTGTAGTTGTAGTTGTGGTTGTAGTTCTAGTTGTAGTTCTAGTTGTGGTTGTAGTTCTAGTTGTAGTTCCAGGTGTAGTTCTAGTTCTAGGTGGAGTTCTAGATGTAGTTGTAGTTGTAGTTCTAGGTGTTGTTGTAGGTGTAGGTGTAGTTCTAGTTGTAGTTCTAGTTGTAGTTGTAGTTACAGGTGTAGTTCTAGTCCTAGGTGTAGTTCTAGATGCAGTTGTAGTTCTAGGTGTAGTTGTAGTTCTAGGTGTTGTTGTAGTTGTAGTTGTGGTTGTAGTGCTAGTTGTAGTTGTAGTTGTAGTTCTAGTTGTGGTTGTAGTTATAGTTGTAGTTCTAGTCCTAGGTGTAGTTCTAGATGTAGTTGTAGTTGTAGTTCTAAATGTAGTTGTAGTTCTAGGTGTTGTTGTAGGTGTAGTTCTAGTTCTAGTTGTAGTTGTAGTTCTCCTATTAAGCACGATAGAATAATAACATACAACTATCATTATTATAAGAATCTGGATTTATTTAGAGTGTAAAACATCCCTGTAGGTAAAACCCAGAGAGGAGTGCTGATCTAGGATGAGTTTTGTCTTTGAGATAATAATGAATAAAGGGAACCTGGTCTCAGATCAGGTCTCCTAAACTGAGACGTTTTGTGATGACAGGCTCCGTATTATAATAACAATACCATTGGATTTAGAATAATACAATACTAGAAACATTCGTCCTCTAGAGCTCCACGTCTCCCTCAGACTGCCTGTTAGCCTTGCGCTCCTGCCCAGCTTTGATGTCCTCCCCTGGGGCTACAGCATCAGCCTCCCTCTCTGGTCATGGGTCTCCATGCTTTAGCTAACATGCTAACGATGCTAAGGTCACATTTTCACCCACAGGCTAGATTCTCTCCTCTCCTCTCCTCTCCTCTCCTCTCCTCTCCTCTCCTCTCCTCTCCTCTCCTCTCCTCTCCTCTCCTCTCCTCTCTCCTACTCTCCCATCTCTTCCTCTCTCCTCTTCTCTCTCCTTATCTCCTCCCCTCTCCTCATCTCCTCTCCCCTCTCCTCCTCTCATAGTTTTATGATGTACTATTTGATCTGTATTTAACCAGGAAGTTGAGACAAACATATTGTCTATCTAGAGGGCAGCTACAAAAAGGCACCCTACCCTGGCACCCTATTCCCTATGTAGGACACTACTTTTGACCAGAGCCCTATGGACCCTAATCGAAAGTAGTGCACTACATAGGGAATATGGTTCCCCTGTAATGTAGAACCTTACAACATTATCCACACATATTCCTTTTGCTGAATCAAATTTCACTCTGAATCAATTCTAATTCGAATCATTCTGATTATCAGAATAATTTTGAATCTACTCAAATCTGAATCTGTTCTAATCAAACTGAATACAGCAAACAATGAAAGTACAATTTGAGAAGTGAAATGCAAACACAGTTTATGGGCATAGACCACCCGGTAGAATCTAGAGGCATAAGGCAGTCTACCTACTTGAGGGGTGTGTGTGAGTGTAGTGTGTGAGTGTGTGTGAGTGTAGTGTGTGTGTGTGAGTGTAGTGTGTGTGTAGTGTGTGTGTAGTGTAGTGTGTGTGTGTGAGTGTGTGTGTGTGTGTGTGAGTGTAGTGTGTGAGTGTAGTATGTGAGTGTAGTGTGTGTGTAGTAGCCTTGCTCCCTAAGATAGAAAAGAGAGTTTGTCCTGTGAGAGAAAGAGAGAGAGGGAGAGATAGTTAAAGAGAGAGAAATGGAGGTTGAGAAAGAAAGGGAGAGAGAGACAGAGAGAGACAGAGAGAGAGACAGACAGAGAGAGAGAGCTGTGGGGGAGTAGGGGACCTTAAAATCAGTAACAACTGAGGCATCAATGATGTCCTGAAAAACATCATAACCACAGAGATAGGATGTGTGGGTCTGTCTGTGTGCTCACGTGTGTGGGTGTGTGTGTGAGACACTCTTGAAATAGCCCTTTGCCGTGATCTTATGTGGTCAATTACATCTCACAATAGAAGCTTATTTATCTTTTATAGCCTAGAACTCCTCAATAGACATCTATGATCTATTATCTCAGTTTAAACTACAACCCCTCAATAGACATCTATGATCTATTATCTCAGTTTAAACTAGAACCCCTCAATAGTGTGTGTGTGTCTGTGTGTATTAGTGTAATATGTGTGTGTGTGTCTGTATGTAAGGGAGCGGCCAGCTGGAGAGGTATAGAGTTACATAAGATGCAGAATCCTCTCCTGATCAATATGGGGGGTGGGGGGAGGACAGAGAGAGAGAGAGGGAGAGAAAGAGATAGAGGAAGAGGGGGAAAGAGGAGGGAGAGAGAGAGGGAGAGACGTGTAGGGAGAGAAAGGTAGAGAGAGGTGATGAGAGCAAAGAAGAGGGAAGAAAATTAAGAAGGGAGAGAATCTACATTTACAGGTGTAGGAATGGAGAGAGGGAAGGGAGATGAGAGGAGAGGAAGAGTGGAAAGGAAGAGAGGAGAGAGAGAGAAAGAGGAGAGAGAGAGAGGAAAAAGAGGAGAGAGGAAGAGAGTGGAGAGAGGAAGAGAGTGGAGAGAGAAGAGAGGAGAGGAGAGAGAGAGGAGAGGAGAGAGGAAGGGAGAGGAAGAGAGAGGAGAGAGGAAGAGAGTGGAGAAGAGAGGAGAGGAGAAAGAGAGGAGAAGAGAGAGGAGAGGAGAGGGGGGAGGAAGAGAGAGGAGAGAGGAGAGAGGAAGAGAGAGGAGAGAGGAGAGAGAAGAGAGGAGAGAGAAGAGAGGAGAGGAGAGGAGAGGAGAGGGGAGAGAGAAGAGAGGAGAGGAGAGAGAAGAGGGGAGAGGAGAGAGGTGAGGAGAGGAGAGGAGAGAGGAAGGGAGAGGAAGAGAGAGGAAGAGAGAGGAGAGAGAAGAGAGGAGAGGAGAGAGAGAGGAGAGGAGAGAGAAGAGAGGAGAGGAGAGAGAGGAGAGAGGAAGAGAGAGGAGAGAGAAGAGAGGATAGGAGAGAGAAGAGAGGAGAGAGAGGAGAGAGGAAGAGAGAGGAGAGAGAAGAGAGGAGAGAGAAGAGAGGAGAGGAGAGAGGAAGGGAGAGGAAGACAGAGGAGAGAGGAAGAGAGAGGAGAGAGAAGAGAGGAGAGGAGAGAGGAAGAGAGAGGAGAGAGAAGAGAGAAGAGGAGAGAGGAAGAGAGAGGAGAGGAGAGAGAGAGGAGAGAGAGAGGAGAGGAGAGAGAGGAGAGGAGAGAGAGGAGAGAGGAAGAGAGAGGAGAGGAGAGAGAGAGAGGCGAGAGGAGAGGAGAGGAGAGAGGAAGAGAGAGGAGAGAGAGAGGAGAGGAGAGGAGAGAGGAAGAGAGAGGAGAGGAGAGAGGAAGAGAGAGGAGAGGAGAGAGGAAGAGAGAGGAGAGGAGAGAGGAAGAGAGAGGAGAGGAGAGAGAGAGGAGAGAGGAGAGAGAGGAGAGGAGAGAGAGAGGAGAGGAGAGAGGAAGAGAAAGGAGCGAGAGAGGAGAGAGAGAGGAGAGAGAGGAGAGAGCGCAGTACAGTGACATTGTTGTGTGAGCAATGGAAAAAAAATAAACATGTTACTGATTCATTCTATATCTTGTCTATCTCCCTTTTCCTCTCTCTCTCTCTCTCGCTGTCTCTCTCTGTCTCTCTGTCTGTCTCTCTGTCTCTCTCTCTCTCCTCTGTCTCTCTCTCTCTCTCTCTCTCTCTCTCTCTCTCTCTCTCTCTCTCTCTCTCTCTCTCTCTCTCTCTCTCTCTCTCTCTCTCTCTCTCTCTCTCTCTCTCGCTGTCTCTCTCTGTCTCTCTGTCTGTCTCTCTGTCTCTCTCTCTCTCTCCCTCTCTCTCCTCTCTCTCTCTCTCTCTCTCTCTCTCTCTCTCTCTCTCTGTCTCTCTCTCTCTGTCTCTCTCTCTCTCTCTCTCCTCTCTCTCTCTCTCTCTCTCTCTGTCTCTCTCTCTGCCTCTCTCTCGCTGTCTCTCTCTGTCTCTCTCTCTCTCTGTCTCTGTCTCTCTCTCGCTCTCTCTCTCTCTCTCTCTCTCTCTCTCTCTCTCTTCCCTCTCTCACTGCATCACAACGTGGGTGAGGTTAGACAGGAAGAGACAGAGAGAGAGAGAGAGAGAGAGACAGAGAGAGAGAGAGACAGAGAGAGAGGAGGAGGAGGGCAGCAGCTAAAATATAGCGTCTAATCGTCACACAACCCACACACACACACACACACACACACACACACACACACACACACACACACACACACACACACACACACACACACACACACACACACACACACACACACACACACACACACACACACACACAGAGCCAAAACATAATACGTGTTATTTAAAGACGAGAGCAGTAGTTGCTCATCTCATTTAGAAAGCTACAGAGAGAAGGAGAGAGGGGGAGGGAGGGAGGTTAGGGAAGAGAGGTACCCAGAGGGATGGAGGGAGAGGGGGGAAAGAGAGCGAGAGACAGAGGAGCAACAGAGATTATGTCATCCTTTAACCCTATATACACCTCTCTCTCTCTCTCCTCTCTCTCACCTATCTCTGTCCTCTCTCTCCTCTCTCTCTCCCTCTCTCTCTGGAGGGGTGAGAGGGAAGGAGGGAAGGAGGGGTGAGAGGGATGGAGAGGTGAGGAGGGGTGAGAGGGAAGGAGAGGTGAGTAGGGGTGAAAGGGATGAGAGGGATGAGAAGAGGGTTGGAGAGGTGCAGAGGGAGAAATATGTACTGAACTTTTAACATAGACTTTGGACATTTAGCTCTCACAAAGGAGTATTACCTTGCTGTGATTACCTTGCTATGACTACCGTGTTGTAATTACCTTGATGTGATTACCTTGGTGTGATTACCTTGGTGTGATTACCTTGTTGTGATTACCTTGGTGTGATTACCTTGGTGTGATTACCTTGCTGTGATTACCTTGATGTGATTACCTTGCTATGACTACCGTGTTGTAATTACATTGGTGTGATTACCTTGGTGTGATTACCTTGCTGTGATTACCTTGATGTGATTACCTTGCTGTGATTACCTTGATGTGATTACCTTGATGTGATTACCTTGCTGTGATTACCTTGCTGTGATTACCTTGATGTGATTACCTTGATGTGATTACCTTGGTGTGATTACCTTGCTGTGATTACCTTGCTGTGATTACCTTGGTGTCATCAAGAAGTGCAGCCTGTTGGTTGAAACTGTTTTGACTGTTTAACCTCTCCATCTCTACATCCCTCTCTCCTTCTGTCTCTCCTTCCGTCTCTCCTTCCGTCTCTCCTTCCGTCTCTCCATCCGTCTCTCCATCCGTCTCTCCATCCCTCTCTCCTTCCGTCTCTCCATCCGTCTCTCCATCCCTCTCTCCTTCCGTCTCTCCTTCCGTCTCTCCATCCCTCTCTCCTTCCGTCTCTCCATCCGTCTCTCCATCCCTCTCTCCATCCGTCTCTCCATCCCTCTCTCCTTCCGTCTCTCCATCCGTCTCTCCATCCGTCTCTCCATCCCTCTCTCCTTCCGTCTCTCCTTCCGTCTCTCCATCCATCCCTCTCTCCTTCCGTCTCTCCATCCGTCTCTCCATCCCTCTCTCCTTCCGTCTCTCCATCCGTCTCTCCATCCGTCTCTCCATCCCTCTCTCCTTCCGTCTCTCCATCCCTCTCTCCATCCGTCTCTCCGTCCCTCCTCCAGATGCCCCAGTGGCAGAGCTCCATAACCTGTTCTGTAAGAAGCTGCAGCAGTGCTGTGTCCTCTTTGACTTCCTGGACTGTGTGGCCGACCTCAAGGGGAAGGAGATCAAACGAGCTGCGCTCAACGAGCTGGTGGAGTCTGTTGCAACCAGCAGAGGAGTTCTGATAGAGCCACTCTACCCAGAGGCTATTAAGATGGTGAGAGAGGAGAGGGGGGAGGGAGGGAGGGGAAAGAGAGGGAGGGAGAAGAGAGAGGAGAGGAGGAGAGAGAGAGGGAGGGGGAGATAGGAAGAGAGAGGAGAGGAGGGGTGAGAGAGGAGAGGAGGAGAGAGAGAGGGAGGGGAGATGGGAAGAGAGAGGAGAGGGGGAGATGAGGAGGGAAGGAGGGAGTGAACGGAGAGAGGGAGAGAGAGGAGAATAGAGGAGAGGACGAGGGAGGGAGAGAGGGGAGAGTGAGGGTGAGAGGAGAGAGATGGAGGGATGAGAGGAGGGTGGGAGAGATGGAGGGAGACCGGTCTATTAGCACACTATATTGTGAAGACGGTGCCATTTGGGACACAGCTGGATTAACATTAAATTATAAAAGAGCCAGAGTGGAGGAGAGAGAGAAAGCAGAGCGGTAGAGAGGAAATGAGAGAGAGGTAGAGGGGAAATGAGAGAGAGAGATAGCAGAGAGGTAGAGAGAGGAAATGAGAGAGGGAGGGATAGCAGAGAGGTAGAGAGAGGGAGGGATAGCAGAGAGGTAGAGAGAGGGAGAGATAGCAGAGAGGTAGAGAAAGGGAGAGATAGCAGAGAGGTAGAGAGAGGGAGGGATAGCAGAGAGGTAGAGAGAGGGAGAGATAGCAGAGAGGTAGAGAGAGGGAGGGATAGCAGAGAGGTAGAGAGAGGAAATGAGAGAGAGAGATAGCAGAGAGGTAGAGAGGAAATGAGAGAGGGAGAGATAGCAGAGAGGTAGAGAGAGGGAGGGATAGCAGAGAGGTAGAGAGAGGAAATGAGAGAGGAAGGGATTGCGGAGAGATAGAGAGAAACGGTTGGATACAAATGAGAGGAGGGATGTATCTTGGACAGAGTGAAGGTAGGATGGATGGAGAGATGGGTGAAAGAGAGAAACTAGAGGGAGGAAGAGGGAGGAGAGGAAGAGGGAGGAGAGGAAGAGGGAGGAGAGGAAGAGTAGAAAGCTGACAGAGGATCTTTTCTATTCTCTTATTCTTCCCCCACTTTCCCTTCCTCCTACCTGCCCCTTCCTCCTGCCTGCCCCTTCCTCCTACCTGCCCCTTCCTCCTACCTGCCCCTTCCTCCTGCCTGCCCCTTCCTCCTACCTGCCCCTTCCTCCTACATGCCCCTTCCTCCTACCTGCCCCTTCCTCCTACCTGCCAATTCCTCCTACCTGCCCCTTCCTCCTGCCTGCCCCTTCCTCCTACCTGCCCCTTCCTCCTACATGCCCCTTCCTCCTACATGCCCCTTCCTCCTACATGCCCCTTTCTCCTACCTGACCCTTCCTCCTACCTGCCCCTTCCTCCTGCCTGCCCCTTCCTCCTACATGCCCCTTCCTCCTACCTGCCCCTTCCTCCTACATGCCCCTTCCTCCTACCTGCCCCTTCCTCCTACCTGCCCCTTCCTCCTACATGCCCCTTCCTCCTACCTGCCCCTTCCTCCTACATGCCCCTTCCTCCTACCTGCCCCTTCCTCCTACATGCCCCTTCCTCCTACATGCCCCTCCCTCCCTCCCTTCCTCCTCCTACATGCCCCTTCCTCCTACCTGCCCCTTCCTCCTACATGCCCCTTCCTCCTACCTGCCCCTTCCTCCTACATGCCCCTTTCTCCTACATGCCCCGTCCTCCTACCTGCCCCTTCCTCCTACCTGCCCCTTCCTCCTCCTCGTTGTCTCGTCTCCTCTGCTACCCTCCCTCCCTCCCTCCCTCCCTCCCTCCCTCCCTCAGATCTCAGTGAATATCTTCAGGACGTTACCTCCCAGTGAGAACCCAGAGTTTGACCCGGAGGAGGATGAACCCACTCTAGAGGCCTCCTGGCCACACCTACAGGTACACATGCACACAAACACACACAGCACCATTTTTCAAAGTAGCCAGTAATCTTATTGTTTTTAGCAACAAAAGTGAAGCGGGCCGTCAGAGACCTAACCTGTTTGTATCTGCATTACAATTTCATCTCTACCTCTGTCTTGTGTGTGTGTGTTCTCAGCTGGTGTACGAGTTCTTTCTGCGTTTCCTGGAGAGCCCAGACTTTCAGCCCTCCATGGCCAAACGCTACGTCGACCAGAAGTTTGTTCTACAGGTACAAAACTGCTTCTTACATAATGTCCGTCTCTTACAATATATCTACTATATCTACAATATATCTACTATATCTACAATATATCTACAATATATCTACTATATCTACAATATATCTACAATATGTCTACAATATATCTACTATATCTACAATATATCTACAATATATCTACTATATCTACAATATATCTACTATATCTACAATATATCTACTATATCTACAATATATCTACTATATCTACAATATATCTACTATATCTACAATATATCTACTATATCTACAATATATCTACTATCTCTACAATATATCTACAATATCTACTATATCTACAATATATCTACTATATCTACAATATATCTACTATATCTACAATATATCTACTATATCTACAATATATCTACTATATCTACAATATATCTACTATATCTACAATATATCTACTATATCTACAATATATCTACAATATATCTACTATATCTACAATATATCTACTATATCTACAATATATCTACTATATCTACAATATATCTACTATATCTACAATATATCTACTATATCTACAATATATCTACTATATCTACAATATATCTACTATATCTACAATATATCTACTATATATCTACTATATCTACAATATATCTACTATATCTACAATATATCTACAATATATCTACAATATATCTACTATATCTACAATATATCTACTATATCTACAATATATCTACAATATATCTACAATATATCTACTATATCTACAATATATCTACTATATCTACAATATATCTACTATATCTACAATATATCTACTATATATCTACTATATCTACAATATATCTACTATATCTACAATATATCTACAATATATCTACTATATATCTACTATATCTACAATATATCTACTATATCTACAATATATCTACAATATATCTACAATATATCTACAATATATCTACTATATCTACAATATATCTACTATATCTACAATATATCTACTATATCTACAATATATCTACTAAATCTACAATATATCTACTATATCTACAATATATCTACTATATCTACAATATATCTACTATATCTACAATATATCTACTATATATCTACTATATCTACAATATATCTACTATATCTACAATATATCTACAATATATCTACAATATATCTACTATATCTACAATATATCTACTATATATCTACTATATCTACAATATATCTACTATATCTACAATATATCTACAATATATCTACAATATATCTACTATATCTACAATATATCTACTATATATCTACTATATCTACAATATATCTACTATATCTACAATATATCTACTATATCTACAATATATCTACAATATATCTACTATATCTACAATATATCTACAATATGTCTACAATATATCTACTATATCTACAATATATCTACTATATCTACAATATATCTACTATATCTACAATATATCTACTATATCTACAATATATCTACAATATGTCTACAATATATCTACTATATCTACAATATATCTACAATATGTCTACAATATATCTACTATATCTACAATATATCTACTATATCTACAATATATCTACTATATCTACAATATATCTACTATATCTACAATATATCTACTATATCTACAATATATCTACTATATCTACAATATATCTACAATATATCTACTATATCTACAATATATCTACTATATATCTACTATATCTACTATATCTACAATATATCTACAATATATCTACTATATCTACAATATATCTACTATATCTACAATATATCTACTATATCAACAATATATCTACTATATCTACAATATATCTACTATATATCTACTATATATCTACTATATCTACAATATGTCTACAATACATCTACTATATCTACAATATATCTACAATATCTACAATATATCTACTATATCTACTATATATCTACTATATCTACAATATATCTACTATATCTACAATATATCTACTATATCTACAATATATCTACTATATCTACAATATATCTACTATATCTACAATATATCTACTATATATCTACTATATCTACTATATCTACAATATATCTACAATATATCTACTATATCTACAATATATCTACTATATCTACAATATATCTACTATATCTACTATATATCTACTATATATCTACTATATCTACAATATATCTACTATATATCTACTATATCTACAATATATCTACTATATCTACAATATATCTACTATATCTACAATATATCTACAATATATCTACTATATCTACAATATATCTACTATATATCTACTATATCTACAATATATCTACTATATCTACAATATATCTACTATATATCTACTATATCTACAATATATCTACTATATCTACAATATCTACAATATCTACAATATATCTACTATATATCTACTATATCTACAATATATCTACTATATATCTACTATATCTACAATATCTACAATATATCTACTATATCTACAATATATCTACTATATCTACAATATATCTACTATATCTACAATATATCTACTATATCTACAATATATCTACTATATCTACAATATATCTACAATATATCTACTATATCTACAATATATCTACAATATATCTACTATATCTACAATATCTACTATATCTACAATATATCTACAATATATCTACTATATCTACAATATATCTACTATATCTACAATATATCTACTATAGCTACAATATATCTACAATATATCTACTATATATCTACTATATATCTACTATATCTACAATATATCTACTATATCTACAATATATCTACTATATCTACAATACATCTACTATATCTACAATATATCTACTATATCTACAATATATCTACTATATCTACAATATATCTACTATATCTACAATATCTACAATATATCTACAATATATCTACTATATCTACAATATATCTACTATATCTACTATATCTACAATATATCTACTATATCTACAATACATCTACTATATCTACAATATATCTACTATATCTACAATATCTACAATATATCTACAATATATCTACTATATCTACAATATATCTACTATATATCTACTATATCTACAATATATCTACTATATCTACAATATATCTACTATATCTACAATATCTACTATATCTACAATATATCTACAATATATCTACTATATCTACAATATATCTACTATATCTACAATATATCTACTATATCTACAATATATCTACTATATCTACAATATATCTACTATATCTACAATATATCTACTATATGTCTCCAGTATATCTACAATATATCTACAATATGTCTACAATATATCTACTATATCTACAATATATCTACTATATGTCTCCAGTATATCTACAATATATCTACAATATGTCTACAGTATATCTACAATATGTCTACAATATATCTACAATATATCTACAATATGTCTACAATATATCTACTATATGTCTCCAGTATATCTACAATATATCTACAATATGTCTACAATATATCTACTATATCTACAATATATCTACTATATGTCTCCAGTATATCTACAATATATCTACAATATGTCTACAATATATCTACTATATCTACAATATATCTACTATATGTCTCCAGTATATCTACAATATATCTACAATATATCTACAATATATCTACAATATATCTACTATATCTACAATATATCTACAATATGTCTCCAGTATATCTACAATATATCTACAATATGTCTCCAATATATCTACAATATATCTACAATATGTCTACAATATATCTACTATATATCTACTATATCTACAATATATCTACAATATGTCTATAATATATCTACTATATCTGCAATATATCTACAATATGTCTACAATATATCTACTATATATCTACTATATCTACAATATATCTACAATATGTTTATAATATATCTACTATATCTACAATATATCTACAATATGTCTACAATATATCTACTATATCTACAATATATCTACAATATGTCTCCAATATATCTACAATATGTCTACAATATATCTACTATATCTACAATATGTCTACAATATGTCTACTATATCTACAATATCTACAATATGTCTACAATATGTCTACTATATCTACTATATCTACAATATGTCTACAATATGTCTATCATATCCACTATATTTACAATATCTACAATATATCTACAATATGTCTACAATATGTCTACAATATGTCTACAATATATCTACTATATCTACAATATGTCTACTATATCTACTATATCTACAATATCTACAATATGTCTACAATATGTCTACAATATGTCTACAATATATCTACTATGTCTACTATGTCTACAATATATCTACAATATATCTACAATATGTCTACAATATGTCTACAATATCTACAATATGTCTACAATATGTCTACAATATGTCTACAATATATCTACAATATGTCTACAATATATCTACAATATATCTACAATATGTCTACAATATGTCTACAATATCTACAATATGTCTACAATATGTCTACAATATGTCTACAATATATCTACAATATGTCTACAATATATCTACAATATATCTACAATATATCTACAATATGTCTACAATATGTCTACTATGTCTACAATATGTCTACAATATATCTACTATATCAACTATATCTACTGTATCTACAATATATCTACAATATATCTACAATATGTCTACAATATATCTACAATATATCTACAATATGTCTACAATATGTCTACAATATCTACAATATGTCTACAATATGTCTACAATATGTCTACAATATATCTACAATATGTCTACAATATATCTACAATATATCTACAATATATCTACAATATGTCTACAATATGTCTACTATGTCTACAATATGTCTACAATATGTCTACAATATGTCTACAATATGTCTACAATATATCTACTATATCAACTATATCTACTGTATCTACAATATATCTACAATATGTCTACAATGTGTCTACAATATATCTATAATATGTCTACTATATCTACAATATGTCTACAATATATCTACAATATGTCTACAATATATCTACAATATGTTTACAATATATTTGTCTTTTACAATATGTCTACAATATATCTACAATATGTTTACAATATCAACTATATCTACTTTATCTACAATATGTCTACAATATGTCTACAATATATCTACTATATCAACAATATGTCTACAACATGTCTACTATATCTACAATATGTTTACAATATATCTCCAATATGTCTACAATGTGTCTACAATATATATATTATATCTACAATATGTTTACAATATATCTACAACATGTCTACAATATGTCTACAATATATCTACTATATCTACTATGTCTACAATATATCCACAATATGTCTACAATATGTCTACTATATCTACAATGAGTTTACAATATATCTACAATATGTCTACAATATGTCTACAATATATCTACTATATTTACAATATGTTTACAATATATCTACAATATGTCTACAATATGTCTTCAATATATCTACTATATCTACAATATGTCTACAATATATCTACATTATATCTACAATATGTCTACAATATATATACAATATGTCTACAATATGTCTACAATATGTTTACAATATATTTGTCTTTTACAATATGTTTACAATGTATCTACAATATGTCTACAATATGTCTTCAATATATCTACTATATCTACAATATATCTACAATATGTCTAAAATATGTCTACTATATCTACGGTATGTCTACAATATGTCTACAATATGTCTACAATATATCTACAATATATCTACAATATGTCTACAATATATATATTTTATCTACTATATCTACAATATGTCTACAATATGTCTACAATATGTCTACAATATATCTACTATTTCTACTATATCTACTATATCTACAATATGTCTACAATATATCTACGGTATGTCTACAATATATCTGTCTCTGTTTGTGTATTTCTCAGACTTACTTAGCGGTCTGCATTTTGATAAGTTCTCTCTCTCTCTTTCCATCCCTTCCTCTCTCTGTCTCTCTTTATCTCTCTTCCTCTCTCTGTCTCTCTTTCTCTCTCTTCCTCTCTCTCTCTCTTTCTCTCTCTTCCTCTCTCTGTCTCTCGTTCTCTCTCTTCCTCTCTCTGTCTCTCGTTCTCTCTCTTCATCTCTCTCTGTCACTCAATTCAATTCAAGGGGCTTTCTTTGCATGGGAAACATATGTTAACATGTGGAATAGATAATCAACAAAAGAGAAATAAACAATGAAAATGAACAGTAAACATTACACTCACAAAAGTTTTAAAATAATATTGACATTTTCAAATGTTATATTATCGTCTCTGTACAGTGTTGTAATAATGTCTATCTCTCTTTCTCCTTCTCCCTCTCTCTGTCTCTGTCTCTCTCTCTCTCTCTCTCCATATATGTGTGTGTATGTAGCTGTTGGAGTTGTTTGACAGTGAGGATCCCAGGGAGAGAGAATACCTGAAGACCATCCTGCATCGTGTCTACGGCAAACTGCTGGGTCTGCGGGCGTACATACGTAAACAGATCAACAACATCTTCCTCAGGTAAAACACACAGCTATGTCTTACTACACTTATGAGGACTTTTTGGGGACTTGATTTTCTATTTTCCCTAACCAGACACAATCACACACACACACACACACACACACACACACACACACACACACACACACACACACACACACACACACACACACACACACACACACACAGTAACATTCACAGACAGATCAACATCCTTAGGTAATACGCTAACAAATACAAATAGAAACATTGCATGTGTGTGTGTGTGTGTGTGTGTGTGTGTGTGTGTGTGTGTGTGTGTGTGTGTGTGTGTGTGTGTGTGTGTGTGTGTGTGTGTGTGTGTGTGTGTGTGTGTTCCTCTAGGTTCATCTATGAGACTGAGCACTTCAACGGAGTAGCAGAGCTACTGGAGATTCTGGGCAGGTGTGTTCTCTTTATCTTTACATCTTTACATCAGGTGTGATCTCTTTATCTTTACATCAGGTGTGATCTCTTTATCTTTACATCTTTACATCAGGTGTGATCTCTTTATATTTACATCTTTACATCAGGTGTGTTCTCTTTATCTTTACATCAGGTGTGATCTCTTTATCTTTACATCTTTACATCAGGTGTGTTCTCTTTATCTTTACATCTTTACATCAGGTGTGATCTCTTTATCTTTACATCAGGTGTGTTCTCTTTATCTTTACATCAGGTGTGTTCTCTTTACATCTTTACATCAGGTGTGTTCTCTTTATCTTTACATCAGGTGTGATCTCTTTATCTTTACATCAGGTGTGTTCTCTTTATCTTTACATCAGGTGTGATCTCTTTACATCTTTACATCAGGTGTGTTCTCTTTACGTCTTTACATCAGGTGTAATCTCTTTATCTTTACATCAGGTGTGTTCTCTTTACATCTTTACATCAGGTGTGTTCTCTTTATCTTTACATCAGGTGTGATATCTTTATCTTTACATCTTTACATCAGGTGTGATCTCTTTATCTTTACATCAGGTGTGATATCTTTATCTTTACATCTTTACATCAGGTGTGATCTCTTTAGCTTTACATCTTTACATCAGGTGTGATCTCTTTATCTTTACATCTTTACATCAGGTGTGATCTCTTTAGCTTTACATATTTACATCAGGTGTGATCTCTTTATCTTTACATCTTTACATCAGGTGTGATCTCTTTATCTTTACATCAGGTGTGATATCTTTATCTTTACATCTTTACATCAGGTGTGATCTCTTTAGCTTTACATCTTTACATCAGGTGTGATCTCTTTATCTTTACATCTTTACATCAGGTGTGATCTCTTTAGCTTTACATATTTACATCAGGTGTGATCTCTTTATCTTTACATCTTTACATCAGGTGTGTTCTCTTTATCTTTACATCAGGTGTGATCTCTTTATCTTTACATCAGGTGTGATCTCTTTATCTTTACATCAGGTGTGTTCTCTTTATCTTTACATCAGGTGTGATCTCTTTATCTTTACATCAGGTGTGATATCTTTATCTTTACATCTTTACATCAGGTGTGTTCTCTTTATCTTTACATCTTTACATCAGGTGTGATCTCTTTATCTTTACATCAGGTGTGATCTCTTTATCTTTACATCAGGTGTGATATCTTTATCTTTACATCTTTACATCAGGTGTGTTCTCTTTATCTTTACATCTTTACATCAGGTGTGATCTCTTTAGCTTTACATCTTTACATCAGGTGTGATCTCTGTATCTTTACAACAGGTGTGTTCTCTTTATCTTTACATCAGGTGTGATCTCTTTATCTTTACATCAGGTGTGTTCTCTTTACATCTTTACATCAGGTGTGATCTCTGTATCTTTACGTCAGGTGTGTTCTCTTTATCTTTACATCAGGTGTGATCTCTTTATCTTTACATCAGGTGTGTTCTCTTTACATCTTTACATCAGGTATGTTCTCTTTATCTTTACATCTTTACATCATGTGTTTTCTCTTTATCTTTACATCTTTACATCAGGTGTGATATCTTTACATCTTTACATCAGGTGTGTTCTATTTATCTTTACATCAGGTGTGTTCTCTTTATCTTTACATCAGGTGTGTTATTTTTATCTTTACATCTTTACATCAGGTGTGATCTCTTTATCTTTACATCAGGTGTAATCTCTTTATCTTTACATCAGGTGTAATCTCTTTATCTTTACATCAGGTGTGTTCTCTTTACATCTTTGCATCAGGTGTGTTCTCTTTATCTTTACATCTTTACATAAGGTGTGTTATCTTTACATCTTTACATCAGGTGTGTTCTCTTTATCTTTACATCTTTACATAAGGTGTGTTCTCTTTATCTTTACATCTTTACATAAGGTGTGTTCTCTTTATCTTTACATCTTTACATAAGGTGTGTTATCTTTACATCTTTACATCAGATGTGTTCGCTTTATCTTTACATCTTTACATCAGGTGTGTTCTCTTTATCTTTACATCTTTACATAAGGTGTGTTATCTTTACATCTTTACATCAGGTGTGATCTCTTTATCTTTACATCAGGTGTGTTCTCTTTATCTTTACATCAGGTGTGTTCTCTTTATCTTTACATCTTTACATCAGGTGTGTTCTCTTTATCTTTACATCAGATGTGTTCTCTTTATCTTTACATCTTTACATCAGGTGTGTTCTCTTTACATCTTTACATCAGGTGTGATCTCTTTATCTTTACATCAGGTGTGTTCTCTTTATCTTTACATCAGGTGTGATCTCTTTATCTTTACATCAGGTGTGTTCTCTTTACATCTTTACATCAGGTGTGATCTCTTTATCTTTACATCAGGTGTGTTCTCGTCACATCTTTACATAAGGTGTGTTCTCTTTATCTTTACATCTTTACATCAGGTGTGATCTCTTTATCTTTACATCAGGTGTGTTCTCGTCACATCTTTACATAAGGTGTGTTCTCTTTATCTTTACATCTTTACATAAGGTGTGTTCTCTTTATCTTTACATCTTTACATCAGGTGTGTTCTCTTTATCTTTACATCAGGTGTGTTCTCTTTATCTTTACATCTTTACATCAGGTGTGTTCTCTTTACATCTTTACATCAGGTGTGTTCTCTTTATCTTTACATCAGGTGTGTTCTCTTTATCTTTACATCAGGTGTGTTCTCTTTATCTTTACATCTTTACATCAGGTGTGTTCTCTTTATCTTTACATCAGGTGTGATCTCTTTATCTTTACATCAGGTGTGTTCTCGTCACATCTTTACATCAGGTGTGTTCTCTTTATCTTTACATCTTTACATCAGGTGTGTTCTCTTTATCTTTACATCAGGTGTGTTCTCTTTATCTTTACATCTTTACATCAGGTGTGTTCTCTTTATCTTTACATCAGGTGTGTTCTCTTTATCTTTACATCTTTACATCAGGTGTGATCTCTTTATCTTTACATCAGGTGTGTTCTCTTTATCTTTACATCAGGTGTGATCTCTTTATCTTTACATCAGGTGTGTTCTCTTTATCTTTACATCTTTACATCAGGTGTGTTCTCTTTAGCTTTACATCTTTACATCAGGTGTGATCTCTTTATCTTTACATCAGGTGTGTTCTCTTTATCTTTACATCAGGTGTGATCTCTTTATCTTTACATCAGGTGTGTTCTCTTTACATCTTTACATCAGGTGTGATCTCTGTATCTTTACGTCAGGTGTGTTCTATTTATCTTTACATCAGGTGTGTTCTCTTTATCTTTACATCAGGTGTGTTCCTTTTATATTTACATCTTTACATCAGGTGTAATCTCTTTATCTTTACATCAGGTGTGTTCTCTTTACATCTTTACATCAGGTGTGTTCTCTTTATCTTTATATCTTTACATCAGGTGTGATCTCTTTATCTTTACATCAGGTGTAATCTCTTTATCTTTACATCAGGTGTGTTCTCTTTACATCTTTACATCAGGTGTAATCTCTTTATCTTTACATCAGGTGTGTTCTCTTTACATCTTTACATCAGGTGTGTTCTCTTTATCTTTACATCTTTACATAAGGTGTGTTATCTTTACATCTTTACATCAGGTGTAATCTCTTTATCTTTACATCAGGTGTGTTCTCTTTACATCTTTACATCAGGTGTGTTCTCTTTATCTTTACATCTTTACATAAGGTGTGTTCTCTTTATCTTTACATCTTTACATAAGGTGTGTTCTCTTTATCTTTACATCTTTACATAAGGTGTGTTATCTTTACATCTTTACATCAGATGTGTTCGCTTTATCTTTACATCTTTACATCAGGTGTGTTCTCTTTATCTTTACATCTTTACATAAGGTGTGTTATCTTTACATCTTTACATCAGGTGTGTTCTCTTTATCTTTACATCTTTACATAAGGTGTGTTATCTTTACATCTTTACATCAGGTGTGATCTCTTTATCTTTACATCAGGTGTGTTCTCTTTATCTTTACATCAGGTGTGTTCTCTTTATCTTTACATCAGATGTGTTCTCTTTACATCTTTACATCAGGTGTGTTCTCTTTATCTTTACATCTTTACATCAGGTGTGTTCTCTTTACATCTTTACATCAGGTGTGATCTCTTTATCTTTACATCAGGTGTGTTCTCTTTACATCTTTACATCAGGTGTGATCTCTTTATCTTTACATCAGGTGTGTTCTCTTTACATCTTTACATCAGGTGTGATCTCTTTATCTTTACATCAGGTGTGTTCTCTTTATCTTTACATCAGGTGTGATCTCTTTATCTTTACATCAGGTGTGTTCTCTTTACATCTTTACATCAGGTGTGATCTCTTTATCTTTACATCAGGTGTGTTCTCTTTATCTTTACATCAGGTGTGTTCTCTTTATCTTTACATCAGGTGTGATCTCTTTACATCTTTACATCAGGTGTGTTCTCTTTACATCTTTACATCAGGTGTGTTCTCTTTATCTTTACATCAGGTGTGTTCTCTTTATCTTTACATCTTTACATCAGGTGTGTTCTCTTTATCTTTACATCTTTACATCAGGTGTGTTCTCTTTATCTTTACATCTTTACATCAGGTGTGTTCTCTTTATCTTTACATCTTTACATCAGGTGGAAGGGAGGGAGGAGGGAGGGAGGGAGGGAGGGGGGAGGGAGGGAGGGAGGGAGGGAGGGAGGGAGGGAGGGAGGGAGGGAGGGAGGGAGGGAGGGAGGGAGGGAGGAGGGTGAACCAGTGAGTGAAGGAGGGAGTGAGTCAGTGTTTTGGGGGAAGGAGGGAGTGAGTGAGAGAGAGAGAGAGAGAGAGAGATGGTGATGACAAGATATTATACTTTTTTCTTAATCCCTTTTTCCTCCTCTCCTCCCACTCTTCCTCCACCTCTCCCCTCTTATTTTCTTTCTCTCACTCCTTTTTTCATCCCCCTCTCTCTTTCCATTCCCCTCTCTCTTTCTCTCCATCTTTTCTCCACATCTGCCCACCCAAACTGCTCTCTAATCATCTCTCTCTCTTTCTCTTTCTCTCTCTCTTTCTCTATCGTTCTCTGTCCCCCCCTCACCCCCCTCTACAGCATTATAAACGGGTTTGCGCTACCCCTGAAGTCGGAACACAAGCAGTTCCTGGTTCGAGTCCTGATCCCTCTACACACAGCCAAGTCCCTGTCCATCTTCCATGCACAGGTCAGTCACGCACAGACAGACAGACAGACAGACAGACAGACAGTCTCTCTCTCTCTCTCTCTCTCTCTCTCTCTCTCTCTCTCTCTCTCTCTCTCTCTCTCTCTCTCTCTCTCTCTCTCTCTCTCTCTCTCTCTCTCTCTCTCTCTCTCTCTCTCTCTCTCTCTCTCTGTTCCCCAGTATTAATTGTTAAATAGGCTACCTGGGGCGGCAGGTAGCCTCGTGGTTAGATCGTTGGATTAGTAACCAGAAGGTTGCAAGATTGAATCCCCGAGCTGACAAGGTAAAAATCTGTCATTCTGCCCCTGAACAAAACAGTTAACCCGCTGTTCCTAGGCCGTCATTGAAAATAAGAATTTGTTCTTTATTGACTTGCCTAGTTAAATAAAGGTAAAAAAATATATGAGAGACTGCAATGTGTACCCTTGACCACTGGAGAGCAGCCTCGAGTCACACTACATTCACACTGGCTGCAGATCCAGAACAAGTCACACCAGTATGTGTGTGTGTCTATGTAAATGTATCTGTGTTTAAAACATGTTGAGCTCTATTCAATCTGTATATACCGTCCGGGTTTTCATTAGCCAATAATTGCCATGCGTCACCCGCCACTTTAAAATGTCAACTGGAGGCATGTTGAAAACATAGTTCATTGTTTGACTTCATATTATGAGGCACATCATTTCCTAGAAAATCCCAGCATAGAAATGTGAAGGTTAATTATTTTATGAAGACTTCATAGACAGCGCGTGAGTTTCGTGTTTGCGGAAGCATGGCCTACAATTTATCTGACCATTTCTACCAGCCTGCATGCCAGCTGTGATTTTTCATATGCACATTTTGGAACAGTTTAATTTCAATAATGATGTTTTTTGTTACTCAAAATCATTGTTGCCTGGTTAATAATGAAAATCTATAGTAAAATGATTTTTTTTTTTAAATCGAAAAAGTTGAAAGGAAACTAATGCCTGAGCATCAGCCTCTGCCACATGAGCACACTGAAATACCGTGATGCCTTGGTGGCTGTAGAAACGAGCTCATGGAACTCAGAGATTGCCAATACAGCTGTTGGCCTATAACGTCTATTTGTCAACTAAGTAAAAATCGATAAACCCAACAAATTAAAACAGGAGAAAATATAGTCTATCGATAAGAAATTACAGTTATTTCAAATCACATCTAGTCCGCCTGTCTGCCTTCCTTTCTATCTGTCCTGACTTGCGCTATCTCTAGCGCACTTGCAACATTGCATCAACTAGCCTATTCTGGCGCTCAACGTTTCCTGCAGGGATGAGGTCAGAACAGACAGCTATTTTTACTTAATTAAGGGAAAGAGGAAGGCTATTTTATGACGTTTCCACTGGATACATGGGATCATCAGATTGTGATATGTTGCTCTTTCACACCGAGGCTTGGTGATTATATTAAGGGGGAGAATGTTGGGAAATATTTTTTTCAAATAGGCCTACTGTGAGGAACGATTAGGCTGTTATTCCCAATGGGTGTAAAGAAAAGAGAGACTTTTTTGACTTCCTGTGTGAGGTGAAGAAAACAGTTAGTGAGAAGCTCAGCTTGTTAGCGGTGGACATGGTGAGTTAACACAATCAGAAATTAAACATCCACAAATGGCCACTTTCCTACATTTGCATGCAGCAGACCCAGGTAGGCTGCGTGCTCCGGGACGTGGGCTCCCTCACCACGAACAAGACAGACACCAGACCCACGATCATTGCTCACATGGAGCACTCCAAACAAAAGACAATGAAAAAAAAATGGACAACTCGTAAATGATGGTCATGAAATGAATCAGAAACGTGTTTCTCACAAGTGTAGCAGGTTGTGAACTGTGCAAACAGCGTTTCCACTCCGAGAATGAGAACTGGGATTATCGGTAAATTTACTGCTGGTGACATATCTAATTTAGAATTGATAAAAATAAAACATCAAAGGGTACATTAAAACATGAAACAACAAATGCAGAAGAACTGGTGGGGAAACAGCGCAGCGCATTCTGGGGAGAGGCTATCTTCCCTTACAGACTCTTCTTGTCTCAAAATTTGCAATGATACTCAAGCGACATTATCTTCACACATATTCAATATGTTTTTCACTGACAGCCGCAACTCAATAATCAGCTAGTTGTTTTGTCACGCGCTGCCTGTGAAAGGACTTCCTCATACGCCATTTAGCGGATATAACCGCGGGAACTGTGGGTTATGATTCAACCCGCAGCACCGCTACCCACCAATATGCTGTTTCTCTCCTGTTCTATTGCTTTCAGATCACCTTTCTTTCGTTGTCCAGAGGCAAAAGGCACAATCCTAGTCATATGGGGCGGCAGGGTAGCCTAGTGGTTAGAGCGTTGGCCTAGTAACCGGAAGGTTGCGAGCTGACAAGGTACAAACCCCCGAGCTGACAAGGTACAAATCTGTCGTTCTGCCCCTGAACAGGCAGTTAACCCACTGTTCCCAGGCCGTCATTGAAAATAAGAATTTGTTCTTAACTGACATGCCTGGTTAAATAAAGGTAAAACAAAAATATATATATTAGAACCCATCGTAGTTATGCTAGAACCCATCCTAGTCATATTAGAACCCATCCTAGTCATATTAGAACCCATGCTAGTCATATTAGAACCCATCCTAGTCATATTAGAACACATCCTAGTCATATTAGAACCCATCCTTGTCATATTAGAACCCATCCTTGTCATATTTGAACCCATCCTAGTCATGTTAGAACCCATCCTAGTCATATTAGAACCCATCCTTGTCATATTAGAACCCATCCTAGTCATATTAGAACCCATCCTTGTCATATTAGAACCCATCCTAGCCATGTTAGAACCCATCCTAGTTATATTAGAACCCATCCTAGTCATATTAGAACCCATCCTAGTCATATTAGAACCCATCCTAGTTATTTTAGAACCCATCATAGTCATGTTAGAACCCATCCTAGTCATATTAGAACCCATCCTAGTCATATTAGAACCCATCCTAGTCATATTAGAACCCATCCTAGTCATATTAGAACCCATCCTTGTCATATTAGAACCCATCCTAGTCATATTAGAACCCATCCTAGTCATATTAGAACCTGTCCTAGGTGTTTTTGAACGCATCCTAGTAATTTTAGAACCCATCCTAGTCATATTAGAACCTGTCCTAGGTATTTTTGAACCCATCCTAGTCATATTAGAACCCATCCTAGCTATATTAGAACCTGTCCTAGGTATTTCTGAACCAATCCTAGTCATATTAGAACCCATGCTAGTCATATTAGAACCCATCCTAGTCATGTTAGAACCCATTCTAGTTATATTCAAACCCATCCTTGTCATATTTGAACCCGCCCTAGTCATATTAGAACCCATCCTAGCCATATTAGAACCCATCCTAGCCATGTTAGAACCCATCCTAGTTATATTAGAACCCATCCTAGTTATATTAGAACACATGCTAGTCATATTAGAACCCATCCTAGTCATATTAGAACCCATCCTAGTCATATTAGATCCCATCCTAGTTATATTAGAACCCATCCTAGTTATATTAGAACCCATGCTAGTTATATTATAACTCATCCTAGTCATATTAGATCCCATCCTAGTTATATTAGAACCCATGCTAGTCATATTAGAACCCATCCTAGTCATATTAGAACCCATCCTAGTCATATTAGAACCCATCCTAGTCATATTAGAACCCATCCTTGTTATGTTAGAACCCATCCTAGTTATATTAGAACACATCCTGGTTATATTAGAACCCATCTTAGTCATATTAGAACCCATCCTAGTCATATTAGAACCCTTCCTAGGTGTATTAGAACCCATCCTAGTTATATTAGAACACATCCTGGTTATATTAGAACCCATCCTAGTCATATTAGAACCCATCCTAGTCATATTAGAACCCTTCCTAGGTGTATTAGAACCCATCCTAGTTATATTAGAACACATCCTGGTTATATTAGAACCCATCTTAGTCATATTAGAACCCATCCTAGTCATATTAGAACCCATCCTAGTTATGTTAGAACTAATCCTAGTTATATTAGAACCCATCCTAGTCATATTAGAACCCATCCTAGATATATTAGAACCCATCCTAGTTATATTAGAACACATCCTGGTTATATTATAATCCATCTTAGTCATATTAGAACCCATGCTAGTCATATTAGAACCCATCCTAGTCATATTAGAACCCATCCTAGTCATATTAGAACCCATCCTAGTCATATTAGAACCCATCCTAGTCATATTAGAACCCATCCTAGTCATATTAGAACGCATCCCAGGTATATTAGAATCCATCCTAGTCATATTAGAACCCATCCTAGGTATATTAGAACCCATCCTAGCCATGTTAGAACCCATCCTAGTTATATTAGAACCCATCCTAGTCATATTAGAACCCATCCTAGTCATATTAGAACCCATGCTAGTCATATTAGAACCCATCCTAGTCATATTAGAACCCATCCTAGTCATATTAGAACCCATCCTAGTCATATTAGAACCCATCCTAGTCATATTAGAACCCATCCTAGTCATATTAGAACGCATCCCAGGTATATTAGAATCCATCCTAGTCATATTAGAACCCATCCTTGTCATATTAGAACCCATCCTAGCCATGTTAGAACCCATCCTAGTTATATTAGAACCCATCCTAGTCATATTAGAACCCATCCTAGTCATATTAGAACCCATCCTAGTTATTTTAGAACCCATCATAGTCATGTTAGAACCCATCCTAGTCATATTAGAACCCATCCTAGTCATATTAGAACCCATCCTAGTCATATTAGAACCCATCCTAGTCATATTAGAACCCATCCTTGTCATATTAGAACCCATCCTAGTCATATTAGAACCCATCCTAGTCATATTAGAACCTGTCCTAGGTGTTTTTGAACGCATCCTAGTAATTTTAGAACCCATCCTAGTCATATTAGAACCTGTCCTAGGTATTTTTGAACCCATCCTAGTCATATTAGAACCCATCCTAGCTATATTAGAACCTGTCCTAGGTATTTCTGAACCAATCCTAGTCATATTAGAACCCATGCTAGTCATATTAGAACCCATCCTAGTCATGTTAGAACCCATTCTAGTTATATTCAAACCCATCCTTGTCATATTTGAACCCGCCCTAGTCATATTAGAACCCATCCTAGCCATATTAGAACCCATCCTAGCCATGTTAGAACCCATCCTAGTTATATTAGAACCCATCCTAGTTATATTAGAACACATGCTAGTCATATTAGAACCCATCCTAGTCATATTAGAACCCATCCTAGTCATATTAGATCCCATCCTAGTTATATTAGAACCCATCCTAGTTATATTAGAACCCATGCTAGTTATATTATAACTCATCCTAGTCATATTAGATCCCATCCTAGTTATATTAGAACCCATGCTAGTCATATTAGAACCCATCCTAGTCATATTAGAACCCATCCTAGTCATATTAGAACCCATCCTAGTCATATTAGAACCCATCCTTGTTATGTTAGAACCCATCCTAGTTATATTAGAACACATCCTGGTTATATTAGAACCCATCTTAGTCATATTAGAACCCATCCTAGTCATATTAGAACCCTTCCTAGGTGTATTAGAACCCATCCTAGTTATATTAGAACACATCCTGGTTATATTAGAACCCATCCTAGTCATATTAGAACCCATCCTAGTCATATTAGAACCCTTCCTAGGTGTATTAGAACCCATCCTAGTTATATTAGAACACATCCTGGTTATATTAGAACCCATCTTAGTCATATTAGAACCCATCCTAGTCATATTAGAACCCATCCTAGTTATGTTAGAACTAATCCTAGTTATATTAGAACCCATCCTAGTCATATTAGAACCCATCCTAGATATATTAGAACCCATCCTAGTTATATTAGAACACATCCTGGTTATATTATAATCCATCTTAGTCATATTAGAACCCATGCTAGTCATATTAGAACCCATCCTAGTCATATTAGAACCCATCCTAGTCATATTAGAACCCATCCTAGTCATATTAGAACCCATCCTAGTCATATTAGAACCCATCCTAGTCATATTAGAACGCATCCCAGGTATATTAGAATCCATCCTAGTCATATTAGAACCCATCCTAGGTATATTAGAACCCATTCTAGTCATATTAGAACCCATCCGTGTCATATTAGAACTCATCCTAGTCATATTAGAACACATCCTGGTTATATTAGAACCCATCCTAGTCATATTAGAACCCATCCTAGGTATATTAGAACCCATTCTAGTCATATTAGAACCCATCCTAGGTATATTAGAACCCATCCTAGTCATATTAGAACCCATCCTAGGTATATTATAATCCATCCTAGTCATATTAGAACCCATCCTAGGTATATTAGAACCCATCCTAGTCATATTAGAACCCATCCTAGTCATATTAGAACCCATCCTAGTTATATTAGAACCCATCCTAGTCATATTAGAACCCATCCTAGGTATATTAGAACCCATCCTAGTTATATTAGAACCCATCCTAGTTATATTAGAACACATGCTAGTCATATTAGAACCCATCCTAGTCATATTAGAACCCATCCTAGTCATATTAGAACCCATGCTAGTTATATTAGAACCCATCCTAGTTATATTAGAACTCATCCTAGTCATATTAGATCCCATCCTAGTTATATTAGAACCCATGCTAGTCATATTAGAACCCGTCCTAGTCATATTAGAACCCATCCTATTTATATTAGAACCCATCCTAGTCATATTAGAACCCATCCTAGTCATATTAGAACCTGTCCTAGGTGTTTTTGAACGCATCCTAGTAATTTTAGAACCCATCCTAGTCATATTAGAACCTGTCCTAGGTATTTTTGAACCCATCCTAGTCATATTAGAACCCATCCTAGCTATATTAGAACCTGTCCTAGGTATTTCTGAACCAATCCTAGTCATATTAGAACCCATGCTAGTCATATTAGAACCCATCCTAGTCATGTTAGAACCCATTCTAGTTATATTCAAACCCATCCTTGTCATATTTGAACCCGCCCTAGTCATATTAGAACCCATCCTAGCCATATTAGAACCCATCCTAGTTATATTAGAACACATGCTAGTCATATTAGAACCCATCCTAGTCATATTAGAACCCATCCTAGTCATATTAGATCCCATCCTAGTTATATTAGAACCCATCCTAGTTATATTAGAACCCATGCTAGTTATATTATAACTCATCCTAGTCATAATAGATCCCATCCTAGTTATATTAGAACCCATGCTAGTCATATTAGAACCCATCCTAGTCATATTAGAACCCATCCTAGTCATATTAGAACCCATCCTTGTTATGTTAGAACCCATCCTAGTTATATTAGAACACATCCTGGTTATATTAGAACCCATCTTAGTCATATTAGAACCCATCCTAGTCATATTAGAACCCTTCCTAGGTGTATTAGAACCCATCCTAGTTATATTAGAACACATCCTGGTTATATTAGAACCCATCTTAGTCATATTAGAACCCATCCTAGTCATATTAGAACCCATCCTAGTTATGTTAGAACTAATCCTAGTTATATTAGAACCCATCCTAGTCATATTAGAACCCATCCTAGATATATTAGAACCCATCCTAGTTATATTAGAACACATCCTGGTTATATTATAATCCATCTTAGTCATATTAGAACCCATGCTAGTCATATTAGAACCCATCCTAGTCATATTAGAACCCATCCTAGTCATATTAGAACCCATCCTAGTCATATTAGAACCCATCCTAGTCATATTAGAACGCATCCCAGGTATATTAGAATCCATCCTAGTCATATTAGAACCCATCCTAGGTATATTAGAACCCATTCTAGTCATATTAGAACCCATCCGTGTCATATTAGAACTCATCCTAGTCATATTAGAACACATCCTGGTTATATTAGAACCCATCCTAGTCATATTAGAACCCATCCTAGGTATATTAGAACCCATTCTAGTCATATTAGAACCCATCCTAGGTATATTAGAACCCATCCTAGTCATATTAGAACCCATCCTAGGTATATTATAATCCATCCTAGTCATATTAGAACCCATCCTAGGTATATTAGAACCCATCCTAGTCATATTAGAACCCATCCTAGTCATATTAGAACCCATCCTAGTTATATTAGAACCCATCCTAGTCATATTAGAACCCATCCTAGGTATATTAGAACCCATCCTAGTTATATTAGAACCCATCCTAGTTATATTAGAACACATGCTAGTCATATTAGAACCCATCCTAGTCATATTAGAACCCATCCTAGTCATATTAGAACCCATGCTAGTTATATTAGAACCCATCCTAGTTATATTAGAACTCATCCTAGTCATATTAGATCCCATCCTAGTTATATTAGAACCCATGCTAGTCATATTAGAACCCGTCCTAGTCATATTAGAACCCATCCTATTTATATTAGAACCCATCCTAGTCATATTAGATCCCATCCTAGTTGTATTAGAACCCATGCTAGTCATATTAGAACCCATTCTAGTCATATTAGAACCCATCCTAGGTATATTAGAACCCATCCTAGTCATATTAGAACCCATCCTAGGTATATTATAATCCATCCTAGTCATATTAGAACCCATCCTAGGTATATTAGAACCCATCCTAGTCATATTAGAACCCATCCTAGTTATGTTAGAACTAATCCTAGTTATATTAGAACCCATCCTAGTCATATTAGAATCCATCCTAGATATATTAGAACCCATCCTAGTTATATTAGAACACATCCTGGTTATATTATAATCCATCTTAGTCATATTAGAACCCATGCTAGTCATATTAGAACCCATCCTAGTCATATTAGAACCCATCCTAGTCATATTAGAACCCATCCTAGTTATGTTAGAACTCATCCTAGTTATATTAGAACCCATCCTAGTTTTATTAGAACCCATGCTAGTTATATTAGAACCCATGCTAGTTATATTTGAACCCGCCCTAGTCATATTAGAACCCACCCTAGTCATATTAGAACCCATCCTATGTATAGTAGAACCCATCCTAGTCATATTAGAACCCATCCTAGTTATGTTAGAACCCATCCTAGTTATATTAGAACACATCCTGGTTATATTAGAACCCATCTTAGTCATATTAGAACCCATCCTAGTCATATTAGAACCCATCCTAGTCATATTAGAACCCATCCTAGTCATATTAGAACCCATCCTAGTCATATTAGAACGCATCTCAGGTATATTAGAATCCATCCTAGTCATATTAGAACCCATCCTAGGTATATTAGAACCCATTCTAGTCATATTAGAACCCATCCTTGTCATATTAGAACCCATTCTAGTCATATTAGAACACATCCTGGTTATATTAGAACCCATTCTAGTCATATTAGAACCCATCCTTGTCATATTAGAACCCATTCTAGTCATATTAGAACACATCCTGGTTATATTAGAACCCATCCTAGTCATATTAGAACCCATCCTAGTTATATTAGAACCCATCCTAGTCATATTAGAACCCATCCTAGGTATATTAGAACCCATCCTAGTCATATTAGAACCCATCCTAGTCATATTAGAACCCATCCTAGTCATATTAGAACCCATCCTAGTCATATTAGAACCCTTCCTTGAGGTGTGTGCGTGTGTTCATCTCTGTTGAAGTGTGCGTTTGTTTTGAATCTAAACATCTATTTGACCTACATTTATTTAATCAGACGCCCACTGTTCAGATCCATGTATTTTTTATTAACACACACACAGAAAGAGAAAGAGCACAATTACCAATCTCCATTCACTCAAATGGGACACCATTCTCTACATAGTATATAGTATATTATTAATATATTGTATTAGTAGTGTCAAATCTCCTAAACCC
>NC_092155.1:9084093-9091593 GCF_045791955.1 Oncorhynchus clarkii lewisi | reverse complement strand
ACTTCCCCTCGCCCACTTCTCCTCGCCCACTTCCCCTCGCCCACTTCCCCTCGCCCATTTCCCCTCGCCCACTTCCCCTCGCCCACTTCTCCTCGCCCACTTCCCCTCGACCACTTCCCCTCGCCTACTTCCCCTAGCCTACTACTCCTGTTTTCCTTCCGTTGAAAAGTGAATGAGGCTCTGTGGTTTCATCGCCCAAAACGTGTTGTGTGGAAATGCACTGTAATCAGATTGGCCGGTGCTAATGGGGTCTCATTGGCCAAGTAAAATGTTACCAATGACTTTGTTTGGTGATGCGCCACCCCTCAAAGGATCCAGTTGTAACAACAGCCTGAGAACACTGCACTTGAAACAAACAGACAGATGAAACCATGCGATGTTTAGTGTTTTATCTGACCGCCGCTGGGGATCCTAAGTCAACATCCCAGGTGTCATTCCACCAGGCACGTTTCTAAGTAAGTCTTCATTACATTTAGGAAACGTTTTATGGCCTGAGAGTTCCTCAAGGCCTACCATACACACTCTTAACACTACAATACCATACACACTCTTAACACTACAATACCATACACACTCTTAACACTACAATACCATACACACTCTCAACACTACAATACCATACACACTCTTAACACTACAATACCATACACACTCTCAACACTACAATACCATACACACTCTTAACACTACAATACCATACACACTCTTAACACTACAATACCATACACACTCTTTACACTACAATACCATACACACTCTTAACACTACAATACCATACACACTCTTAACACTACAATACCACACACACTCTTAACACTACAATACCATACACACTCTTAACACTACAATACCATACACACTCTTAACACTACAATACCATACACACTCTTAACACTACAATACCACACACACTCTTAACACCACAATACCATACACACTCTTAACACTACAATACCATACACACTCTTAACACTACAATACCATACACACTCTTAACACTACAATACCACACACACTCTTAACACTACAATACCACACACACACTCCCTATCTCAAACTAAACATATTTCTCATTCTCTTTCTTTCTCTCTTTCTCTTTCTCTCTCTCTCTCTTTCTCTCTCACACACGCACGCACGCACACACACGCACGCACACACACACACGCACGCACACTGAGACCCACTGGTACTGGTTCTAGCTGGCAAGGTTTCGATATGGAACCGCCCTCCCAGTTCTGCGACAGGGACTTTTTACTGTCCCAAAAGATGAAGACGAATGATGATGATGAAGTTAAAATAATATTGTTCCTTCTTGTATTCTTCTCAACTGCTGATGTTTTTATATGTCTGAATATTACCATGTTATAACCATATTATGACCATATTATGACCATATTATAACCATGTTATGACCATGTTATGACCATGTTATGACCATATTATGACCATATTATAACCATATTATGACCATAATGACATGTCATATTATGACCATATTATAACCATATTATAACCATATTATGACCATATTATGACCATATTATAACCATGTTATGACCATGTTATGACCATGTTATGACCATGTTATGACCATATTATAACCATATTATGACCATAATGACATGTCATATTATGACCATATTATAACCATATTATAACCATATTATGACCATGTTATGACCATATTATAACCATATTATGACCATATTATGACCATGTTATGACCATATTATGACCATATTATGACCATATTATATTATAACCATATTATAACCATATTATGACCATATTATGACCATATTATGACCATATTATATTATAACCATATTATGACATATTATGACCATATTATGACCATGTTATGACCATATTATGACATATTATGACCATATTATATTATGACATATTATGACATTATGACCATATTATGACCATATTATATTATAACCATATTATGACATATTATGACCATATTATGACATATTATGACCATATTATGACCATATTATATTATGACCATGTTATGACCATATTATGACCATATTATGACATATTATGACCATATTATGACCATGTTATGACCATATTATGACATATTATGACCATATTATATTATAAGCATATTATGACATATTATGACCATATTATGACCATATTATATTATAACCATATTATGACATATTATGACCATATTATGACCATATTATATTATGACCATGTTATGACCATATTATGACCATGTTATGACCATATTATATTATGACCATATTATGACGTATTATGACATATTATGACCATATTATGACCATATTATGACATATTATGACATATTATGACCATATTATGACATATTATGACCATATTATAACCATATTATGACCATATTATGACATATTATTACCATATTATAACCATATTATGACCATATTATGACCATATTATATTATAACCATATTATGACATATTATGACCATGTTATGACCATATTATGACCATGTTATGACCATATTATTATAGTGTTGGTTGGAAACTCCTTTAGTGTAGCACTCCTAAAGCAGAACTAGGGCACGGCCCAAATCACAACGTATTCACTACGTAGTGCAGTACTTTTGACCAGGGCCCATAGATAGGGTTAGCCCATAGGGAATAGGGTGCCATTTGGGATTCAGCCAGTGTTTGATTTGGGATGACCCTTATGCTGCTGGGATGCTGCGACCCCTGACCCCTGCTAGATTAAAACTGTTCTGTCATTATTATTGTCTGTTTATAATTGACTGATTAATTGATTTCTTAATTGGTTGATTAATTGATTTCTTAATTGGTTGTTTGATTGATTGAGAGTCAGAATACGACATGTTCTTTTAGCAATATTCTCATTTGTTTGGGATAATGTGTGTAGGGGGGTACGATACGGAGGGGGTGTTTCTGTGACCCCTCCTTAGGGTTGTGTCCCAAATGACACCCTACTCCCCTATGTAGTGCACTACTTATGATCAGGACCTATAGGGGTCTGGTCAAAAGTAGTGCACTACATAGGGGAGTAGGGTGTCATTTGGGACGTAACCTCATGTCTACCACCTTGAATTTTGTCCTTAATATCACACTGTCTTACTGTACATTTGTGTATTATGATTCACTCATTTGATGAAATGATTTTCAATTTGTTTTTATATTGTTGTTATGTTTGTTGATTTGGTCGATATCTGATATTTATGATCTTTTTTATTTGATCTTTGGAATTGTGACCTTATTGTAGGAAGTTGGCAAAGATTAGACGTTAGTGTGTGTGTGTGTGTGTGTGTGTGTGTGTGTGTGTGTGTGTGTGTGTGTGTGTGTGTGTGTGTGTGTGTGTGTGTGTGTGTGTGTGTGTGTGTGTGTGTTGGTTCGAGTGTAACAGTGACAGGAGATGTGTGTAGGAACAGGGTTTGAATCAGAATGTAACACGTCTGATTGATTGTGAATCTGGAGGTTCTGCTGGCATCTTGTTACCGAGACAACCAAACCAGCAGCCTTCAACACTCTTCTAACGGTTTTTCATTGAAACAAAACTAGAATATCCTAGAAAATAAACAAACCTCACTATCGTTAAAACTCACTTCCTGATTTTTGCTATTTACCCACAATTCCCCCATTAATCAGTCAGTTTTCTGGGAGATGAATCATCCCTCCCACTATTCTGTTCTAGAACCAGAATAATTATATTCTGGAGTCGGAACCCAGTTTATCAGAGGAGAGAAGACTCTTCATCCCTCCCCTCCCTCCCTCCCTCCCTCCCTCCCTTCAGTCAGTAGAATTATAGAACGGCAATAATAATGGGGTTGAATATGTATGTGTACGTAGCATCACTAAACTAGAATTGCACTGTCCTCCTGGTTTGGTCTGTAGGCTAAATGTTGCTCAGAAACATAATGATGACCAACAGCCGGAGAGATGAATGTACAGTCGAGTCAAACTGGGCTTGTAGTGAGGAGATGATGTGCTAAATGAACTTCACTTTGAGAAAACAAACGGAGGAGTGTGTGTGTCCTTTTTTAATGTGCTATTGGTTTTTTAAAGGTAATATAAATTACAATACTGGATGTGAGTACAACACATACCCTGTCTCTCTTTTCTCTCTCCTCATGATCTCTCTCTCCTCATGATCTCTCTCCCTCTCTCTCCTCATGATCTCTCTCCCTCTCTCTCCTCATGATCTCTCTCTCTCATGATCTCTCTCCCTCTCTCTCCTCATGATCTCTCTCTCCTCATGATCTCTCTCCCTCTCTCTCCTCATGATCTCTCTCTCTCATGATCTCTCTCTCCCATCATGATCTCTTTCTCCCTCTCTCCCATCATGATCTCTTTCTCCCTCTCTCTCCTCATGATCTCTCTCTCCTCACGGTCTCTCTCTCCCTCTCTCTCATCATGATCTCTCTCCCTCTCTCTCCTCATGATCTCTCTCTCCTCACGGTCTCTCTCTCCCCCTCTCTCCTCATGATCGCTCTCCCTCTGTGTGCGTGTGTGTAAGAGATTAGCTATAGTAAAAATGTTCTTACCAGATGTTAGCACCACTGACCACACACACACACACACACACACACACACACACACACACACACACACACACACACACACACACACACACACACACACACACACACACACACACTGGGGTTAAGATAATATGGACAAGCATCGTAGTCCGTTTTCCAGGGAGTCTCCAAGTTTAAAGGCATTTCATTATAATTGCTATGATGTCAGACTGTCCATCCAATTTAATCGGACTAAAAACAACAACAAGAAATTCGTTCAGTTCAGACAGACAGAGAGAGATAGGACATTCGGACTGTCCAGTGAAGAAGACCAACCAATACAACTGTGTCAAACAGGTTTGTATAGGCTACTTTCGTTGTGGGTGGTTATCTTTGTGTTGACAATATTTGTGGAAATGTTTCATTTGTTGGAAATGTTTAATAGTTTTTAATTGTTTTCTCCCTGGCTTTTTCTTTCGTAATCAACGGACACGGCGCATCACAATGCTGTAGTTTCTTGGCAACGCGAGCGTTCCAGTCCACTCCGGCCCGTCAACAACAGGACATTTGTAAAGGTAAACATTTGCATGAGAACAAAACAGACATTTTGTTGCTTTTGATATGATCACGATATCAACCAGTAGAAATTGAGGAATATATGTCACCTTATTCTAAAGGATGCATCTCTATATGCGAGTTATGTACGTCTATACAAGTTATTACAACTGCCAAGTCGCAGTTGTAAATGAGATTTTGTTTTCAACTGGCCTTCCTGGTTAGATAAAGGTGAATATATATATATATATATAGGCTGTTTCACAAACTGCCGTGGTTGGGAGACCCATAGAGCGGCGCACAATTGGCCCAGCGTCGTCCGGGTTTGGCCGTCATCGTCAATTAGAATTTGTTCTTAATTAACTGACTTGCCTGGTTAAATAAAGGTTAAATAAAAAAATAAATCTATATAATATACAATCCGTTTTGTGAAAAAAAGCATGAATATAGTTCCATTAGTTCTAGAAAGACACAATGGAATTGTTGTTATTATTTGACCGTTATCATACAGCAGTCCAACGTGATAAACCGCTATTACAGCACCAACCGTACCCCGGTTATTGCGCAGGACCTTTCTGGGTCCGCTAACCATGCAGTAATCACAACGGAGGCTAGAGGGGAGTAATACATTAGTGTGTACAGGAGACTGTCTGTCATATATTGCATGATTGAACCGAGAGCAATTTATGTTTAAGTTTCCCATAATGGTTTTAAAACGGTGTTTGTCCCTATTGAGTAGAACAGATGTGAATGTGATGCATGAGTTTAAAGTTTACCTCAGACCATTCTCATCTCTCCCTCCCTCCCTCTCTCTCTCCCTCCCTCCCTCCCTCCCTCCCTCCCTCCCTCCCTCCCTCCCTCCCTCCCTCCCTCTCTCCCTCTCTCCCTCCCTCCCTCCCTCCCTCCCTCCCTCCCTCCCTCCCTCTCTCTCTCTCTCCCTCCCTCCCTCCCTCCCTCTCTCCCTCTCTCCCTCCCTCTCTCCCTCCCTCCCTCCCTCCCTCTCTCCCTCTCTCCCTCCCTCCCTCTCTCCCTCCCTCCCTCTCTCCCTCCCTCCCTCCCTCCCTCCCTCCCTCTCTCCCTCCCTCCCTCTCTCCCTCCCTCCCTCCCTCCCTCCCTCCCTCCCTCCCTCCCAGGATGTTGCCGTGCCGCTCCCTCCCTCTGTCTATTCTCTTGCTCCTCCTGGTTGTTGCCGAGGCGGGCCTGTGCGTTGCTGTCACGACCCAGCTGCACGGTGGTTTCCGTGGCTGCGCGGTGCGGGATTTTTCCTTCGTGGCCCAGAAACCGGGATGCAGGAACCTCCGCATCGAGACGGAGGCCTGCTGGGGACGCTGCCATACCTGGGAGGTAGGTAACCACGACAGGACACACACACATGCTTGTCCAACAATGTCTTGGTCCTCTCATGTATTGTCTCACACCTGGACACATGTCATGGGAGGTAACCATAACAACACGTCAGATTTATAAATCAATCTTTTGAAACTACAACAGTGCAGTATTGCTGGCAGGGCTAATAAGAGTTATGTTGTTCCTGTCGCTAACAGAAGCCGCTCCCAGAGCCCCCCTACGTCCAGCGGCATCACCGTGTGTGTTCCTACGGTCGTACTCGCTACCTGACGGTCCGTCTGCCAGGCTGCCAGCCCCACGTCTCTCCGCTCTACCCCTACCCCCTCGCTCTGCAGTGTCACTGCACCGTCTGTTCCACACAGGATACGGAGTGTGAGACGTTCTGATACCAACTTCTGTGTGTGTGTGTGTGAAAATATTTAAGGTTGATTTAAGCAATGAGGCCCGAGGGGTTGTGGTATATGGACAATATACCACGGCTAAGGGCTGTTCTTAAGTACGACGCATCGCGGAGTGCCTGGATACAGCCCTTAGCCGTGGTATATTGGCCATATACCACAAACGCCCTGGGGTGCCTTATTGCTATTATAAACTGGTTACCAACACAATTAGAGCAGTAAAAATACATATTTTGTCATACCGGTGTTATACTGTTTGATATACCACGGCTGTCAGCCAATCAGCATTCAGGGCTCGAATCACCCAGTTTTATAAAATGCTTTATACCACTGTAATATGACACAGCAACCTTGTTAGAAAATGTAATAATGTAATATAATAATAATAATACAATTTGTTGAGTGATTATTTTTCCCATTTTTATTTGGTCAACCCTTCCAACATTCTTTCAGGTCACTTATTTACAAAATGTAAGTGGGTCATAGACATAAATACAGTTTATTTATTAATGTACATCCTTTAGTCCCTCTAGTTTAGTGGCCGTAGAAATCAAATGAATGGAATTGGAACCTCTGACCTTGACAATTTCACTGGTCCGCGTTCAAAATGGCTGCCAGTTTACTCACTGACTTGAATGGGGATGTCCATTCTGCTCATTCTAGTTCTGTGTTGTGGCTGTATAACAGAT